>NC_137830.1:44529767-44562700 GCF_963921795.1 Nannobrachium achirus
GAGGCAGCTCCGCTGTACGAGTGAGAGGCAGTTCTTCGTCCCTCGGTTTAAGGAAGTGCTGTGCGTAGATTTTAAGGCCCATTCAAATAGCAAAACAAGAGCTTCTCAGAGAAACGAGCGGTTCGAGGGTGAACATAGGACTTTCTCAAGTTTCCAGCATGTCGCCGACGAGCACAAAGAGGCCTGGAGGAGTTGAGCATCCCCAAACGGTCAAGATAACCGGGGTCTGGGTGGGGTAAGAGAGGCAGAGATGGGGAGGGGGGGGGGGGCGCTGGGGGCTGGGGTACGAGGGGGCCGATGCAGAAGGGGTGGGCATTCACAGACCGGGGTCAGTCGAAATGCTTGACTGGCGAAATGTCCGATACCCATCTAAGGTCTTTAGTCTCCCTCCCTACCTGACTGACAGCATGCTGTGTGGGAAGCGGTGTGTGCGTGTGTGTGTGCGTGCCGTGCGTGTGTGTGTGTGTGTGTGTGTGTGTGTGTGTCCTCATGCATAATCGTCGTTCTATGAAACCTTGTATGTCCAAAACCAGTTCCGTTTTGTATTTATCATTTTAAAAATGATTTTAAAAATAGTGAAAATAGCAGATCTACAAGCACAGAACGCCTCGCGATGCGAGGCGTTCTGTGCTTGTAGATCTGCTATTTTCACTCGTTTTGTGCAACAGTCTTATATGATGAGGCAGGGCTTTACTTTACGTAAAAAAAAAAGTGCACATTTGAAACTTGGGAGATACGAGGGTTTCTGCCCGACAGTGACGATGTGTGGGCTGGTATGCTTTTATTTGTGTTACAGTATAAGGGCCAGTCAAACTTCCCGAGGAGAAGATTGCCCACCCCCCCCCCTCCCCCCGGCTGGCAGCTGCTGTGACCCTAAAAACCACCGTAAAAGAATCACGCCGATCGGGCTGACACCCACATACAGACCTGGTTTTACGGGGACAGGCTTCAAAGGCCCCCCTCTGTCGTAAGGTGACATTTTGCGCTACCTACATGCTGAGGAGGCAGAATGCACGCGGCATAGAATACAGTAGTTTGTTTCCTTTGATACTTACTCAAATATGTATACACAGCAAAACATACCGTATTCACCCGAGGAACATCAAACGTAACCATTATGCTATATGGGAATTTTACTTTTTTTTTTTTACTTTAGGGCTATGTGATAACATGCACTTGAATTACACTAATTTGAGCGTAAGCTATAACTGTAATCTGTGACCATTACTGAAGGGGGAAAAAACTGCTGAATTTAAATAGCGTATTTTGTTTTAGAAAATATGTGATAATTATTCGGGACGGCTCCAAAACATGTTTCACAGGGAAACGGTTAATATAAAGGTTAATTGTTGACATTAATGATACTGCCATTTGTGAATTGCAATATAGATGAATTAGTTTCATATTCTATAGAATGGGAACAGAAGGTATTCCAAAAGCAATTGAAAATATTCAGGTTAAATTACTGAGTCTGAATAATCCAACAGATTCTACAAGTGATCGCGCAAAGCCAAAAGTGGTGATGGGTTCCATTTTTAAAGTAATTTCTCTGAATGCTAGTAATCACCAAGTGCCATAATATGAAGTTGGAAAAAAATACATTTCAAATTCATACATTTTAAATGCAAAGTATCAAACAATATTATAACTGCTGTGAGGTAATAACAATTAATAAAATAATATATATATAATTACTGCAATGGAAATTCAGCATGTTCGAGTTTCAGTGTTTTTTTTCTTTCATTTTCTTCATTTTTTTAGTAGTTAAAGTTAAATGTAATAGCGAAATAAATATCTTAATGGAGTTTCTTATTGAGGAACTATTCTTAAACAACACTGTCATTAAGTAAACAGAAATAGAGATAGAAATACAGCATAGCATGTCTTTAAATAAAACCTTCATGCCGGCTTCGGTGCCAACATTTAACATGAAGAGGGAGTATTTTCTCTTAGAGATTAATGCTAATATTTTCAATGGGTGACATGAATCACGGCCACTTCCTCGTACTGTACCTCCAACAGGCTTCTTCACTTTCTATCAGCCATTAGGACCAAAAGTAGGTCAACAGGGATTTCCTGCAATTTATACAAGTTTCTTTCAAAACAACACCTGGCCTTTGTAATGGCACTTCAACGGGAGAAAAGTCCTCCTCCATACTGTACTTTCACATATAACGGAACCAAAAAAAAAAAAAAAGAAATCACAACAACCTTGTAATTTCTTCTTTAGATTGCCTCGCCGGGAGGGAAACAAAAGACCACAATCAACTGTCGGAGGAAAGCAGAAAGTGGCCGCATTTTCCAAGACAGTAAAAAGGAGGACCCCCCTCCCTTCTCGCTACTCTAAACTATAAGAGAGACACTCCTGGAGATTCAGTGCTAGTTAACTTCAGGCCAGGATTTTAAAAATATTCACTCACACAGGGGGGGGAAACAACAAGCATATTTACCCCTCTAATTTTCTCAATTTAACCCATTTAGGCCTGGGACTACTGAATGCTTTAACTATTGAAAAATAGCAGATATACAAGCTCACAGCGCGGCACCGAGTGCCGCGCTGTGAGCTTGTAGATCTGCTATTTTTTTTAAATAGTGAAAATGTGTGCACATTTTTTCAAAGGCACTCTGTGCCGCACTGTGAGCTGTATATCTGCTATTTTTTTAAATAGTGAAAATTTGTGCAAATTTTCTCAAAAGGCACTCTGTGCCGCACTGTGAGCTTGTATATCTGCTATTTTTTTTAAATAGTGAAAATTTGTGCAAATTTTTTCAAAAGGCACTCTGTGCCGCACTGTGAGCTTGTATATCTGCTATTTTTTCAATAGTTAAAGCACAAAATAATGGTTAAAGTGGTTAAACTCGGGCGCGTTCCGGGTTTTGAGGGTTAAAGTTTGCTCGAGAAGATTGCAATTTACAAAACAAAGCCGTGCTGTGGCTTATTTTTTGGATATATTATTTTTGGAACAAATTATTAACAACCTGGGGCCCTACCTTTGCATTTCTAATTACTTTATGCAGACTCTCAGACTCTCCAGGCCGGCCACGAGCACACTGCACACACTGTCAGTCTCAGGGAGAAACCCAACACACACAGGGCCAACGGCTTACAGGGGATCACACCAAAACCTCCGCCGACAAAAAGTAGGTTACAGACGAGGGTTTGAACTCTCTGTGTGCTGCCGAAACATTTTCACACCTGTATCCTCAAAATCTGATATAGCAGTTACAGTACAAGCCATCTCACCCCATTCAAATAAAAACCGACACTTTATTTGACACTTCGAAGAACATTGTGCGTTCGTTGTTTACGGACAGATAAGACAAAAAAGGCAAAAAAACAAAAAAACAAAACAGCAACCCTGCGTTACAAATTAAGACAGTTTTATTGATGACAAAAAAACAGAGCAGGCAAAGGTGCTGCCTGACAAATTCAATAGAAAAGCATATCGATATCGGCTAGTACTGTTAAGGACATATGCTAACCATGATAGGTAAACGGTACCCACATTCGTTTTTTCCACCCCATAGCCGTGGTGGGAAGTCACATCTCCCACTGTGGGTATACGATCAAAGCATTTGAGTGTGGCGTTGAGGGGGAGGGGAAATGACATGGAACTAAAATAAGAAAGAAATAAAAGAAATACAAATTAACAATGCATCAAATAAAGCCAGTGTGGGATCAGAACAAGGTTCTTAGAACAAAACTATAAAGCGGCGAGGTGGGGGCGTTTACCTCCATTTCTTTGCCCTCCCTCTTTCATACACGCCACCACACCACTTGCACAACATCATGTAAAAAAGAAAATCTACGGAACACATGCTAACTGAGAGAGTCATATTGAGAGAGCTGTGCTGTGCAATTCAAAGAACCATGATGTTTCTGAATGATTGGTTTTCTCTTCTTTCACTATCAAAAACACGGCAAACCGTTCAAAGGCTCTCTCTAAGAATTATATGTAGAGAAATACTAAGAAGGGCGGGGGGGGGTGGGGGGGGGGGGGATGCTTTATGAAGGTGCTACAAGCTCAGGCTCGGCTGCAGGATGAGATGACTGAGGGGGGCGGTTGAAAATGGCGAGGGGGGCACATCTCATTTTTATATTAAAACAATATATATGTTGATGTTGTCGATTGGAAACCTTTTATGTCCAATAACGTTGTTTTTGTTTTTATCATTAAAAAAATTATTTTAACTAGTGAAAACAGACGATCTACAAGCAGGCGTTTGTGTCTGCTATTGTCACTAGTTTTGTGCGATAGTCTTGGAAGATAAAGCGGGGCTTTACTTTAAGATAAAACGTAGAAATGTGAAACTCGGAGATACAAAGTTTCTGCCCAACAGTGACGATATAAAACTTAAACTGAGGGGGCAGGATTTGCAACTGAGGGTGAAAGGCCCCCTCTGACACCCCCTGTGGCGCCGGGCCTGTACAAACTCCTGATAGAAAGAATGCTTTCTGCCTGCATAAGAATGGTGACATGAACGCGCACGCACACACGCACGCAGGGGTGTGGCACCAAATTCTGGGCCCTGGGTACAAGGATTCACTGCGGGCCCCCCCATGAATGTTCTTCATAGGGGGGGGGGGGTTAACCCATTTAGACCGGGAACGCATTCTTACTGAAAAATAGCAGATATACAAGCTCACAAGATCTGCCATTTTTGAAAAATCAGGAAAATTCAAAGTCTTTGAATATTTCAAATCTGTTTCTTTTTTGAAAAGCCTATGTTTTCTATGTCATGGTGCTCAAACGTTTTCATATGAAGGACCCCCAAAAGATATGTATTTGGCACGGACCCCCATCTCAAAATATTTAGTTCCAGGGAACCCCCCAGAAGCCAAAATTTGAGTTACAAATGTTCGCTTAAAAAAAATACATATATTCAAAGATTTGCACACATTTTCACGACTTTTCAAAAATAGCAGATCTACAAGCTCGCAGCGCGGCATGTTCGCTTAAAAAAATACATATATTCAAAGATTTGCACACATTTTCACGACTTTTCAAAAATAGCAGATCTACAAGCTCGCAGTGCCGCGCTGTGAGCTTGTATATCGCTTGTATATCTGCTATTTTTCAATAGTTGCCGCGCTGTGAGCTTGTATATCTGCTATTTTTCAACAGCTAAAGCATAAAATAATTAAGGCCCCTCCACCTTGGGCCCTAGTAACTCAGTCCCCACTCCCCCGCCCCCCCCCCCCCCCCCCTCCTTGGGACGCCCCTGCACGCACGCACACAGACACACAGTTAGAATCAGTTGCACCACTTTTCCCACCTCTCATGTCTGGATAGCTGACTAGAGCCGCTCTCTGGCTCTCCCCCCGGAAAGGCACATGCTGCTGGGTGTGGTTTTCTCTCATCTCCCCGGGCCCCGGGCCCTTGTCCGGGGGCTGCGTGGTCATCCACCTCATTTCCTCTTTCAATGCACACACACAGGTTATGGCGGTTGCCACGGCAACCCTCACCTGAAGGAACGAACACCTGGCCGCGCGGTGGCGGTGGGTTGCCGCGACAACAGCAGCGCGGCCGCGTAACTGACTGCTGTCTTCTTGCGCTCGCGCTGTAGACTATCCGCGCCACGCGTCTTATGTAACCGCTTCCAAAACCACGCACGTCTACCTCACGCATGCAAAGGGGACGAAATAACGACTTGATCGTGCCGCGTGAAAAAAGTTCATTATATGCACAGCATAGCAGAGAGACTGATTGAACACTTTGAGCGGTACAAGCGCTCCCAAGCTGGACTGAGTGTGTATATGTAGGTACCGTTGTTTCCTATTGAGATTGGCACATTTCCTGGGGCAACCTGCCAAGATCACACAGGTCTTTTTCTTTTTCTTTTTTTTTTCACTCTCAAAAAAGCGGTGCATTTGAAACTACATTACAGTGCACATCATGGGGTGATCACTGCTTGTCTCTTGTGAATTGTTTTTATTTTTGTTCCCGTTTATTATTATTTAAAAGCCTTGGTAAAATCTGCCAATCTCAACAGGAAACAACGGTATGAAGCATTTGCAACTATGTACTGTGAGTAGCTGCTTGCAATACCACTGGGTGACCAGTGGCTGGCAGGCCTGGGTGACCAAGTGGCTCAGATGAACTGCTCAAATGCACGCTTGCTTCAAACTGGGTTAGATTCCTTTCGGGACATATGGTATGACAATATCTATTTCAAGGTTAACATTGTTTTTCACAAATGTGTTCAGGCAGAAACGAATGAGAGCTGGGTTCTAAGCAGGCTGGCGCACCCGATTAAACACTGCTCGCCCCCCACATGACCTTGCGCCCAAACCTAGCCCAGTCGCGCTGCCTCTCAATTCAAAAACCAAGACTTCAACCTCCACAGCCATGCAGATTCTGCTCACGCCGCTGCAGCAGCAGCAGACCTGGTCGGGCACCACGGAGGAATTACCTCCCATAATTACACTGCAATTATGATCCAGATAAAATCAGCATATTCTAAAAAAAAGTTTAAATGAGTAAGGACACAGGGAGAGTGCGGGCGAGGTGGAAATGGAAGCACTGGTGTCTCTGAGGGGATTGGTGATACTTGGTGTGAAACAAAAGGAGGAGGAAACGGACAGCAAACCTTTTCCAATTAGACACGGCAAGAAAGACAGCGTCTCTGGTAATTACAAAGTTTCAAGAGATCCTTAACTCTGCGGAGGGTAATTTTGTTTCAATTCTGTGAATTCAGGAAGTCATTTGTGATTGCAGGAACACAGGGGCTACAGTATGCGTAAACTTTCAAAGTGAACAAAAAAAAGAGCATTAGCGTTCTTTTGTTTTTTTCTATTTCTTTTTCTTTACCGAATTTCAAGATGCCGCAATCAAAATGTTATCTTTTGTAAACTTTTGAAAACCAACTCCATTTTTTTGTTATTATTTTAAAAACGATTTAAAATAGTGAAAATAGGCGATCTACGAACACACAACGCCTCACATCGCGAGGTGTTGTGTGCTTGTAGATCGGCTATTTTCACTACTTTCGTGCGACACTTTTGTATGAAGTAGGGCTTTTAGTAGTAGGAAGTATAGGGCTGAAACTTGGAGATATGGGGTTTCTGCCCGACAGTGACGATATTCAAAGCACATTCTATGTGCCTATACAGCCCACTGAATCTCAAGCTTCACAAACTGGCCACTAGGGCACCGTGAGCACAGTCTTTGTCTTTGACTCAGCCGGTTGCTGCATCAAACAGGGCCTGCAACAAATAAATTCTCCCTCAAAAACCTTCCATGAGCCTTCCAACCACCTACCAAAAATAGTACAGCAACGCTAGGATTCTTTTTTCTTCTTTTTATTTTTGAGGGGCACCACTTTCCAGCTATAGTCATCTCCTGTTGGGTGCGCAGAGTTTTTAACCAATTTAGCCTAGAATTATTGAATGCTTTAACTATTGAAAAATAGCAGATATACAAGCTCACAGCGCGGCACCGAGTGCCGCGCTGCGAGCTTGTAGATCTGCTATTTTTGAAAAAGATGTGAAAATGTGTGCAGATCTTTGAATATATGTATTTTTAAAGCGAACGTTTGTAACTCAAATTTTGCTTCTGGGGGTTGTCCCTGGAACTAGATATTTTGAGATGGGGGTCCGTGGCCACTGGCCAAATACATATCAGTTTGGAGGTCCTTCACATGAAAACGTTTGAGAACCACTGAAATAGTAGTCTCTCAAGAACAGACTAACTGAGCTAAGTGAAAAGGACCTTTTCTTTGACGATGGCTGGCCAGATTGCTGACATAGAAACACAGTTTTTTTTTAAAAAATCTTAGAAGGATTCAAAAGACACTTATAGAAAAAAAAAATCTAATTTTCACGATTTTTTCAAAAATAGCAGATCTACAAGCTTGCAGCTTGTGCTATTTTTCAATAGTTAAAGCATAAAATAATGATACGCAATAATGTGCACCCGTTCTGACGGGGTTAACCCTGCAAGACCCGAATTAATTTCTACTGGCCAAAAAAATAAAAAATAAATCAGATGGAAATAATCACAGGAAAATGTAATGTTAAAAAATTAATTATGTTTTTGTAAGGTTGTATAGCCATAAATCATGCTCTAATTTGCATTTTGGGGATATTTTTCACAATATTAACATATGCACGTGTTCTAGACATTCTAATGATCACGGAACAAAATATTACAGGCATTTTACTTATGTTTTTGTGAGGAATAGCTTCAGTTAAAAAGTGAGATGTTGTTCGTCCAGACGCTGGAATTTCAACTTCTCTGGGAGGTGTGAATGTCAGCCCCTGTGGGGTGTATTTATATGCAAATATCGTGGCCAATGGCATTGTAATACTAAACAATAGGATTTAATGGTGATGTTAATGTGAAAAAAGAACAGGAAAACTAACTATACATTTTTTTTTAAAATGATTTAAAAAATGTTGCCAAAAAGCAACGCTGGGCCTTGCAGGGTTAAGTCTAGAGCTGGATGGTGGTAGACAGGACATCTGCTCCTCATATCCGCCCGGTGTGTTCCACAAAGTGGACTCTCTTAGCTCCGACCGTGGGCCCAGAGGGCTGCACGACGGGCACAATTCCCTTTCCAAACACAATTCGGAAAAGAGACTTGTTTATCCAACCATCCAAGTCTCGGATCGGAGGGGCAGATAACGTCTGTATACCAGGTTTTTCGGGCCTCGTTCCCATAGCTGCGCACATCTGTATCTGTGTTCTCCCCCCGTCACAAGAAAAGCTGGGCGTCGGAGGAACAGTTTAAAGCCTAGCCTCGCCGGTTTACAATATACAAAATGCACGCAGCATGGGAACACACAGTTAACATAAATACAAAAGGTATGCACGCACGCACAGCCAAAGGACCCAAAGTACATCTTGCATTGGTGGTCCACAATATTATATTTCCTTCCCTGACGTAATGTAGGCCAGGGGTTCCCAGACTTTTTTGTCTCAGGGCACCCCATAAATATTTATTTAATCCGAGGCACCCCTATTCACTCCCAGCACCTTATATTTATAGCATATCGTCGTTGTCAGGTGGAAACCTTGTATGTCCAAAACCGTTGGTTTTGTATTTATCATCAATACAATTTACTAAACTAGTGAAAACAGCAGATCTACAAGCACACAACGCCTCGCAACGCGAGGCGTTGTGTGCTTGTAGATCGGCTGTTTTCACTAGTTTTGTGCGACAGTCTTGTATGATGAAGCAAGGCTTTGATAATAATTGCCATTTTGTTTAGAACTGACTGAAAATAACTTTGTACTTCAAGTTTAAAATGATACTAAATATTTTTTCAAGTGTCCAAATAAATCTCGCGGCACCCCAGGGTGCCCCGTCACCCACTTTGAAAACCCCTGATGTAGGCTCACCCCTGATGTAGGCTATGCAACGAACGCTTTAGTCTCCAGGCTAGGAAGAAACATAGAAATCAGCATACAATTTGTGTCTGATTAAAGCACTGTTTAACTCACTGTTCATATTGCACTCGTATAGGTCACCAAATCGTTTTTCTTTTTTTACCTTGTATAATTTGTACTTCAATTTAGTCAGATTCACACGTTATTTTCCTTTAATAACACTACAATCTCTACCCACTCATCACCTTCTAAGGTCAATGTATGAAAAAGAATGTGGGGGAGGGGGGGGGGGGAATCAAAACATTGAAATGCAGGAATATGATTTATAACCTGTACGTTTGAGATATGAAATGGCCGTGGAATATCTGCAGGCAATGCCATTACTTATTTCTGAAAGCCCACCTGATCACCGTCAGACAGACCCACCTAAAAAAAACACCTAAAACAGCTCAATAAAGCACCTTGAGCCGTGATTGGGATCTCACTCATATTCCCTCGTCACAAAGATGAATGCATTTGCAGAGGAGGGATGAGCGAGAAACCCGGGTTTTAATAAATCCTGCATCATGCTTCCGCCGCGGTCCCCACGAGCCGATGACAACTGCATTTATATAAAGGCAGTTTGATAAATTAATTTGTTTTTTATCTGCATGGAATACATTCACAGAAGAAAATAAGGATCTTGACTGAAAAATGGAACTGTATGGGGCCAAGGAGAGACGATAGCGATTTTATTCCTTCGCGCCCTCCGTTTTTTTTTGTTTTGTCTTTCTTGTGATGTTTGAAGGTTGGATGGAACGGGGGAGAGGAGGGGGGGCAATGAGGGTAATTTGATAACGGTTGCTTGTAAAATTATATGAGGTGTCCTATTCTCAGCGTAAATCTGGAATCAAATGCGGCAGCAAGGAGTTTGCGTCTGTGGCGAGGAGGACTTGATGTTTCACTCCAGATTTCGCTGTAATAGACTGAAGGAAGGAAGCTGCAGACTGATCTTGATGATGCTTCTTCAACAGGAACCATTGATCAGATAACCAGCCGGATCGAGGTATCTCTACAACACACATACAGTGGTGTACGTACGTTCACGTTGTGTCGAATGTGTTTGACTGAAGAGCAGGGGTCTTCAATGTTTTCAGGCCAAGGAAGGACCCCTTAGTTGAGAGAGAGATGAAGCAGGGACCCCCCCCCCCCCAAAACCTTTTCATAGATGCCATATAGTTTCGTTGTTTGACAGCACAATCATCAGTGTATTTTGTATCTGTGTATCTATGGACTGCGCTGAACCGTCTGCGCACTGGAGTCGGGCGCTTCAAGTCTTCTATGAAGAAGTGGGGCCTAACGGACAGTGCGGCATGCGAGTGTGGCGAGCCTGAACAGACTGCCGAGCACATTATCACCGGCTGCCCCCTATACAGCCCACCCTCAGAATCTGGTCTTTTCGATTTAGGACCAGAGACGAGGGCGTGGCTGCAGAACACTGAGTTGGCCATCTGATGATATACGAAAGAAGAGTGTATTTTGGATTCGTGTCAATTTGTGTTTTCAGATATTTAACCACTTGAACCGTCAATTAATAAACTTGACCTTTCACTCTGTACTTAGTCTGCTCTTTCTCCACTCTACACCAAAGCTCTTTGCCGAAATTTATTTTTCAATCGCTTAATATAAAATAATTTAGGCCCCTCCACCTTGGGCCCTAGTAACTCAGTACCACTCCCCCCCCCCCCACGTTGTGACGCCCCTGAGCATGCCTGACACAGAACTCGATGTAGGGGAGCCTGTGTGGCACCGCTCTAGTTTATTTTAAATACAAGCTTGATCAATTAAAAGCCATCCATGATATCCATATCACAGCATCATCTTCCCACCCTCTCAGGCTGGCCAGCAATATCCTTAAAAAAAAAAGGACAAACCATATGAAATTAAATCAATAAAAAAATCAAGAGCCTTGAAATCTCGAATCCATTAGGGCTTCGATGAAGCGCATTACTTCAGAATGGAGCCATGTCAAGTGTTAGATGTCGGCGATAAAGACTGGCTTCATTTGGGGTTTTGCAGTTTTTTTCCCCTCATGGGAAGTGCAAATGGGGATGCCTTATCATTCATGCCATAAAGCCTTATCTCTGTCTCTCATCACCTATCTCTGCACGAAAGAGGAAAAGGGAGAATGAGTGTGAGCAAGTGAGAGAGAGAGAGAGAGAGAGAGAGAGAGAGAGAGAGAGAGAGAGAGAGAGAGAGAGAGAGAGAACGCAGGAGAGAAAGCAGTGAGTGATAAAATCACTTGCTGTGGCCACATGCGTGTACACCTGTCTGAGTGGACAACGTTTAGCGTAGCCGCGCACGCAGGCTCTCCACACGCCAACACACACACATCAAATAAGGCCACAGGCCTGACGTGGCCTTATCTTGTTCAGCCTTTTGTCATTTACAAATGTGTAGCGCTGCATCCAGAGCCAAACGCGTAGAGGCAGGCACCTCCCCACCAAAAAGTACGATAGTTGTTACTGAGAATGTCACGTTCTTTCTTTTCCCACTCGATTACTGGGCTAGCTCTTATCGTCAAAGATGAAGTCAAATTATTTTAATTTCCGCACTGGTGCAACTCAACAACGGAAAAAGTGATGAAACGTACATTCTCTTTTCGATTTTGTCGAGTCGTGAAATTAAATTACTTTTTTTTAACACCATCTTCTACAGCATCATCATTTTGAATGGCAATACAATTGTGTAATCAGCAGGGTATAAAAATGTAATCAAAATGTATCTGCTCTTTAGAGTGCTGTGCCTTGCAAGATTGCATGTTTGATACGACATGTTGACCCTGCGCAAGAGAGGCACGAGAGAGCAGTACATCTGAGGACATTAATTACAATATACTGTAAGATGTGAACCACTATGCACACTATTGTATAGCCTGGGAGTTGGCAATGTTGCCTGTTTTTGGGGATGGATTTGTAATTTTTCCTTTGTTTAGGTGCAGGCCTGCAGGGACGTGCTGGGCCCCCGATTCAGCCCAGGAAAAAAGAGTTGTAGAGGCCCTCATTGCACGCTATAGAGAGAGATCTCTCTCTATAGCGCTGCTGCTACTCAAAGATTTGCCATTTCAGATCATAACAAGTGACAAGCCAGTGGGCCAATTACATGAGTTATATTTCGTCGTTGTCGGGTGGAAACCTTATGTCCAAAACCGTTTGTTTTGTATTTATCATTTTAAAAATGATTTAAACTAGTGAAAACAGCCGATCTACAAGCACACAACGCCTCGCTGTGCGAGGCGTTGTGTGCTTGTAGATCTGCTGTTTTCACTACTTTTGTGCAAACAGTTTAATTTTTAATTTTGTGCAAACAGTTTAATTCTTTCCTAATGGCCGGCCTGGACCGGCCGGGAATGAACCGGCCGTTCGGGAGTTGTCCCGCTTTTCCCAATGGCCAGCACGTCCCTGTTTAGGTGACTGGAAGGGTGGCTTAGAAAGGGGAAGAATTCTTGTTAAGCACACTGGATGGCAGAGGCCAAAGGGAGGCCATGTTTGCTACCTCATATACCACGACATTTTACAAGCCCTAATAAAAAGAAAAATGAGTAACAAAATTCAATACTGCTGATGGCACGTGCACACAGACATCAAAGGGGGCTTGAGCCCCTGCCCTTTTATCTGTCTGTAAAAAGTGCCCTCTCCAGACCATGAATGCAGTTTTCACTATGGTGAAAGAAATGCAAATGCCCCCTCTTTCCATGCCATACCTGAAGGCAGCATTCAAGAGAATTGCCTTGTCCAAATTCTCCTGAACTTGAATGCAGCATCTTATGTTGAAAGAATTGTGTAGACATCCATGCCGTTACGCCACATCTCCAGTATTGACTTGATTAGGCTTAGTTCAGTGTGGTTTCAAGCTGCGACGCGTTGTGAGCTTGGAGGTCGGCTATTTCCAATATCTTCACCAAAAGGCCCTTTAGAAATGTCAGCCCCTGCCTCTCTAACATTCTCTGCACGTCCCTGCTGATGGCCACATGCCCCAAAACGTTTGCTGCACAGTCCTTTTTCTACCCTTTGACAAACATTCAACAGAAATGATCTGTGATGAATATTTTGATAAGCATCCATGTAAGCATGGAGTCGTCAACAACAGTGTTGACGACTTCATCTTTCATCTCCACGAGTGCTTCTACAGGTGGCAGATGAGAGATCTAAATCACACTGGTCCGGCTGAGGCGGTTCTGTGGTCTCAGTTTTCCAGAGGAGTAAAGCAAGACGGACACCTGAGGCAAACACTGGACATAACCTTTGACACTGTCTGCCACAAGGCTAAAGTTGGCAGCATACTTCAAAATAAGTCAAAGAAAATCGTCTTACCGAAACAAATTGTAAACGGCGCTGGGTCGGTGACATTGCCACCTGGATCTTCGATCTTTATTTTAATCAAACTCCGACGCTTTGACTAATTTGTCTTTAAGATGAACAATTTCTATCCAAAGTCATAGTGGGCCCTATCTTCCACGGCCCAAGAAATGTCACACCAGCGCTATGATATTTCCCCCAAAACGCACAGGAATTGCACCTGGTTTGTGTAGAAATAGAAAATAGAAAAAAAATGAAAACTTTATACATGGAGGTGTGTTAATCTTAAAATGAGGCTGATTGAAAATGAGGCTGATTGGTGAAGCGCAATCAGGGCGCAATGCCATCTTCCCCACAGACTTTGCGCTCAAACCAGCTTGGAGCTGGTCTTATCAGCAGCCCAGAGCTCAAGTGTTTGGATTACTAGTAGTATCTACACAGCACAAGGACACTAAGCTCATTACAGGTCACCATCAAAGGGAGATGACGACGCATGGTGCACGCAGCCGTCCATCATGCTGTGATAACTTGTTTAAAAACAACCACACTAAGTGAGCATGTGATTAAAATCACACCCGTGTGAAGTGGAGCTGTGTGTGTGTGTGTGTGTGTGTGTGTGTGTGTGTGTGTGTGTGTGTGTGTGTGTGTGTGTGTGTGTAGATCATGTGTACCGATTTTTGTGACATTTGAAGAAAATATGTAGGAAAAGGAGCAAAAAGTGTGTTTTGGAGAAAATTCAAGATGGCGGAAAATCTATCCTGGCGCAAATGGGCGTGGTTCAAGAGTTACGGGGCAAAAAGTAAAGTGGGCCGTTATAGCGCCACCATGAGGCCGAGTGATGTAATTATTTTTCGATTCATTCTTAAAATCATTATGAATCTCCTCTCCGAGGTTTGAAACTGTAGCTCCTATGGTTTACGAGAGAAAAATACTTGAAAGTGATTTCTTGCATTGTCCCATTATAAGTCAATGGGGACAATTAAGCGTCGTTTTTTGCCGATTACGTCGGCATGGTAAGGCGGATCGGAACGAAAGGTAATAGAACACCATTCCCGGCCGAGCCGCACATTTTGATGTATATATTGCGCGAGTGGCGTAAATGGTGCGGCACTAGTTACGCGCCGAAGTCAGGCTACATACACACACACACACAGACACACAGACACACACACAGACCCACACAGCCACGTATAGGGAGCTGCACACAGCTCCAAAAATAAATGTAGGCCAAGTGATTTTGCTGGCAAAAAATGTGCGGATGAGAACAATAGTTTGTTGCCTAGCAACCACACTAATTAGAGAGAAGTAAACACATCCATCAAATGCAGAGAGAGAGAGAGTGTAGTGCTAGCCTGGTTCCAGACCCTGACTCGCTAGCCACACCCCTTTAAAATTTTGTTTCGCCGATTCAGGTGGTCTGGAAGTGCTCTCATTGAAGAGGTTTTCCTCGTTTGGAAATCCGTACGGCGAATCAGCGTCGTGAATCAGCGTCTTGTGAGCAGCGTGGGTGGGGTTTTTCCAGAACTCATGTGCGTTTCCAAGTAAACCAGCGCCGCCGCCGGACCGTACCGCACATTCCCAAACATAAACATTGCGTCGCCCGTCACGGTAATTTGCGATCGTATCGATCTGGCTATGAAACATCAATAGCAGACATGTTATGTTGTGTTTGATTACTAGTTTGTAGCGCTCCTATTCTGCCTGTTTCTTTGGTTAGCAAGTAGCACTAGCAAGCAACAGGCTTGCCACTAGCCAGCCACATACTGTAACAACACTACGTCATCTGCTTTGCTACTGTTGTGTTTGTCAGACGGGGAACCAATCGCAGAAGACTGCCTCTTTGGCTACGCCCATCCCAGAAACTGCCTTGGATGAAAGCACGTTCAGACTGAATAATGGAGTGAAACGAAATGCAATTCACCCTTTGTCAAGTCCCGCCCGTTGTCCCGCCCCTCTTCACACCCATTGGTTGCTGTGTCTTGGTGTGACATTTGATGGGACACTCCATCCACTACCATTTTAATTCAGTTGCTTCATATTGTTTTTCTGTGTATTCAATTCTCATTTCAAACTTGGTTTCAGTGAAATGGAGCTGCTCAGTGGCAGTATTGTGACTCAGCATGTTTTTAAATGTTTTTATTTCTCCAAAAATTATGTTTTAGCAAATTCAACATAAAAAAGGTGGAACCAGGGTGGGACAAGGCAGATAGAGCCTCCTGGTTGGTCAGTCAGGGACCAATCAGAAGGCTAACAAAGGGTGAATTCAGGCTGAGTGTCAGGCTAGTGTAGTGCCTCAGTAAACTAGGATCATAAGTAAACCAAGAACCTAGCATTTGTCTAAATAACCTGCTATACATACGGTATTTGTTTTACATTGTGGTCAAGTCAAACAAGCCTAAGTAACAAAGTTGAGGCATGGAGGAGACATGTGAACATTTTGGCTGGTTGAAGACCGAAGCGTGCTGCGGCATTCTGGGTCATTTGGCGGGGTTTAAGAGCACATACAGCCAGTATTGAGGCCCGAGCTGGGCAGACCCCTGGGTGTGGAAGGGTCTAATCCTTTGAATGTTATAGAATGTACATTTATACAGGATTGAGTGACCACTACGATATGTGCCTTGAATGACCGCTGACTGTCCAGGACAAGACCCAGGCTCTTGGCCATTGGAACCGAACCAGGGTTGTCTATGGAAATAGTGAGATCCTGCATGGGGCAGGACTTACCTAGCCTCGCAACAGCCAGACTCTCCCAGGGGAGAGTCTGGGAGTTCTCCATAGACAACGCATTACGCGATAACGTAGTTACTCACTTTGACTGACAGGTCCAGTCAGTAGTCATCAGCTTATCAAAACATCGTCGGGAGAACATCAAATACGTCTTTTCCAGACAGAAATTCCAAAGGTGCAAACTGTTCGTTTTTAAGTTATGAGATGCCGTTGATTTCAGATAAAACTTTGCTTAATGCAGCTTTTATTTGCGATTTGTGAACTCGCGTCGGACATGGGGTCCGCCATGTTTGTTTACAAAATGCGAGAGCTGTAGCAGCCGCCCGACCAATCAGGAGCGGTGTGAGGCGGGTTCGCTCGAAATGCAGCCTTTTGATTGGACATTAGAAACCCAAGTTCTATTAATGAGCCTCTATGGGAGGGACACCAGACCGAGAAAGGAAGCACATTGGTGATGACATAGCTCGGGATGGCTTGCGAGGCTAGGACTTACCTGGGAAGATGTGAAAGCTCGGCCTTGTCTGGGTTCAGCTTGAGGTGGTGAGAAGACATCCACTGTCATACGCCAGCCAGACATGTAGCGATGCACTCTTCCACCTGTGTGGCGAGGGAGGATTAGGAGGATTTGAAATTTTCACTATCTTTTCAGATATACACGATCTACACGATCTTTCAGATATATAAGCTCGCAGCACGGCACTCTGTGCCGCGCTGTGAGCTTGTATATCTGCTATTTTTTCAATTGTTAAAGTACCCAGATCCCTGAGAGACTCAGTTGAATCGTATCATTGTGGTAAAGTGACTAACTTTCCCACTTTAAACTTGCCTGGTTCCTTATTTTTCTGATTCTGTCATAACCTCATGGTCTACAACACACCTTTTGAATGCTAGTAAGTGCACTACCTAGTCATTTAAATGTTTGTAGTTTTTGGTATTGGTCATTATGTCAAGTCACAAATAACACACAGTACAATTGGTTGGCGTTAAAACACTCCTTTAATCTCCTTTAAACAATAGCTCCAAACAAACACACCTTCCTTACCACCACCAGTTACAGCTCTGGTCTTCTAAAAGAGTCACTTCTGCCTGCTCTGCTCTTTATATAGGGTGGGGGAGGTAATTGGGTCATACCACTGGCCAGGGGTGTTTGTGTGCCGTTTGCAGTTTAGTTTTGCTTGTATGAAAAGAATTGTGACGCTAAGAAACATGGTTTATCCTTACCTTAAACATGTCAATGATTTCTGTGTGTTCTGTGGTTCCCTTGTGTTTAAAGGTGAAGGTCAATAGTGTTCCTGCATGCCAGGCCCGATAGTCCCGAGATTATTTCAATGTCTTTCCCTGCCAGGCCCGATAGTCCCGAGAATTTCCGCCATTTTGAAAAAAAAAAAAAAAAAATCTAAAATCTAAAAAAAACATTTTTCAATTTATTTTTGGACCCCAAAAAGTGTAGTAGGCATGATAGAAATCGCGAAATTGCATGTTTAACCCCCATAGCAACCCCATCTATCAAACATGGCAGCCATCTTTGTTTACATTTTAGGAAAACATAATGGCTTGTATCTCATGAATGCCTGAACGGATTTCCATTCGGATTTTTTTGTTTGAAAGCTGTGAGCAATGTGGACACACGTGGTGCATTATCTAGGCATGGGTGTGCATGATCCGTGCACTATGAATTACATGGAAGTCTATGGAGACCAGAGGCACCATAGAGTACGAAGGTATTGTTAAATGGCGGGGAATGTGTTAAGGAGAGTTGGTTTCATCCAACAGGGGAGTGGTCCAACACTACTTAACTCATCTGGTGCCGATCCCGAACTAGTTCGGCTTTATTTCAATCCAATACAATCTTTTTTTTATTAATTCACTTACCCCGAGCTGCTTGTAGAGTCGTGGGTGGTCCTGGCTCGCTAGCCGCTAGCCAGCTAGCCGTTCTACTCTGTCCGACGATATATTCCATTAAAAATGGTTTAAAATACATTTTTGAGCTCCCCAATGTTCACCCGATGTTCGGCGCCGCTTCCGATGAGTACACGAGTGTGCTGATCCCGAAGTAGTTCGGCTTTATTTAATTAAATGAATAAAATGATAAGAGGCCTTCTGAAGCCTGGCTTGATTTTTGTAGCTACTAGCCGAAAGCTAACAACGTCCCGGCCGGCCGTAATTTGCGAACGCAATCGCCAATCTCCGCCTAATCCAATGAAAGACCGCATCTTTAAAGGCTTATATCTCTTTTTTGTGTTTTAGGAAAGCGGCGCGAGGTTTATTTACGGCGAAATCGCCCAAAAATGATCTTTTAGATGACAAAATGGGAATAGCCATTCTGTTAGCATCTTCATCCGGGACATTTCCATGCCGTGCATCAACGTGAGCACGTCAGGTCCTGGAAGCTGAAGTCCTGGAAGCTAAAGCGCTCGCCTATGAGAGATGCGCTGGCATTCTTTGGCCCCTAGAGGGCGCTGGCACGCAAAGAGTTAAAGGAGTAGTTCACCACTTTTCAACCTGTCTTCATATAATAGGTCCTCACTAATGTTCATGATAAAATATCACAATTTTTTTCTACTCAGTCCAAGTCTCCTAGGAGAGCTGTGGGAAGTTCAGAATCCATCATCATTTTCCAAAAAAAAAAAAATGAAAAAAATATTTAGATTTTTGACAATGACATTGTTTCAGTCTTTCTGGTTTTGTCTCTAGCACTGGAGAAGTTAGGAGCACAGCCTCTGAGAGGGAGATCTGCCCCAACTCTGTACTGAAGTCGGTAGCACTTGTACAGTTTGCCTGTTTGAAGGTATTTTGTGCTTTAGGCATAGTCTGTAATTTTAGATTTTTTTGTCTATTACCTATGTTTTGTCTATTTAAATTTTTGAATTTTATAACTTGCGAGAAGAAAATAAATCTTCATTTTTGAAAATTCAGTTATTCTTGTTCCTGCCCTCATCCAAATTAACTCATTTACAATCATGTATCTACAGTAGATACAGCATCATATCGTCTTACAAGGGCCCCGGAAGTCACGATCGTGTCCATGTTGTGGAAATTCACTAAATCCGGATGTAGACCGGGGTGTTTACTTTCAAAACAAAATAAAAGATTCTAACCGCGGCCGACAGTCACGGCCCAGTGTCGCCGTGACAAAAAGTGTTTCTCGGCGAACCAAAGTGTTTTTGGAAGTAGATTCCGAGATAAAGCAGTTTCTTTGCAGCAGCAATGAATAGGAGCCTATGGAGATTACGCGCTTCCTGACGATGGTAGCCGAGTTGCATCATGGGATATGACGTTTTTTTTCGCTCACCAGCCGCTTCCACAACACCCGCTTTGCCTGGTTACCATGGTAACCGGGCGTGATAACGGGGCCGGGACGTCGCACCGCGGTAATTCCTATCATGTTCCTGGAAATTGGCATCGGAAGTGTTAATAGGTCTATGGTATTTCTTATTTTTAAACATGTTTTTTTATGGGAAGAACTGTTTGGATTTTCATTCGGGAACAGCAGTGGATGTCTGAATCCAAATGAAATGTTTAATTTAGTTTAGAAGCTTGTAATAAAGTATCATTTATGTTTTCTAACTGTCTACTGCTTGTGTTGTCCTAGGGTTCTGTTTGAGCCTGGCGCCAGGAGAGTTGTAGCATTACTTCTTATTTGTATTATTATGACCTGCCAGCAGCTACTTAACTTAGCCTACTCTCCTCGCGACACTCTCTCATCCCCGCCGCCTTTAATGCTGAATCCCATTCTATGCAAGGCATAACCTTAATCTCAATGCCTTTAACCTTGCCATTCTCTCCTCCTCTATCTCTCCCTCCTTCCCTCTCTCCCTTCTCTTGTTCCATCTTTCCCCCCGCGCGCGCGTTTGTTTATCCAGCACTCTCTCGCTCCTTCTCTGATGAGTGTTTTATCTTGCGGCCCACCTTTTCACACTGCCGCGCTCACAATCACGAGTATCGCCCGTAATTATCTCCACCGTATTCCCCCTCCTCGCGCTATCGCCCGCATTCATCTCGGCGCCGGAATTATATGCGTTTCGGCTGGGTGCCACGGCTCTCTCCCCAGAGGAGGCGCTGAGCCTGAGCAGCAGCAGCAGCAGGAGGAGGAGGAGGTGGTGACGAAGGCTACAGAAGGTTGAGGAGTGGGCGATGTTTTCAGTGGCGTCAGTTCAGCAAAAGCTAGGGTATGGCAAAGATGGGAGTCCTCATGGAAAAGAGGCATTGCATTTTGTATAACACGGTTCTATTGTGAAAACAGCAGATCTACATGCTCACAACGCCTCGCGCTGCGAGGCGTTGTGAGCATGTAGATCGGCTATTTTCACAATGTCTGAAAAAAAAAAAACGAGTTTTGACAGTTTTTTTACACAGGTTTCTACGGTTTCTTGGGCTGGATATGGCAGCCTGGAGCGGTTGTTCAAGTGCAGCTAAACTTGGCATGTTAGTAAACGTGCTACAAGCCTACAATTAACAATAATGCATTGCACCTGTGCAGCTGACCTGCGGAACCTGGGAATATACCATTTTGTCAAGATGGGGAGAATACCAGTGTGGAGAATATAATTATAATACCTTGTTAAAGTGACCATTTTGTTACATTTTGCATTTGTAGTTATTTTACTGTAATTTAACAACATAATAACCAGCACAGATAGACAAAGAGACATTCATGGATTTATATTTAAAAGTAACTTTTATTTTCCCCCCTGGACCCAGGGTATGGCAGCTGCATACCCCTGCCATACCCAATTGACGCCCCTGGATGAGTGAGGTGGGGGGGGGGAGCCGGGGAGGAAAAACAAGCAGGCCTTGGTTGGCTAAAGACAGATCTAGTGTGTCGCGGGTTGAAGATTGTAATGCCTGGCCGGCCTGACCTGCATCACCATACAGCGGCCCCGAACCTTGCATCTCAGGTGTAATTACTTTGTTTCACCGGCTCCCCCCTTTTTTTCTTTTTTGTTATCTCCCATCGACTTTGCATCTGTCCCCCCCCCCCCCCCCCCCCCCCCCCCCACACTCCTTTCATACTTCGGCACTCCCGCGCATAATATAGTTGTGGTCCCTGTCAAAGTCGCCTTGACCTTCTCTCCCTCTGGCGGAGCCATTGTACCAATAAGAAAACCAATTAATGACTTATCCCTCCATCTCAATGTCAAGTCTTTTTCTGAGGTGTACTATTATGTCTGCTTCTGCGACGTGCTGTTAATTAACTCAATGCCTCGTCTTCTCCGTCCAACACCCCCCTCCCCCCCCGCCGCCGCCGCCGCCGCCGCCGCCACAACTGCACGAGTTTATTCAGGGCCGCATAATGGCGAGCGTTTGGCGAGCAGAGCGCCTGCTGAAGCGCGTGCGCGCCTGCAAAGCGCCTTCCGCTTAAAAGTTCTGAGAGCAACAGAATGTGGAGGGAGACGTTTGGAATGAAAGGATTTAATGAACACGATGTCTGAAGGCGAATTCAATGGAGAGGCCAGATAAGACGCCAAAGTCGTTAAAGAGTGGGCAGAGTGTGGTGTATCTTGCCTCTTTAGGGCGAAGACGGCGGAGCGGTAAAGCCCTGCGCAGATCGTCACCTTCCTCAACACGAGTTCAGCGCGAGGCGGGGACGTTCGCTAGGCTTTTTTTTTTCACGTTCATATTACGATTTTCGAGTGAAATGTCAGAGATGATAGACGTATCACTTTTACTTCTTCTTGTGGAACACCTCCCATCCCGTCTGTAAATCCTTTATGGACATGTTTCTCTTTTTTTTTAACTTTGAACCTACAATGGCATGCCCAAAATAAGGATGCCAGGGTTAAAGTTTTATTTTTTATTTTTTTTTATAATAGCTGATCTACAAGCTCATGTGTCGCATTGTGCCGCACTGTGTTATTTAAACGTTTTCCTTTTTGGGGTAAAGCTTAATCTTTAATTCGTCGCAGAGGCAGACAATATAGTGGTTCCCAAACTTTTTAGCCCGTGGCCCAAAAGAGAAATCAGACATTCGCCCAGGACCCAAAATGTCAGTGGTGCTCAAACCTTTTCATGTGAAGGACCCCCAAAATGATATGTATTTGGCCACGGGCCCCCATATCTCAAAATAATTAGTTCCATATCTCAAAATAATTAGTTCCAGGGACCCCCCCCCCCCCCCCCCCCCCCCCCCCCGTTTAAGTACATATATTCATTTATATACATATATTCAACTATTTGCACATATTTTCAAGACTTTTCAAAATAGTCGTGAAAATAGCGGATCTACAAGCTCGCAGTGCGACACTCAGCTTGTATATCTGATATTTTTCAATAGCTAAAAGTATAAAATAATTAAGGCCCCTCCACGTTGGGCCCTGGTAATTCAGTCCCACTCCCCCCCCCCCCCTTGTGACGCCCCTGCCTAAAAGCTCACAGCTAAACTAGTGGTGGAGCAAGGTCACAGGTCAAGTCAGCCGCCAAAGTCAAAGATAATGCAACTTCACATGGCAGGATGATTTATTAAAAAAGAGAAAACCACGCATAACCTGTGGCTATAGGTTCACACTCGGATGTCAAACATGATGACTATCTATTTCACTTCACCCGATTTCCATATTTATTTTTAATTAAAACTTGAGAGAATACTGTCCCAGTGGACGACGACTGTTATGAAAATCATTCCAATATTCTGCTGTTTAAAATTAGAACAGCGCTGTTTATTAGTAAGTGTTTTCTTTTTTGAACTTTCCCGTAATAAATTATACACTCTCAGACAGCTAGACTGAGGACCCGTATCTTTTTAATTTTCTAAATGCAATTCAATGCTGCGACTCAAAACACTAATTAATTTGTATTTGATAATTTGCCGGCATTTTCACGGCATGACATTAGTGCATTTTTTTCTCCTTTTAAACTTTGCACTTCACGCACAAGTTTAATTAAGTGAAAATTCTCAGTGTTATCGACATTGTGAATTGTAGGGCCTTTAAGAGAGAAAGAAAAAAAGAGTAGGTCTGTGACTGTCTTTTTTTTCTCTTGGTCTCTACTCCCAATTATTTTAAACACGGAGGATATTTCAACATTGAGAAGAACCATTGCTTGAGGAGATATACATTTCAAGTTAATTTTACATTGACCCCAGCAAAAGGAATTGTACAAAGAACGTGGGTAAGTTAAACAGTAATGAAAAAAGATATAATGTGTCTTCTGCTGCCTGTGCCATGACGCACCGCCCGCAGTAGCTGAATAGCCTTTCAGCTACTCTCAGCTACAGTGTGATCACAATATCTGCCTTCTATGGACCCTTAGCCAAACTACATTTGGGCCAAATTGTACTTTCAATCAGATTAATGACTATTTGGTTCCAGGGGGATGGCATTTTTTTCTCACCATGTCTTTTGCTGGGCTTTTGGAAATGATTGTCTTCATTTTAGGCAAATATCTATGGCATCTTTTGATATAATATTATAATTAACCCATTTAGGCCTAGAATTATTGAATGCTTTAACTATTGAAAAATAGCAGATATACAAGCTCACAGCGTGGCACCAAGTGCCGCGCTCGAGCTTGTAGATCTGCTATTTTTTTTTTTATCCTGAAAATGTGTGCACATTTTTCAATATATATTTTTCAAAGCAAACTTTTGTAACTCAAATCTCTGCTTCTAGGGGGTCCCTGGAACAACATATTTTGAGATGGGAGGGGTCCACGGCCAAATAAATGTAATTTTGGGGGTCCTTGACGTGAAAAGGTTTGAGAACCACTGATTTAGAGGAAGGATTTAGAAGTCGGGTCAAAGATCGGGTCAAAGATATTCAAAGACATTTCATGTTTTTTTCAAAAATAGCAGATCTACAAGTTCGCAGCGAGCTTGTATATCTGCTATTTTTCAATAGTTAAAGCATAAAATAATGGTTGAAGTGGTTAAAATCTAACGCGACTCGTTCCAGATATTTGAGAATTAAAAGGTATTATCTGGTTATCCATACCTGTGTGCCTGACCTATAGAGGAGTGTCCCTACGCTATGAGGTTCAGCCAGGACAGTGCTATAATGAACCATCTCTGTCTCACTCTCTCTCCCGAGAACTTAACAGCTTGTAACGCAGGAACCATCGTAGTTGGATCTTGATTCCACTTGCCAACATTTTGCTATCTTGCCCCCCCAATTCCTATTGTACGGGGTTTGTTTCTAGATGCCTATTGCAAGGGTTTGATGTGGTCGCAGGGGCGTCAATTGGGTATGGCAGGGGTGCATACCCTGGGTCCAGGGGGGGGAAAATAAAAGTTACTTTTAAATTTTAAATCCATGAATGTCTCTTTGTCCATCTGTGCTGGTTATTATGTTGTTAAATTACAGTAAAATAAATACAAATGCAAAATGTAACAAAAGGGTCACTTTAACAAGGTATAATTATATTCTCCACATTTGTATTCTCCCCATCTTGACAAAATGGTATATTCCCAGGTTCCACAGGTCAGCTGCACAGGTGCAATGCATTATTGTTAATTGTGGCACGTTTACTAACATACCAAGTTTAGCTGCACTTGAACAAGCATTCCAGGCTGCCATATCCAGCCCAAGAAACCGTAGAAACCCGGGGGGAAAACTGACAAAACCCGATTTTCTTTGGAAGATGGAATCCCATCTTGCCATACCCTAGCTTTTGCTGAACTGACGCCACTGTGTGGTAGCGGCTTTCGGTTTGCAACTGCAAGCAACCATTGTTAATGGTTGGTTATGTTGCAAGTTGCATATGACGATTCAGTTCGACGTTGGACCGTCTTCTCTTTTCAAATTGTTTTCGATTGCACACAATTGGATTCTGTTTTGCTCGAGGTCACTTTACCCCATCACACTCTCAGGGTCAGAAGTCCATCACGAAAACAGGAACAGACGAACCAATACGCTACACATTATCATTATCATTAGCAGTGGTTCTCAACCTGTGGGTCGGGACCCCAAGAGGGGTCCCCAAACTATTTTGGGGGGGTCCCCAGATGATTAACTTAATGTGAAACATTGTTTTCTCTTTCAATAGTAAACAAACCAACATAAACTTTAAAGAGGTGGTGCCATTTTGTACTTTTTCTGGTTTTCATGTGTCTAGGAGGTTGACAGTACGTCATTAGACCCCCTGGTGTGGTTGTTATGAGAAATTATGCATTCTCTTTTTATTTGGGTTTTTAGCTGGAGGATGCCACCTGCTGAGTCAGAGGTGCCGTTCCAAAAACACCCATACTTATTACATGATAGAATCAACCCCTCCCCTAATTACCATTCACCCAACACACGTGGGTGTGGCTAACTTCAGCTGGGTCACCACCCACCATGACAACCACGCATACCAATGAACTGGTGGGTGTGGCCACATAAAAACATAATTTTAACTCTTTCTGTACACTTTTTTGGAAAAAGTCTTCCTCCTAGTATAATCATAATAGTAGATAATCATGTTTTATAGAGGGGGAAATCATGGCACCTGCATTTTAAGTGTATTGAGGACATTTGCACATTTCTAAAGTGACAAACTTTTTCACATGAAAAATGATATGTATTTGGCCGTGCTGTGAGCTTGTATATCCCCCCCCCCCTCTGTGACGCTCCTGCATGTCGTGGCTGAGCGTGTCCATGTTCCCATTCATTAGTCTGCCCCCCCATATGAACCACGTCTCCTCTTCATCACACGTTTTGTCCGTCTGTCACGGCACAAAGACGTGACAGAGAGAGGGGTCCTGTCTGGGCTTCCTGCCCAGGAAATCATTTAAACCTCAGATACCTGGATTTTAACCACTTTAACCACTACTTTATGCTTTGACTATTAACTAACTAACCGCGCTGCGAACTTGTAGGTCTGCTATTTTTGAAAAATGTACCTTTGTGAAGTCTTTGAATATCTTTGACCCCACTTCTAAATCCTTCCTCTAAATCAGCGGTTCTCAAACCTTTTCACGTCAAGGACCCCCAAAATTACTTTTTGTTTGGCCGCGGACCCCCATCTCAAAATATGTTGTTGTTCCAGGGACCCCCCCAGAAGCAGAGATTTGAGTTACAAAAGTTTGCTTTGAAAAAATATATATTGAAAAAAATGTGCACACATTTTCACGATTTTTCAAAAATAGCAGATCTACAAGCTCGCAGTGCGGCACTCGGTGCCGCGCTGTGAGCTTGTATATCTGCTATTTTTCAATAGTTAAAGCATTCAATAATTCTAGGCCTAAATGGCTTAACGGGGCAATCGGAATTGGAGGGGGGGGGGGGGGGGTGGCTATCCCAGCACAGCCATTATGGAAACCTGACCAGTGACCCTCGTCCCCCCTCCCCCCCCCCCCCCCCCCTCCCCTCCACACACACACATCTCTCACAGCCTCTTTTTGCATTTTAGACGCTACAAATTGAGCATCGTCTCCCAACCCACAGCAGCCCATTTTTGGACCGCGGGAAAGAACAAGAGAGTGGGAACGGACATGAAAATGACGTCCTCCGCTCCGCAGAGGAGGAACAATAAGATGGGCTTGGTTGACAAAAAAAATGCGGTGTCTGATTTTCCATCCCAACTGCCTCCACCGACTACTGTTATCTCCTCTACAAGATTGGTTCCCAAACACTGGGTCGGGACCCAACGAATTCCTTCGTTTAAAGATATATATTAATATTAAATTATACATATTAAAACCACAAAACAAACAAATCTAAGAAATTCCATACATAAAAGATTATAATGATTAAGGCGTATACGGTAGTGAAAATAGCCGATCTACAAGCTCACAACGCGGTGCGAAGCGAAGCGTTGTTGTGAGCTTGTAGATCGGCTGTTTTCACTATAGTTTGGGTCCCGGGCAAATGTCTAATCTTTCTTCGGGGTCTCGAGCTGAAAAGTTTGGTCTAACAAGCCCCCAACTCCAAGTCCTTCAACTCAACACCTTGATTAAAAAATAAATGTAAAAAAAGCCTTTTTTCATTCTTTCACTCGTTCTCCCCCCCAACCCCCATCGGGGGGAGCGGTGGGGGCGCCCTCTCTGCATGTCTCTTCGATCTCACCGCGAGGGAACACTCGTGCGGTCCATTGTTCGGAGAATTGGTTTTCAGATGTTATTTTTTTCCCATGCCTTCGCTTTCTTTCTTTCTTTGTCTCTTTCTCTTAACCCATTTAGGCCTAAAATTAGTGGATGCTTTAACTATAAAAAAAATAGCAGATATACAAGCTCACAGCGCGGCACCGAGTGCCGCGCTGCGAGCTTGTAGATCTGCTATTTTTGAAAAAAGTCGTGAAAATATGTGCAAATCTTTGAACATATGTATTTTCAAATCGAACGTTTGTAACTCAAATTTTGCTTCTGGGTGGTCCCTGGAACTAAATATTTTGAGATGCGGGTCCGTGGGCAAATAAATATCATTTTGGGGGTCCTTCACATGTTTGAGAACCACTGACATAGTAGTCTCTCAAGAACAGACCAACTGAGCTCCATTTAAGTGAAAAGGACCTTTTCTTTGACGATGGCTGGCCAGATTGCTGACATAGAAACATAGGTTTTTCAAAAAATCTTAGAAGGATTCAAAAGACACTTATAGAATCGGGTCAAAATTCTAATTTTCAAGATTTTTCAAAAATAGCAGATCTACAAGCTTGCAGCGCGGCACTCGGTGCCGCGCTGTGAGCTTGTATATCTGCTATTTTTCAATAGTCAAATCATAAAATAATGATACACAATACTGTGTACCCGTTCTAATTGAGTTAAGAGCACGCGATCATAATCACCTCGGCCGTTTAGCGCCGGCGCCTTTTGTCTCTGGCGGCCCTCCCATTCTTCTGGGAGTCACAGGGCTTAACCACACCACGTCTAACAGGTAGGATACACCATATAATAGGATTTCACTCCGTGCCCCTCTTTCCTTCACACAGACCGTCACCCCACACCCCGCATATTTAGAGCTTAAAGACATGCATATGTATAAATTAAGGCTCAGGGCAATAATCACCGGCTTTAATAAGAAGCCGAGTATTATTTCTACTTTTAAGTTAACTCTCAAAAACCTGAAACGCGCCCGAGTCGCATTAGATTTTAACCACTTTAAACCATTCTTTTATGCTTTAACTATTGAAAAATAGCAGATATACAAGCTCACAGCGCGGCACCGAGTGCCGCGCTGTGAGCTTGTAGATCTGCAATTTTTTTAAATTCTTCAAAATCTTTGAATATCTTTAACCCGATCTTTGACCCGACTTCTAAATCCTTCCTCTAAATCAGTGGTTCTGAAACCTTTTCATGTCAAGGACCCCCAAAATGACATTTATTTGGCCGCAGACCCCCCCCATCTCAAAATATGTTGTTCCAGGGACCCCCCAGAAGCAGAGATTTGAGTTACAAAAGTTTGCTTTGAAAAATAGCAGATCTACAAGCTCGCAGCGCGGCACTCGGTGCTGCGCTGTGAGCTTGTATATCTGCTATTTTTCAATAGTTAAAGCATTCAATAATTCTGGGACCTAAATGGGTTAAAGGAGGAACCTTGGAGGAAAGTCTGCGCGCCGCTGGGAAGGTGGATGTACTTTACATATCCAAACACCACCATGTTTGGTCAACTTAACGGGACTTCCATATAAAAGGGGCTGCAAAGCCCCGGCTCGCTTCCGCCGAGGAACCGGGGAACGCGTGAGTTTGAGTTATTCCATATTCATCAGCGCCACGTGTGAAATTACTTTGCGAAAACAGACACGAGTGAGGTTAAATGAACAGACGAAAATGAGTGACACTTTCCCAGGAGAGAGTTGTACATTTCACCATTAACAGTTCTACTGCCAGATTTATTATTTATTTATTTATTGGGGCTGGTGCCAGCAAAAAGCAGCTTACCTTTGCGATGTTATAGAAAAAGATCTATTCATTATTTCCAAACGATTTATTTTTATTTGTATTTATTATATGTGTACTTTAGCCAAGCTGGCGGCAGAGGGCATGCCTTATGCAAAGAATGGATGTGAATTGGGCCGCTCCGCTTGCCGTCGTTCAGAGCATAGAAATGCATAATCTAGATCCGGTCCACAGAGAACAGCCAGGAAGTGAATTGGACATCATGTTTTTACTGTACACACCCACGCGACCCCTCATCAGCTTACAGTCATCAGACAAGGTGAAAGAACGAGCGTTCGTATTGGCAATGAGCTGGGGTCAAAATTGGGGCGAACGGGAACGTCCGAAGCGGTAAAAGAGTTAAAACTAAATCTCTTTTCCAAAGTGTTGAAACTTTGCTAGTTTTGAACCTAAATCCCATTGTTCTAATTCCATTAAGGCGATCATACTGTATACACAGCACGGCACGCATATTCATGTCGTCTTTGTATTTACCTCGTGAAATGCGGAAGCGTACCACTGTGACATCAAATCGTGTCTCATTAGCATAACACACACGTGTGTGTGCGCGCGCGCGCCCACACACAGATGAACAAGAAAATCAGGAATGTCCTTTCTCTTATTTTTTTTCTCTCTCTCTCCTCGCTCACATCTGTCATTCTCTTGGCTTGGCGTGTCAAAGGCCTTGATTAATGGGTTAGTTTAATTAATACTATTACAGTACTTAGTGCACAGACCTTGCAATTAGCATTGGCCTAAAGAGTGTAATCACCTGAGACATCCCAGATCCTTATCCATACACACTGACTGACTAAATGACAGACTGTGTGCTTGTGCGTGAGTGTGTGTGTGTGTGTGTGTGTGTGTGTGTGTGTGTGTGTGTGTGTGTGTGTGTGTGTGTGTGTGTGTGTGTGTGTGTGTGTGTGTGTGTGTGTGTGTGTGTGCATGTGCGAGCGCTCGTGAGTGAGAGAGAGAGTAAGAGCATGTGCATACTCGTGTGGTATGCGTCAATTGATTCTCTCAGTGGTATTGTGGTCAGATAACCACCCTAAAGGGATTTATATGCTACGGTAAATTGCGCATGATGCACCAAAAGATCTAGAAGCTCACAACGTGTCGCTGTGCAACACGTTGTGAGGTTGAAGATCAATTTTCATAGTGAGCATAAAAGTAATCGCATAAATGTTTACCAAGTACAAATCGGGTTTAACGAAGAAGAGTGATTTTTGCATCAATCTTTGGTTGCACTATATGGCAAGGGTCTTCAACAGGGGGTACGGGACCCCTAGGGGGTCCTCAGAGTTACTACAGATCTTTGATTGATAGATGACCAAATCATTTTTTCTCCTTTTTTATATTAACCACTTGAACCCTAGTTTCCATATTCTGAGAAATTTAGCCAAAAATAGCAGCTCTACAAGCTAGCAGCGCGAGGCGTTGTGAGTTAGATCGGCTATTTCTGGCTAAAAACTGAAAAAGAGCAGACTAAGTACAGAGTGAAAGGTCAAGTTTATTATGTATTGATGGTTCAAGTGGTTAAATATCTGAAATTGACATGAATCCAAAATACACGGATGATCGTGCATGTCAAACGATGAAACTATAGGGAATCTATGAACAGGTTGTGGGGGTCCCTGCTTCATCTCTCTCTCAACTAAGGGGTCCTTGGCCTGAAAACGTTGGAAGACCCCTGCACTATGGTATACCAGCTTGAGTCAAGCCCAAGCATTTTCACTCCAGAACCACAAAGTAGGATTTGCAGTATATTATGAGAATGAATTCAATCAGTTTTTTTTCCTGCATTGTATATTTATCTACTAAATGTGTCAATTTAGTCAAGAAAATCAACACCGTGCACTGCCTTTGTAAAAGGAGAGGAGAAACATAACAGTCTGCATTGGTAGAGTCGGAAGACACGCCACGTTGGTGCATTTGCCACCGACACATAAAAGTAATGCCTTTTTTTTTTCTTTCTTTTCTGCATTTGTGTGTTTTGTTTCATTTTAATGTGAACAGGAAACGGGGGTGGCAGAGGAATTTCACGGCATTAATTACAAACTGATTAGGAGCTACTTTTGTAGAAGGCTGTATCATTTAATTGAAGGGGAAAATAATGATCACAATTCCGGCAACTTCTAATTAGAAAAACAACTCAAATCTTATCAGGACGGGCGTGATGCATGCCGAACACACATGCGCTCAGTCGCGTACGTATGCGCACACACACACACACACGCCGCAATAAACAGCTTGACATGGTGTATCCTTTACGAGTGTGTCTTTTACACACAAGCACACACCCGCACGCACGCACGCACGCGTACAAAACAGCGATCGCGCAAGGAGACAGAGGAGACAGTTTAAGCGCATCAAGTTGACGGCGGATTATGTTTGTAGATATTACCAGAGAAATCAGCCGGCATGCTTTCTCAAAACAGACACAGACAATTACAGATCTGATAACCCCTGAGTTGTATCGCAGTTGTTTCAGTGTGTTTACACTATCTGACACGGCTGAGAACAACAGCACAAATAAGAGGAGAAGATCCCATCTCAACTTTCCTGACTTGCTGCTTATCACATACGCCGCAAAAAAAGAAAAAAGAAAAAAAGGAATCTCTGCGTGTCAGAAAAGGAGCCTGGAACGGTACCAACCCGAGAACACACACAGACTTAACAGGCCTACAGACACACAGCAAACATGCTCACACAGACACGCAAACCACCGCATCACATTTTGAAGTGGAAGGTTTTTCTTTCTTTTTTTCATCTCCTTTGGGTGTATTGGATTGGCAGTTGCAGAAACCTTAGAACGAGTGTTGTAACACTTGGATGCGTAGATAAACACAAGGCTGAGAAATAATTTCCAAAATGACTATCTTATTAACATCTGACAAAAAAAAAGTGCCACGTACTTGTACGTGAACTGAAAACCCAAGGGTGGTGGTGGGGGGGGGGGTTGGGGGGTGTCTTATGCATTGGTTCTCAAAGTGGGGTCCGGGGGGACCCCCAGGGGTCCTTGAGGGAGTTCCAGGGGGTCCCCAGCTAAATGATAGTTATTAACCCTTATGGATATGTAACTCAGAGAGTGTACAAATGGAACCAAATGGACCCAAGCCGGTCCATTTGGTTCCTTTTGTACACTCTCAAGAGTTAAATTAACATCGATTTTTACGATATAAATGGGGGTCCCAGAGATAGAAATGCCATTAAATGGGGGTCCATAGCCTAATGCATGTCAAACTGGGGGTCCTTGAAATTAAAATGTTTGAGAATCACTGCTAGAGCCCTAAAGATCTTGCCTTATGGGGGTGCCTGGCATATCTTTTCAAATGGGGGCCCGCGGGCTCATAAGTGTCGATTTGGGGGTCCTTGACATGAGCATTTTTGAGAACCACTGGTCCTATGTAGTCTGTGACTCATGCGGCGGCAGCGACGCGGCCGAGCGGCGCACCGCTTCCAGTGAAGGACATATCTTCCCCCACAGGACAATAAAACATGTCTCGTGACATCACCAATGGGACTCGCATTTGATGCGAGCGGTGCCACGGCCGATTAATGTTTGTTTATTCTCCGCCCTGCCTTTTTTCGTGAAATTTATACACACACACACACAGTGCCTATGATTAATCTGCACTTTTGTCGTTGGCTTTCTTAATGTGAAAAGGCCTGATTTATGACCTGCGTCTAGACGGCGGCAAAACTGCGCTCTCCTTTCCAGCAGCAGATGTACTGATCTGTACCGGCGCG
>NC_137830.1:44562900-44605401 GCF_963921795.1 Nannobrachium achirus
ATCTGTTATCTGGCCCAGTGGGAATGGGCCTTTAGACTAAGACTAAACAATTTCCGAAGACTAAGACTAAAACCAGGGGCGTCAATTGGGTCCAGGGGGGAAATAAAAGTTACTTTTAAATATAAATCCATGAATGTCTATTTGTCTATCTGCGCTGGTTATTATGTTGTTAAAATACAGTAAAATAACAACAAAATTTAACAAAATTGTCACTTAACAAGGTATTATGATTATATTCTCCACACTTGTATTCTCCCCATCTTGACAAAATGGTATATTCCCAGGTTCCGCAGGTCAGCTGCAATGCATTATTGTTAATTGTCAGGGTTGTTAAGTAACGGATTACATGTAACGCCGTTACGTAATCAGATTACAAAAAACGTGTAACTTGTAAAGTCCTAGGTTACATTTTAAAATGTGTAATCTGGATTACAGTAACGGAGGTGAATGACGGGGGTTACATGGTGGATTCCATTCTCCCCCCTCCCTCATGAATTTTACAAATAAGTTATAAAAACACCAAACAATAAAATACTCAAGTAGAAATACCAGTACACTTTGTCACAGCATCGCTTCAGGGAACAGCAGCATGTTATGCTATGTTCAGTCGTAAGACGGTGGTGCGCATCGAAAATAGCAGATATACAAGCTCACAACGTGTCTAACCGCGACGCATTGTGAATTTGTAGGTCTGCTGACACCATTTCCACCCGGAACGTCTCTCAGCCAATCAATGACTACTATTTGACGTATCCCTCTCGTGATTGGCTGGGATACCGGGTCCATTGTAACACGTTGTTGTTGTTTTTACTCTGAGCGTTACGTGGAGAGGTTGGTTGAAAACACTGGGCATTTATTCGTTTCTGTGGGAAATAAAAGCTAATAATCTTATTTTGGAACGCTGTTTCTGCCTTTAATTACAATGGCAGCACTGATAAGTTTAACACTAACAAATAGGTTCAGGGACGATTTATGGAATATTTACAACAATCCATCTGAAAGGAAAACTGCACACAAGACAGAAGGAGATACTGATTGATCGATGAAGGCTTACACATGCTGTTTCTACAACGGTAAGCGAAAGGCTGTCCTTATAAAGTTTCCCAGAGCATCTGGCTAGTGTTTAGCTTCAGGCTAAAGGTGGCTTGTTTAAGCCATTGGTTCTCAAAGTGGGGTCCGGGGACCTACATGGGTCCTTGAGGGAGTTCCAGCCCAGGGAGTCCCCAGCTAATTGATAGTTAGGAACCAAATGGACCCTTATGGGTCTGTAGAGTGTACACAATTTAATGCACCCCCAGCTAAATGCTAGTTTGGAAACAAATGGACCATGGTCTGTAACTCTCACTGTGTACAGTGAGAGTTAAATTAACCATTGATTTTACAATATAAATTGGGGTCAGAGATAGAATAAATGGGGGTCCATTGGCTAATAAGTGTCCATTTGGGGGTCCTTGACATGAAAAAGTGGTGTAACTTGGTGGGCGCTGGTTTAAGCTTCGCTTGTTTAGCCTTGGATCAAGACAGTCATAGGTCAGTCTTGTATCGAGGCTGGCTATGGATTGTTATGAGTAAAACATGATTTTATTTTTTATTTTTTTTGATGGGAGAACGGATGCTGGTCGTTCTCAGCAAGAGTATGTCAGTGACAGAGGTGGTTGTTTGCATTGAGAGGCGGCCGACGTCACAAGTGAATGCTTGGAATTGGAAATTAACAGTACAGCACCTTAATATACATATTTCTTATATATGCCTACTCTATGTACAGTATACAGTATATATGGACATTAAACATTTGGCCATTGCTTAGAAAGAGAGTACCAGTCATTTGCATATAAAGCTATTAAGTCGTTTTTCTTTATTTTGTTTGTAGGTATACTTTTGCCTTCTGTGTGTACTGTGCCTGCATGCCTATGATAGGATGGGAAGGTGTACACTACTGTATTTTAACTCATATGGTGGTACTTGGAGAGAAAAATATTGTCTTGAGTGGTACTGGTAAAAAAATAAGGTTGAGAGCCTGATCTAACCTATTTTCTGAACATGCAGTATTTTGTGTGAATTACAGTATGTGTACAAGTGGTGTTATCAGTATGCAAATCTTCAAAATTAGATATTTTATGATAATACTGTTATCAGTCATAATAAATCGAGTTTTGCTTAAAGTAATCCAAAAGTAACTGAAAGTAACCAGTAGTTACTTTTTAAATTGTGGTAATCGGATTACGTTACTGACTACACTTTTTTGCAAAGTAACTTGTAACTGTAGGGGATTCCTTTTTAAAAGTAACCCTAACAACCCTCTTAATTGTGGCATGTTTACTAACATGCAAGTTTAGCTGCACTTGAACAACGTTCCAGGCTGCCATACCCAGCCCAAGACACCGTAGAAACCTGTGTAAAAAACTGACATTGTGAAAATAGCTGATCTGAGGCGTTGTGAGCATGTATCTGCTATTTTCTGAACTGACGCCACTGACTAAAACTAAATGTGTGTTATTCAAAAGACCAAGTCTAAATCAGAGAAGTGACTCCCAAACTTGCATTGTGGAGGAAATTTACGTAATGGAGAGATTTACACATACAGTAGACTCAGGATACAGGAGGAGCTGTTTCTTGAGAAATGGAGAAATGGACTGATTATACGACCCGGAAGAATGACACCACAGAGAAATGAGATGGACTGCATACGATGATGGAAATGATGTAATGTGACCCTGTGAATATATATGCACATGTGACAAAATAAAAAAATGTGACAAAAGTAAAAAAAGAAGAAAAAAAAGAATTTGATGTCAAAATTAACACTGGTTCAATTTGTACACATCTCAGAGATAAATGAACGCTGACGATTTATTTCACTGTACACACACACACACACGACCCACGCACGCACGCACACACGCACGCACGCACGCACGCACCAACACGCACACACACACACACACACACACACACGCGCACGCACACACACAATGCTGCTACCCACGGATACTCAAACAATGCCGAAACAAAGAGACAGGCATATAACGAAACGGCGAGCCAAAAGGTACACCCCTCGAATGCAAACACACGCGCGCACACACCGTGCCATCGGTGCACATTATGGTCACACGCACGGACACACACATCCACACGCCAGTGAGCTGGGCACCGCCGTGCCAGGTGGCACAGGAGCCTCTCTGAGCTGAGCGTGAAGAGACAGAGAGACAGAGAGAGAGAGAGAGAGAGAGAGAGAGAGAGAGAGAGACAGAGAGACAGAGAGAGAGAGAGAGAGAGAGAGAGACAGAAGAGGGTCTTGGCTGGCCTTAACCAATTTAGGTCTAGAATTATTGAATGCTTTAAACCAGTGAAAAATAGCAGATATACAAGCTCACAGCGCGGCACCGAGTGCCGCGCTGCAAGCTTGTAGATCTGCTACTTTTGAAAAAGTTGTAAAAATGTGTGCAATCTTTTGAATATTATGTATTTTTAAAGCAAACGTTTGGAACGGAAATTTTGCTTCTGGGTGGTCCCTGGAACTAAATATTTTGAGATTGGGGTCCGTGGCCAAATACATGTCATTTTGGGGGTCCTTCACATGAAAAGGTTTGAGAAACCACTGACATAGTAGTCTCTCAAGAACAGACTAACTGAGCTCCATTTAAGTGAAAAGGAACTTTTCTTTGACGATGCTGGCCAGATTTCTGACATAGAAACATAGGTTTTTCAAAAACCTTAGGAGGATTCAAAAGACACTTATAGAATCGGGTCAAAATTCCAATGTTCACAATTTTCAAAAATAGCAGATCTACAAGCTCGCAGCGCGGCACTCGGTGCCGCGCTGTGAGCTTGTATATCTGCTATTTTTCAATAGTTAAAGCATAAAAATAATAATACACAATACTGTGTGTACCCGTTCTGAATGGCTTAAAAGACAGAGGCTCAAACGGTAGCGCCGGTGCCCAGGCAGGAAGCCCCTGGAGGGCTTTCCTGGCACCGAGGCAAGGGGACGGTGGGACGTTTTTCTTTTGGGGGGGGGGGGGGGGGGGGGGGGGGGCTGTGGACTGTGGTGGGTCAGCCCTCCTCTGTAACGGAGAGGAGTGATCCCGGACACAGCTGTTCTGTTCAGAGCCGGACCCCCTGTCTGTCTGTCCGCGGGGCCCCGCCGCTATAGCAGATACTGGGATGCACAAGGGGCTCAGGCTGAGGCTTACAACACATTGCATTGTGTCCCCCCCCCCCCCCCGCCCCCCCCCGCATGGACATCGGTTGCTGGATTCTGGTAGTAAATAATAAGGCATTTAGATCGGGGAACGTAACCACTTTAACTATTATTTTGTATACTTTGGCTGTTTCAAAAATAGCAGATCTACAAGCTCGTAGCGCGGTAGATCTGCTATTTTTGAAGAAAAAAAAAACGTGAACATTAAGTGCAAATCTTCGAATATAATATTTATTTAAAGCAGAATTTTTTTTTAACTCATATCTTTGCTTCTGCGGGGGTCCCTGGAACAAAATATTTTGAGATGGGGGTCTGCGGTCAAATACTTATCATTCTAGGGGTCCTTGACATTAAAAACTTTGAGTGCCACAGAAATATTTAAGAAAAAATCAGAAAAACCATTAGGATTTAGAAGAAATCTTTCTGTATTTTTCGGTTTTAATGGGATAAGCCCCCCAAACCCCCCCCCCCCCCCACCACCCCCAACGCTATGTGTACAGCGCGGCGGCTTTAAGGACAAATACTATGCTAATTATCCGCGGAATAGAAATACAACACCTACAGATAAGGGGCTGTGTGTTCGCACCTGGCCTGCCGGGGTGATCTGATAAGGGGAGTCGACTGGATACAGTAGCCAGATGGATTGGGTACCTCGGCTCCGACGCGCACGTACAGTACACGCCCACACGCACGTACGTACGTATGCGGGCAAGCACACGCGCACGCACACACACAAATGCACACGCACACACAAATCACTCGCAAAAAAAGGTCAAACCTAAAGGAGTAGTTCACCCCCAAAATGACTTTTCTTTCTATTGGTTACCCATACCACGGAGACTTGAGTTCAATAATATTTGTTTGTATTTGTTGCATTCCTAAGACAAAAAAAAAGGTGATGATAGTAAATGTTACCCCATTCATTCTGAATGGGGACCCAGATGCATTTGGGTCCCCTTCCGGAATCAATGGGGGTACATTTTTTGTCATCAAAGTTTTGCCTTAGGAAAGTGACACATACAAACAAATATTATTGAACTCTAGTCTCCATGGCATGAGTAATCAATAGAAAAAAAAGTCATTTTGGGGGTGGACTACTCCTTTAACATTCCGCCCCAAAAAAATTAAGACACCCATGCTGCACAGACGCTCATTTGTTTGAAGTTTGGAGGTGGGGGGGGGGTGTGTGGGGAGTGGTAGAGGTGGTATTGTGTGTGGGGAGGGGGTAGAGGTGGTATTGTGTGTGGCGCGTCATTAAATGTGCTGTCTACTTATGTGGCCGCAGTGTCCGCAAACCACACGGGGCACTGCAAAGCCGCAGGGGGACGCGTACCCATCCCAACGTATCCGCTTTCGCCGTGAGGCCCCTAAACTCCCCGCTAACCACAAACAGCCTCGGGTCCCAGTGGAGGAGAGCAGAAAGGAACGACTGTGAACAAGAAGCGGGTAGAAGGCGGGCGAAGAAGAAGAAGAAGAAGAGACCGGGTGACGGAAAGGAAGGTGATGAAGAAACGACACCGGGCAGAAGAGGAGGAGGGGAAAAGCAAAAAAACAGGGGGAGGGAAGATAGATAGAGAGAGAGAGAGAGAGAGAGAGAGAGAGAGAGAGAGAGACGGAGGAGGCAACAAAAAGGAGGAAGGTGAGGGAGTGAAAGATGTGAATTAGCAGAGTGCTGTGGTGAGGCATTCTGGTCGAGAGCTGGCTTCGCGTAAAGTGAGCTGTGGGGCATGTAAAATGAGCAGGGGGGGCTATTTGGGTCGTTTTCACATGGAGCCTGGCCAGACCCTCGGACCAGGCAGGGAGAGAGAGAGAGAGAGAGAGAGAGACGGCGAGAGACAGAGCGAGAGGGGAGTCTCTCCTAATGGCTAAGCCTTTCACTAGGCCACACTGCACTGAGCCGTAATTGAAGGTAATTGTTGGGAAGAGCCTCCGCTCTAGCGACCCACACAGCTTCCCCACTGTTCCCGAAGGCCGAGATGGACAGGCCTTGGATGAGAGAGAGGGGGGGGGGGGGGGGGGAGAAGCAGAGCAGGGTGGAGGAGAGGAGAGGAGAGGAGAGCCGAGAGGAGAGAGAAGAGAGGCAGATTGCATTACTCCACCCTCGCCGTCCCCAAACTGTCCTACATGGCATTTGTCTGCTCGCACAATTGCGTAATTGTGTCCCCGCTAAATGGTCCAGGGGCTGCTGGATGCAGGTGGGCAGGCTCAGATGACAGACAGACAGACTGACTGACTGAAAGAAGACAGAGAGAGAGAGAGAGAGAGAGAGAGAGAGAGAGAGAGAGAGAGAGAGAGAGAGAGAGAGCGAGAGAGAGATGGTGCTGAAATGGAGGCAAGTGAAGTACTGAATCCGAGACCACCAGCTCATGCAGTACCGAAACTCTAATTTCTGCCATGCCACCCACTTTAAAAATCTAAAAATAAAAAATGGATTTTAAAACACGTTGCAAGGCTTGCAGTACAATTCAGTAAATTTGCTCTCTTTCCAGAGTTCTTCAATGAATACATTTCCGTCTTTGTCACACACACACACACACACACACTCCAAATAGATTCTGTGAGGTTCTGCAGAGGCAGTGATGTCACTGGTGTGTGTGTGTGTGTGTGGTGCGTGCGTGCGTGCGTGCGTGCGTGCGTGCGTTGCGTGCGTGCGTGCGTGCGTGCCTGCCTGCCTGCCTGCCTGCCTACAGGAGAGGAGGGAGAGGAAATCACCTTCCCCACTTTGCCTAGCTCCTCGGTTGGATGGGTTTAGCTCCGCGAGCGCACTGGAGCAAGAAATCCAGATTCGCAGCCTATCAGCGAAATAGCACATATATGACTCCCCCTGCCTAAGACGTTCTAATCAGGCCCCGCCAACCCCCTAACTCCACCAACCATCATCACCGGCCCCCAGATTGACTCCTGAGCCCAAATCGCATGCTCCCTGCTTTAACGCCATAAAATGATTCCTGTATTGGTTTCCGTGTAAACCTGGTGAAGCTAATGCAATGTGATGAAAAAATATATATATACACACATACACAGACACACACAGTATATCGTCGTTGTCGGGTGGAAACCTTGTACGTCCAAAACCGTTCGCTTTGCATTTTCCATTTTAAAAATGACTTAAACTAGTGAAAACAGCCGATCTACAAGCACACAACGCCTCGCGCCGCGAGGCGTTGTGTGCTTGTAGATCTGCTGTTTTCACTACTTTTGTGCGACGGCCTTGTGCGATGAAGCAGGGCTTTGCTTTGCGAAAGAACGTGCGCATTTGGAACTTGGAGATACGAGGTTTACACCCGACAACGGCGATATATGGTCTACTATACTGCATGTCAGCAGGACAGATTTGATTGACGAGCTCACGCCAAGCAGACCAACTGGACTGAAGATGAGGAGTCTCTTTTTTTTTAAGTTACATAAAACATCAACCCAATTATCCAAGCAGGCTGCTTGTTCTCTGGCCTCTCGTGAAAAGTCGGACGAATTGTGTGAACGTGTAATTTGCGAGAGAGACGATAGCGAGAGAAAAGTGTCGTCGCAAGATCCAGCGACATTGGTGGAATGAAAGACAGTAGCTGATTATTTTTTTTTCTTCTTTTTTTTTCTGTTCCCTTGCCACCTATAGAATGTGTCTTTTATTTTGGAACTAACCTTTTTGCCTTAATTAGCAAGTATCTGTGATCTGGGGGTCCCATGTTACAGCCAGCGTCAGGGGGCTCCTGTTTGGGTACACACACACACACACGCGCACGCGCACGTATCGGAACAAGCTTTGATAATTAGCCAGGAAAAATGTACTTTAATTCTTTCTTTTCAAGCGCTAGATCTGGGCCATAATTACCAATGTGTAATTAAAAGTCCCAATCAATCTGTTGGATTGCTGAGTCTCAATGAAAGAACAGGAAAAAATTAGACCTTAATCCTCCGAGCGCTGAGCACTTTCTGTGTCTTTCATTCACACACACACACACACACACACACACACACACACACACACACACACACACACACACACACACACACACACACACACACACACACACACACACACACACACACACACACACACACACACACACACACACACACACACACACACACACACACACAGATTCCTGAGGAAGACAAACCCCATTTTGCCAGGGAAAGCTTTTTTTTTCTTCCCCCCCGTCCTCACCTCCTTCCAGCTATAAATGTATAATATAATATAGACCATTATGTTCTTTAAAAACTCATTACAGCGTTTGAAATGAGAATCTTGGAAGGACTGTTTAAACATTGCCTCTCCCACATTGTGCTGAGATGGGGGGGGGGGAAGACACGTCGAAGAGGACGTGGCATGCAATTAAGAGCAGAATGGATTAGAGTTTCCTTTTTAAAGTTATTGAGACACAATGAGGGGAGAGGCTTTCTCTGCTCTCTCATCATCATCTATATTGATGGCTCTCCCCTGTAAGCTCCTCTCTCCTTGCCCTCTTCCTCTCCGCAATGACAGTTTGCATTTCACAGTACGGAGACACCAAGGAAAACCCTTTGGCCTCCTCTTGTGCGAGTGAAGAGATAGAGCGGGTCCAGAGAAAGGAGGTGTGACAGAAGCCATTTGACTTCGTGAGGTCGTGGCTGTCGCGGCAGCGGAGAGGAATTAGCTCAAGACAAACACGTCAGGGAGACTAAAAGGCATGACTCCTCTTACACTCTGTAAAACATTCATTCTTCTCCGCTCGCACACGTCCCCAAGTCACAGAAATCCCTGAAAAGTTTGCGCCGAGACTGAAATTACTTGGCATCGCTGTAATTCACGAGTCCTTGCGTGCAGTTGCTGTGTGACTTTGTTATGCGCTGTGTCAAAAAAGGGTGCGCGTGTGTTAAAGGTCATTTCTATTTGAAAACAGATATGGTGAATTTATATATCGTCGTTGTCGGGTGGAAACCTCGTATCTCCAAGTTTCAAATATGTCTGTTCTTTCACAAAGTAGTAAAGCCCTGCTTCATCATACAAGGCCGTCGCACAAAAGTAGTGAAAACAGACGATCTACAAGCACACAACGCCTCGCGGTGCGAGGCGTTGTGTGCTTGTAGATCGGCTGTTTTCACTAGTTCAGTTCATTTTTAAAATGATAAATGCAAAACAAACTGTTTTGACATACAAGGTTTCCACCCGACAACGACGATATGAATTTAGTAGTACCTTTATCCAAAGCAATGTGCATTACATTCACAACCGTTCACACACACACACGCACCCCCACACGCGCACGCGCGTGCACACACACACACACACACACACACACACACACACACACACACACACACACACACACACACACACACACACACACACACACACACACACACACACACACACACACACACACACACACACACACACACACACACACACACACACACGCACACACACACACACACGCACACGCTCGTGGGGAGCAGTTAAGAGGTTCTGAGGCTTTGGTCAAGGACGCCTTGACACCGACCCCGGAGGGAGCCTAGCTGGGGATCGAACTGGGATCCTTCCCATTTCCCCCAAGCAGCCGCTCTACCTCCCGAGCCACTTGCCGCCCCGGATAACGGTTGATAGAACGATATGGCCCATTGTATTGTTTCTTATCCTTCTGTATGAGGGGCGCCCATTCCACTACATGCTATCTCTCTGCGCTCTAAACTCAAAGCAGTCCCCCGGAAGAGGAATTTGTTCAATCGCGGAGCCAAGCGGCGTTAACCACAGCCTGCGATCCACACAAACTGCCACAATCACTCCACATATAGCCCTTAGAACGCGCACGTGGGGCTTATGATTAAAAGGCAAGCATATATTAAATTAAACCAAGCTCCCCCCTCTTAACCTTCATAGCCCGGGAATGCGCCCTAGTCGCGTTAGATTTTAACCACTTTAACCATTATTTTATGCTCTAACTATTGAAAAATAGCAGATATACAGGCTCACAGCGCGGCACCGAGTGCCGCGCTGCGAGCTTGTAGATCTGCTATTTTAGAAAAATCGTGAAAATGTGTCTTTGAATATCTTTGACCCGACTTCTAAATCCTTCCTCTAAATCAGTGGTTCTCAAACTTTGTCCATGTCAAGGACCCCCAAAATTACATTTATTTGGCCGCAGACCCCCATCTCAAAATATGTTGTTCCAGGGACCCCCCCCCCCCCCCCCCCCAGAAGCAGAGATTTGAGTTACAAAAGTTTGCTTTGAAAAAAATATATTGATTTTTCAAAAATAGCAGATCTACAAGCTCGCAGCGCGGCACTCGGTGCCGCGCTGTGAGCTTGTATATCTGCTATTTTTCAATAGCTAAAGCATTCAATAATTCTAGGCCTAAATGGCTTAAAAGAAGAGGTAAAAAAAAATTAATACATTAATCGTCCCAGGTATGGGAAATGGTACGATAATAAGACTCGTTTTAAGAGTCTATCCCGGCGCACTTACGCAAACTGCTAATCCAAACGCAGCTCTCTCTTTCGGCGCCCCAAAACCCCTCCTGATCCCAGTCGAGTTCTAGTGATTGAAATGGAAGTCATCGCCATGCCAAATCACATCATGTAAATCCAGAACAAACCCGGGTGACCCCCCTTGGCCTTTCCTTGTTCTCTCAGTGCGGGCCTATACATCACAATGGTGGAAAGTGGTGGAAATAATTGGATAATGCGAGTTAGGGTCCAGGAACGCAAGCATACTTATTCAACCACTTAAAGTCACATACAGTACATGGGCAACTGTAGGCCCGGGGAAACACATCCAGCCCTCACCATCACTTAACCCTTACAGTGCCTATCCCGAACAAGTTCGGCTTTATTTCAATCCAATACAATATTTTATTTGCTATTTTACTTACCCCGAGCTGCTTGGAGCAACGTGGGTGGTCCTTGCTCGTCCAGCGCTAGCCAACGAGAGACGCTAGATGGTCAGACGATTTATTCCATTGAAAATGGTTTCAAATAAAGTTTAGAGCCCCCCCAATGTTCACCGAATGTTCACTGTAGGCGGCGCGACGTATTCCAGTGTGCCTATCCCGAACTAGTCCGGCTTTTTTAATAAAAATAAATAAAATAATCCAAGGCCTCACCAAGCCTGGCTCTAAATTTAAAATCTAGGCGGCCGACCGAAAGCCCTTTCCCCCGGCCTGTAATCTGGCAACGCGGCCGCATCGCGCCGCCCACTCCAATGATAAATCACATCTTTAGACAGGATTTTCTCCGGATTGTGTTCCCAGACCCAAAGAAAAAGTTTTTTGCGACTGAAATAGCTTTAGATTGGGCTTCTAAATGGGTTAGCATTTTGGCTACGTGTCAGCTAGCTTCCTCCTATCGTCACCCATAGCATTGGCTGGAGTGAAATCCCAAGGCACTTGGGACAGTGTCGACGAAAGCTAGAGCGAAGGTCTATGGAGAAATTTCTGGCACTCTAGCGCCCCTTGTGGCCGGCGGCACTGTATGAGTTAACACTCGGGTGACTGAAAAAAAATCACTTCCACTCTGACTGCATTTATCAGTCAAATTGACAGGTAAATTATCTCCCTTTTGGCCCAGGAGAGCAACACCTCCGGTGCCATGGCATTGGTCCGAAGGTTCATTAGTCCGAAGGTTCATTCGTCCGAAGGTTCATTAGTCAGAATTTGTTAAGAATACTATGCCTAACTCTAACCCTAACCCTAACCCTAACCTCAGTAACCCTAACTAAATTCAGACTAATGAACCTTCGGACTAATGAACCTTCGGACTTACGGGCAGTCCCCGGAAATATAGTGGCCCTCTCCATCATCGCATGTGTGGAACGCCCTACCGAAGGCCTTAAAGGAGTGTGGTTCCCTAGCATCCTTTAAAATCGTCCTGAAAAACCACTTACAGGCGGGAGCCATTCACAACTGGCAATAACAAACCCAGCCCAGCCTCCCCTGACCCTTCTCTGTATTTACCTACTTGTATATTTTTTTTGCACTGTTTATTTTATTTTTATTTACCTTTTTTTTTATTACTATATCTACTGCATAGTACTGTGTTCTATCCGTCTGTCATTCAATGTTATATGAGATACGTAAATGGTTTCCTATGGAAATAAGCTTAGTCTTTTCTAGCATCTCCTTTTAGTTGACCTTGTACCAGTGAACTGTACCGTCATGAAACTGTATCTTTTTCTATGCAAACTTCTAATAAAGTCTTCAATCAATCAATCAATCAATCAAAGTTGCCCACCCCTGACTTACCTACAGCATACAGTATTGCCTAAATAAAATAGATGATCTACAAGCTCACAATGAATTGCATCTGCGATGTGCTGTGAGCCTGTATATCAGTACAGGTTAAAAGCAATAACACATATACGCTCACACACACATTATACATGTGTTTAACCCCAGACATGTAAATATCATGTACACTCATATACTGTATGCACGCGTGCGCGCCCACACACACACACACACACACACACACACACACACACACACACACACACACACACACACACACACACACAGAGAGTCCAATAGTCGGCGGTCCTCCATCACTCCAGCCACCCTTCGCGGCAGCAGAGGAGCCTAATCGCTCACTCTGTATCCTAACCAAAACAAAATGGTGCCAACCAGTAGCTTTTAGTGGTGTTTACACCCCCGCCACACACGGCTCGCGGCAGCATGGGTGATTAATTTGGGGCCGTGCAGACAGGTAAACACAGGCCTATTTACGCGGCTTACCAGCCGCCATATTTATACTGAGCAGCACTAAGCTACAGATAGAATATCCTCAAAGCCCCCCCATCTGTTTATTTTCTCTAACCGCTCCTCCGGCCCCCTGTGTTCTGTTCAGACACCCCCCCCCCCCCCCCCCCCCCCGTCAATAGGGTATGGCAGGGGTATGCAGCTGCCATACCCCTGGGTCCAGGGGGGGGGGGAATAAAAGTTACTTTTAAATATAAATCCATGAATGTCTCTTTGTCTATCTGTTCTGGTTATTACAGTATGTTGTTAAATTACAGTAAAATAACTACAAATGCAAGATTTGACAAAATGGTCACTTTAACAAGGTATTATAATTATATTCTCCACACTTGTATTCTCCCCATCTTGAGAGAATGGTATGTTCCCAGGTTCCGCAGGTCAGCTGCACAGGTGCAATGCATTATTGTTAATTGTGGCACGTTTACTAACATGCCAAGTTTAGCTGCACTTGAACAACCGTTCCAGGCTGCCATATCCAGCCCAAGAAACCGTAGAAACCTGTGTAAAAACACTGACGAAAGTCGTCTTTTTTTTTCAGACATTGTGAAAATAGCAGATCGACATGCTCACAACGCCTCGCAGTAGAACCGTGTCATACAAAATGTATGCCTCTTTTCCATGAGGACTCCCATCTTTGCCATACCCTAGCTTTTGCTGAACTGACGCCACTGCACCTCCCCCCCAGGGGTGTCACACCAAATTCTGGGCCCTGGGTACAAGGATTCACTGCGGGCCCCCCATGAATGTTCTTCATAGGTGGGAGGGGGTTTGACCCATTTAGACTGGGAACGCATTATTACGTGTTATTTTGTGCTTTAACTATTGAAAAATACCAGATCTACAAGCTCTGCGAGCTTGTAGACTAGAATAGAAAGAAAGAATATAATTTTTGAAAAATCGTGAACAATTTCGAACAAAGTCTATGAATATATTTTTTTTTTAAACCTGTGTTTCTATGTCAGTGGTGCTCAAACCTTTTCATGTGAAGGACCCCCAAAATTATATGTATTTGGCCACGGACCCCCATATCAAAATATTTAGTTCCAGGGACCCCCTAGAAGCAAAATTTGAGTTACAAATGTTTGCATAAAAAAATACATATATTCAAAGATTTGCACACATTTTCACAACTTTTCAAAAACAGCAGATCTACAAGCTCCCAGCGCGGCACTCGGTGCTGTGCTGTGAGCTTGTATATCTGCTATATTTCAATAGCTAAAGTATAAAATAATTAAGGCCCCTCCACCTTGGGCCCTAGTAAATCAGTCCCACTCACTTTTCCCCAAGTGCCGAATTATGTCTAGGGTACCAAGCCGAGGGCCACAACCTTGCAGGGGGCGACGGTGCCCCCCAGATATCGTCACTGTCGGGCAGAAACCTTGTATCTCCAAGTTTCAAATGTGTACGTTTTTTGGTAAAGCAAAGCCCTGCTTCATCATACAAGACCATTGCACAAAAGTGACAAAACTAGTGAAAACAGCAGATCTACAAGCACACAACGACTCGCGATGCGAGGCGTTGTGCGCTTGTAGATCGGCTGTTTGCACTAGTTTAGTACATTTTGTAGACGATAGATACAAAACAAACGGTTTTGGACATACAAGGTTTCAACCCGACAGCGACAATATACTAGTGTTGTTGCTGCTCTTATACCACCATTATTACTGTGGTTGGTGGGGGCCAGACAGTAGCCTCCCGCGGGCCGCAAATGGCCCGCGGGCCGCCTATTGGGGAACCCTGCTGTACATTATAGATACATTACAGTTGACACCTGAAGCAACAGTATATGCTGTTCCCAAGTGGATCTTGAGATCCACACGGGTAGATTTCTTTAACCACGTTAAACCTGATATCCCTATTTTGTGAGCTGAAGTCGTGAGTTTATCTTTTAATTATTTTGTACATATAAAATGGAGCTTAAAGGGATATTCCACTTTCAAAAAAACTTTTTGGTCTAATCAGGCTTGTATGAACACCCTGAACAGTTTTTAATTTTCTTCATTCAGTATTTAGATATTTGATGTAAATGTTACCAGGCCCAACACGCCCAGGCCCTCTCCCCACACACGCCCATTGTAACTTCAAACTCAATTTTAACCATGATAGTGTGGTGGTTCGTTCGGACACCGCCCGCCAGGTAGGCCCTGCATGTCAGAGAAGCGCACCCTGGATGGGAGAGTGAGCCCTAGCAGACCAACACACTGTGTGGGCCAAGTGATTGACGGGCGTTACCTGCCGGCCCACACGCTTCATCAGGCACAAGCGTATGCACCTGTGGGCCCCACCCAACACAGGGGTGCATAAGTACTGAGCTCGCTCTCCCCTTCAGTCTGTGCTGGGAGTCTCTGACAAGCTGATCATGGGCAGACAGGCGGTAAGAGCCACCATTTCCCTCTCCACCGCATGTTACTGTGTAAAGTGCATTATAGTAATGTTCCTTCTACTCATTACTTCTAGGCATGGACTGGGAGCGGACTGACACTGAGGAGTGTGTACCTGGATCAATGAGGAGCGCAAACCTGACTCACTGGAGTGTGTACCTATCACTGGAGAGTGTGTACTCGGCGAGCTGAGGAGAAGGACCTGGAAAAGGAGACCACAGCCTTACCTTCCGGACCCCCAGCGAGCCACCCCTATTCCTATTTTGTTGAGTATATCTCACTTCCCTTAAAACCATACTAGTATCCGGAAATTCTCTGGCCCCAGGCCCATTATACCCCGTGTGCATTTTATTTAGAAGATAGAGAATTAGACGGAGTTGTGTAAGAGCGGGCACCTACTCACCTATTACCTGTCACCTGTGGAAAAGAACTATACTCACCTATTACCTATGGGAAAGAAATACTTTACCTGTCACCTGTAGAGAGGAACTATACTCGCCTAGCGCCTGTGGGGAAGAGAGACTATACACTGGAATTATACTGGCCTGTTTCCTGTGGAGGGAAACCCCTTTAAAGTAACTCTTACCTACCCCCCTGGCCCCCCACGAAGAGGAGAAACGACAGCCCCGTCCGGGGGAAACCTTGTGTTGATTTATTAAAAGACAATTTCAGTTATTCACATTTATGTTGTTCATTCATGCTATGTTGCATTACAATGCTGTTGTAAAATAAGAACTGTTCAATAAATGCCCGAGTTGGCAACACTGTCTTTGATCTCTTGTGCCTTGGTTTGGGTTCAGTCTCCACACATGGTGTGCAGAATACGGGTACTGAACCTCACCTAGACGCAATATGACAACCACACCGGCCCTAAACGCTCTGTTACAGAGCCAGGCCGAATTACAGCAAGCGGTGACTAAATTAATAGAGAAAATCCAAATTGACCAAAACGTTAATCCCACACGTCCGCCTGGAGAAGTGTTAACGAAACTGTCCCCCGATGATGATATTGAAGCCTTCCTGGAGGTGTTCGAGCGCACCGCTGCCCGGGAACGATGGCCCGTCCCCGACTGGGGCAGCATCATCGCTCCTTTCCTCTCAGGAGAAGCCCAACGTGTGTGCCGTGACCTACCCCTGGCAGAGGCCCGTGAATATAGGCGCCTGAAAGCAGCTATCTTGGCTAGTCAAGGTTATAGTATGCCGGCCCGAGCCCAGCGCTTCCATGGGTGGAACATGCAAGCGGCGCTGCCGCCTCGGCCCCAAATAGCCGCTCTCCTCCGCCTAACTCATGGGTGGCTGACTACGGCCGGTGACCCGCCACTGATTGAGAGAATTGTCATAGACAAATGTATACGTTCCCTGCCGCCTGATGCCCGCCGCTATGCCTCACAGGTGAGCCCAAATTCCGTGGAGGCCCTGGTTGCGCTCCTGGAAAATCACCAAGTGAGTACAGAGATGATGAGAAGCACAAAGTCAGAGATTCCCAGAGGGACGGGGGAGGCACGTTACAACCGGGACCGCTCGCGGCCTCCGGCTACTCCCCTGTCGCCTACTACTACGAGACGAGCCGCCACAGAGCGGACTGCCCGAAGCCAACCGCAGACATCACGCCGGTGCTACGTCTGCGGGAAAGCGGATCATATCGCATGGTCCTGCCCGGACCGGGACCGGGACCGGGACGTATCCATGCCATCCGCCACCGCCGCCTCCGACGGCCGACGCCCCTGCCTTCACTCCGGGAGCCAGCGGTGGCGCCACTCCAACCTGCCGGTGAGAATTGACGGAGTGGACACCCAGGCTCTTCTCGACTCGGGGAGCGTCGTCACGCTGGTACACGCTGAGCATGCCGGGCGTCCCACCTCCAGCCGTATGCCGGTCAGCTGTGTGCATGGGGATGTGCGCTCCTACCCAACGACGCTGATACGCGTCCAATCCACCAAAGGAGATGTCGAAGTGGAAGCTGGAATTGTACCTAACCTACCGGTCCCCCGGCTCATCGGCACGGACTGTGTGCTGTTTGAGAGACATTGGAACCCGGGGGGCAGAGGACCGCCGCGGCCGCGGCGAAGAAGAAAGATCCGGCCGGGCCCCCGTTGGAGGAACTCATTGCCCGCGTGCCCGGTCTTCCGCGCCGAATCAGAGGGACCAGAGAGCGAACCCTCTCCAGACGAGGAGCTGCAGGGAGATGCACCCGAGGCGGAGGAAGCGCCGCGGGGCACCTCGTCAGAAGAGCCAGAGCCGGTGGCGTGGCCTGACTTCCCCGAAGAGGAGGATGAGAGCTCTCCGCTCAGAGGGGACTTCGCCACACAACAGTGGAACGATCCGAACCTGGAAAATGCTCGGAGGAACGTCAGCGCGATTGATGGGAAACTATGTGAAGGGGTGAGTGAATTAATTTCCCCCTATTTCTTTGTGCGGAGGGATTTACTGTATAGAGGGTGGCGGAACAACACTGGGGACGTGATAGAACAGCTGCTCGTGCCAAAAGAATATGTCACCAGAGTATTGTATTTGGCCCACACGCACCAGCTGGGGGCGCACCTGGGCGTGAAGAAAACCACCGATCGCATCAATGCACGGTTTTATTGGCCAGGCATAAAACGAGCAGTAGAGGACTTTTGCAAAGGCTGCGGTGTATGCCAGCTCACCGCACCCCGTCCTTTCCAACGTAACCCTCTCATACCTATGCCTATCATTTCCACCCCATTCAGCCGCATTGGTATGGATATAGTCGGCCCCCTCCCCAAATCGGCTCGGGGACACAAATATATATTGGTAATACTAGACTATGCAACTCGGTACCCCGAGGCAATACCCCTGAGAGCCGCTACAGCCAGAGCAGTGGCGCACGAGCTCTTCATGCTATTCAGCCGGGTCGGAATAGCCGATGCCATTTTATCGGATCAAGGCACATGTTTCATGTCTCGCGTCATCACCGAACTCTATAAATGGCTTAAAATAGATAAAATAAAGACCTCTATCTTTCACCCGCAATCGGACGGATTAGTGGAACGCTTTAATAAAATAGATATAGATGGCAAAGATTGGGATCGCTTGATTCCGCTGGTGTTGTTCGCCATACGGGAGGTGCCTCAAGCGTCTACGGGGTACTCCCCGTTTGAATTGCTATATGGACGGCAGCCACGGGGGCTGTTGGATATAGCAAAGGAAACATGGGAAAGCCAACCTTCCCCATATCGTTCTGTCATTGACCATGTTGAACAATTACAGGAGAGAGCCAAGAAGATCTGGCCGCTCGTTCGTGAACACATGGAACAAGCGCAGCGCGCCCAGTGCAGGGTGTACAACCGAGGCGCCACGCTGCGGAGCTTTGAGGTGGGCGAAAAAGTGCTGGTGCTCATTCCCACGAGCGAATGTAAATTTCTCGCAAAATGGCAAGGGCCATACGAAATTATGGAGAAACTGGGCCCGGTCAACTACCGCGTGCGCCAAATAGGGCGGCGGAAAACTATGCAAATTTACCATATTAATCTGCTGAAAAAGTGGCACGTTGTGCCTCCTGTCGCTCTCCCGGCCCTACTAACCACTCTCTCCTCTCAGAACCCGCCTCCAGTCCCTATTGGAGAGGAACTGTCCCCAGCTCAGGCGCAAGATATACGTGAGCTTCTGAGCAGGAATGCGGACCGGTTCTCAGAACTGCCGGGCCGTACCCACGCTATTGCGCACGACATCCAAACAACCCCGGGGAAAATAGTGAGACAACGTCCGTACCGTATCCCAGAGGCCCGGCGAGGAGCCGTAAAAGAGGAGGTAACAAATATGCTACAACTGGGAGTTATAGAGGAGTCACACAGTGCCTGGTCGAGTCCCATTGTGCTGGTCCCCAAGCCGGACGGCACAATCCGGTTCTGCAATGATTTCCGTAAATTAAATGAGATTTCAAATTTTGATGCTTACCCCATGCCCCGGGTAGATGAATTAATCGAGCGGCTGGGCCCCGCTCGATTTGTAAGCACCCTCGATTTGACAAAAGGCTATTGGCAAGTGCCCCTTACAAAAGAAACCAAAGAGAAAACAGCCTTCTCTACCCCTGAAGGGCTGTTCCAATATACTGTCTTACCGTTCGGGGTACACGGTGCCCCCGCAACATTTCAGAGACTCATGGACCGAGTATTAAGGCCCCATCATCTCTATGCCGCCGCATATTTAGATGACATTGTGATCCACAGCAGCACCTGGGAGAATCACCTCCATCACATCGAAGCAGTCCTGGGAGCTCTCCGACGAGCGGGTCTGACCGCCAACGCCAAGAAGTGCCGAATAGGTCTGTATGAGGCCGAATATTTGGGTTTCACTATTGGGCGCGGGTGCGTAAAACCCCAATTACGCAAAGTGGAGCGTATACGCGAATGGCCCAAACCCGTCAGCAAGAAGCAGTTAAAGTCATTCTTGGGAATCATGTCCTACTATAACAAGTTCATAAATAACTATGCTACCCTTGCAGCTCCCTTGTACGAGATGACCCGACAAAGTCGGCCCAATATGCTGCGCTGGACAGAGGAGACCGAGGCCGTGTTCCGAGGCCTCAAACTGAAGCTCTGCGATGAGCCGGTCCTAAAAACCCCGGACTTCGGTAAGAATTTTCTACTCCACACCGACGCCTCGAACACAGGCCTCGGGGCCGTGCTCTCGCAAGTCATTGATGACGACGAGCACCCGATAGTCTTCATTAGCAGAAAGCTCTTAAAGCATGAACTTAATTATGCAACGATAGAGAAAGAGGCTCTTGCTATTAAGTGGGCCATACACCACCTACGCTATTATTTGTGGGGAAGGCGTTTCACTCTCATAACGGACCACGCACCATTGAAATGGATGGCTAAAAGTAAGGACACTAATAAGAGAATAACCCGTTGGTTTCTGGAGTTGCAGGATTACAACTTTGAGGTGGAGCATAAACCAGGGAAGGATATTCCCCATGCCGATGCCCTGTCCAGGCTCTATGAGGAAGAGCGGCAAGTTGGCGAACCAGTAGCAAACTTAAGGGGGGGGATGTGTGGTGGTTCGTTCGGACACCGCCCGCCAGGTAGGCCCTGCATGTCAGAGAAGCGCACCCTGGATGGGAGAGTGAGCCCTAGCAGACCAACACACTGTGTGGGCCAAGTGATTGACGGGCGTTACCTGCCGGCCCACACGCTTCATCAGGCACAAGCGTATGCACCTGTGGGCCCCACCCAACACAGGGGTGCATAAGTACTGAGCTCGCTCTCCCCTTCAGTCTGTGCTGGGAGTCTCTGACAAGCTGATCATGGGCAGACAGGCGGTAAGAGCCACCATTTCCCTCTCCACCGCATGTTACTGTGTAAAGTGCATTATAGTAATGTTCCTTCTACTCATTACTTCTAGGCATGGACTGGGAGCGGACTGACACTGAGGAGTGTGTACCTGGATCAATGAGGAGCGCAAACCTGACTCACTGTGGAGTGTGTACCTATCACTGGAGAGTGTGTACTCGGCGAGCTGAGGAGAAGGACCTGGAAAAGGAGACCACAGCCTTACCTTCCGGACCCCCAGCGAGCCACCCCTATTCCTATTTTGTTGAGTATATCTCACTTCCCTTAAAACCATACTAGTATCCGGAAATTCTCTGGCCCCAGGCCCATTATACCCCGTGTGCATTTTATTTAGAAGATAGAGAATTAGACGGAGTTGTGTAAGAGCGGGCACCTACTCACCTATTACCTGTCACCTGTGGAAAAGAACTATACTCACCTATTACCTATGGGAAAGAAATACTTTACCTGTCACCTGTAGAGAGGAACTATACTCGCCTAGCGCCTGTGGGGAAGAGAGACTATACACTGGAATTATACTGGCCTGTTTCCTGTGGAGGGAAACCCCTTTAAAGTAACTCTTACCTACCCCCCTGGCCCCCCACGAAGAGGAGAAACGACAGCCCCGTCCGGGGGAAACCTTGTGTTGATTTATTAAAAGACAATTTCAGTTATTCACATTTATGTTGTTCATTCATGCTATGTTGCATTACAATGCTGTTGTAAAATAAGAACTGTTCAATAAATGCCCGAGTTGGCAACACTGTCTTTGATCTCTTGTGCCTTGGTTTGGGTTCAGTCTCCACAATAGATTCATTAAAAACACACATTATTTTTTCTGCTGACTCATACTACCCTCCTAATACGTGAGCAGGCCATATTTTTTCCATAACGTTTTTCATGTATTTTTTATATATTTTTATTGCATTTCATTGTTTCCATTTTCCCAAAGAATTATTAAAAATACATGAAAAACGTTATGGAAAAAACACGGCCTGCTCACGTATTAGGAGGGTATTATGAGTCACCAGAAAAATGTGTGTTTTTAATGAATCTATCATGGTTTAAATGGAGTTTGAAGTTACAATGGGTGTGTGTGGGGAGAGGCCCTGGGGCCTGGGCGTGCTGGAGGGCCAGATAACATTTACATCAAATATCTAAATACTGAATGAAGAAAATTAAAAACTGTTCAGGGTGTTCATACAAGCCTGATTAGACCAAAACGTTTTTTTGAAAGTGGAATATCCCTTTAAGGGGTTAATCTGCATAATAGTCACAGGAGGAAACTCGCTAACTCTTTAATGGATTTGTATGTCCGGTAAAATCCTGCACGCAAGATTGAAAGTTGTTGATGATTCAATGATTGACTGAAAAATCCCTTTGAACACTCACTGCCATCGCGTGTACTCGCAATTGCTGGAGGTTTGAATCTCGGGTCACGCTATGATGTGGCGTCTCTTTCAACTCGCTGACCTTTGATACTGAACCGCCGAATTAATGAAATAAAATTAAACTTGGTGGGGTGCCCAGTCTCCTTAAAGAACAGAAAAAACGTAATCGGTTTCATACGACACGCTTAGACAAGCAGACAACTGAACACGAACGTGTGTTTAGCCCCGTGGCTGTGTGTGCGTGTGTGTGTGTGTGTGTGGTTGGTTCAGTGATATTGCTAGTTATGTTAAAACTCTCAGAAGCGCTCACTTTGCCCCTGGCTAGCAATGTGGGGGAAGTATGTCTGTCATGAGTGCTCTGACACAATCCACTATGGCGACACAGACAGGTGTCAGGGCCCTGACAATGCCTCGCGAGCATGTGACCGTCTCCTGACATGAACAAAAAACGGAACGGAATGGAATGGTTGACGCAGGGACCGCGTGTCCTCGCTTAGCACCGGGAGGCGGTGTTGTTTTTGACAGCAAATTTTGATTTAGTTTTAGTCATAGTCTTTTGAATAAAATGTCATTTAGTTTTAGTCATAATTTAGTCACCTGAAAAGTTTTTGTTTTACTCTAGTTTTAGTCGACTAAATATTATAAGATTTTAGGCAATTACATCTCAGTTGATTTAGTCAACTGAATGTATTTTGGCAGGCCTTGATGGCATCATAATGACTGATTTTACGCTTGGTTGCGCTGCAACGCGTTGTGAGCTTGTAGATCAGCTATTTTCAGCACGCAACACCGGAGAGCAACCAAACATAAAAATGACTCTCTTCTCCACCAGTCCCTCCCCAACATTTTAGTCTAGTTTTTATTTTGTTGACGAAATTGTCAATCTATTTAGTCTTAGTTTTAGTCATCACAGCCTAGTTTTTATTTTGTTTTTATTTAGTTTAGTCTGTGAAAAAAACGCAGTCGACAATCATTTTTTGTCATAGTTTTAGTCGACAAAATCAACACTGCCGTGAGGTTTGGCGACGCGAAGATGGCGCGTATCTGCTCAGGACTTTGCAGATCAGATATGTGCAGTTAAAAGCATCAAGGCACTCAGGCGTGTGTGCACATGCACGTCCAAAGCCGACGCACGTACACACACATACACACCATACCTTGTCCCCCCTCCCTCCTTCCCCTCGCTATGACGGAGGCGCACAGAGTCATGCCTGACATTCCTCCTCCTTCTCCAGTCACGTAGGGGCCCGAGCCCCAGCCACACCCCTCAGCCATGCCTGGAGGTCAACGCAGGGAAAGCAGGCCATAGGTAAAGCCTTGTGCCTCTGCATAGAACAATACAAAAAAGCACGTCTTATGTACAGTATTTTCAATAGAAAGTGCCAACGCATCACACACTTGTGACATCGCACGGCAGAGACATCATCGCACGGCACACAAATAACAGCCTCGGTTAGGCACAAGACAATCTTCTGGGCCCAGTGTTGATTTTGTTTTTTGTTAAATCTATGACGAAATATGTTTGTTGTTTTTTTCACTGACGAAAACTAAATAAAAACTAAATAAAAAGTATAGCTGTGATGACTAAAACTAAGACTAAATATATTGACAATTTCGTCAACAAAATAAAAACTAGACTAAAACGTTAGGGAGGGACTGGTGGAGAAGAGAGTCATTTGTCAACTTTGGTTGCTCTCAGGTGTTGTGTGCTGAAAATAGCAGATCTACAAGCTCACAACGCGTCGCAGTGCGACGCGTTGTGAGCTTCTATTTTCAGCACGCAACCAAGTGTAAAATCAGCCATTACGATGTCATCAAGGCCTGCCAAAATACATTTCAGTTGACTAAACCAAATGTAGATTTAGTCGCCTAAAATCTTATGATGTTTAGTCGACTAAAATTAGACTAAAACTAAAACTTTTCAGGTGACTAAATCATGACTAAAACTAAAGGACATTTTATTCAAAAGACTATGACTAAAACTAAATCAAAATTTGCTGTCAAAAACAACACCGCTTCTGGCAACTTTCCTACTGTGCACTAAGAATGGAAGATACCATTCTATGTGCACTATGGGTGGATACCATCATTCTTCACTCAAAAATGGACAAGAAAATTGATAGACGTGCTGTGCAGGCGAGCCTTTGAACAGGGCCAACAGTACACCACTTTGCTGTCATATGACAACCACGTTGGCTCCGTTCCAAATGGTTCCTATAACTACTCTCCACTCTGTCACAGTCGAACATATGTGCGCCATTATCAGTCTACGTGGTTCTCTAAATAATGGGCTGGTAAGATTACACCTAAAGAAAAATTACAGCCACTTCCACGTGTCTTGCAAGGCCATTTAACAGTCAATATCATATTTATTATAATAATAATAATAATAATAATAAAGACAAGTAAATCTGAATAATTAAGAATTAAACACAATAGCAGGAACGACAAGGACTTTTCACCAGGCACCAATTCTTTACTGGCTCACGCCATTCGCTGAGTGAGAGGGAATTCATAAAATAAAGCCTTGTGAATTCTGCAGCCATTGTCTGCCCTTACAAGGAGAAGCTTGAGTATTCAGGATACAGGGTTCCCACACATCTTTACCAATTAATTTCCAAAACTTTTCCAGAATATTTAACCCGATTTCCATCAATAATGAGTCGCTTACTCCTATGTGCAATGCCCAAAGACAGGTAGTGTATGCCAGTGGTTCTCAACCTTTTAAGGCTGTGACCCCCGAAACAATCATGTTTGAACTGCGGACCCCGGCACCCTGACGAGCAAAGTTGAGGAATTTTGTATAACACGGTTTTATTGTGAAAATAGCAGATCTACATGCTCACAACGCCTCGCAATTTCTGCATTTAATATTTGACAATTTGGCCAATGTTTAATTTGTCATTTCAGAGGTATTAACAAAATCAATAACCAAAGACCAGGACCTTCCAGGACCCTTGATCAATTCCAAAACTTTTCCAGTGCTGGAAAAATATTTTTCTAATTTCAAAATATTTCCAGGAATTTCCTGCCCGTGGGAACCCTGAGGATATTGCAGACACACCCACATCAGGAACACCCCACCCACAGCTTGTACAGTAGACCAGATATATACCAGAGAAAGATGGGGGTGGTGGAATTCCGTTCTCACGACACACGTCGAGCAGTATTAAACATAATACATGCAGAGAGACACACATAGCGACATGCACGCACAGATATCTCCCGTGGGCTTCTTTTTTTTCACAGTGGTACAATGCTGCAAGGTCAGGAGAAAGACCGGGAAGGAGTTTCACGTTAACCGAACTTAAGATTAAGGAGGAAGAGCATGACGAAGTGTGTACGTCTGCGATAAAGTGACCGCCATGAAGACACGCATCTTCGTCATCATAGTCTTCGCCATTTCCCACACGTTCGTGGTCCGCTCGTCGTTGCAAACAACGCGGTCGTCCTCGGTCACCATCGCCACCGTTATCTGTGGTCATCCTCGCCATGATAGAACCCCTCAGCACGCGTGCACGCACGCGCACACACACACACACACACACACACACACACACACATATACAGCCAGAGGTAGACGGCCTGTTGGCGCAGGTCATCTCCCAAACAGTGGGTCTGGACACGTTTGTAGGTCACAGACTCATTTTTATAGGTCGTAACTCGAGTAAAAAGTCCCATTTTCTTTTCCTACATTAAAAATCAAACCCTGTTTGAAGTGAGCGGTGGTGGATCTAAGCAGCAGTTCATTTAGAAGTTACGTTTCATAACTAATCTGTGTGTATGTCTGTGTGCGTGTGCGTGTGTGTCTGTGTCTGTGTCTGTGTCTGTGTGTGTGTGTGTGTGTGTGTGTGTGTGTGTGTGTCTGTGTGTGTGTGAGAGAGAGAGTGTGAGTGTTTTGGTGCTTTGTTTTTATGTTTTATACATAAAAAAAAAATAAAAAAAACAATCTAAGAATCTAAGAACTATAAAAAATTATAATTAAGAAGTAGTGAAAATAGCCGATCTACAAGCTCGCAACCCGGCACCCGACATGCATTGTGTGCTTGTAGATCTGCCATTTTCACTAGTTCGGGTCCCACACGGATCTACTCTATATGCAGACACAGTGCAGTTAACACCATACTTCACAGCCCAGCCCCAATCAGCCGGCACACTGACAATGTAATTATAATAATAATAAACTTTATTTATAAAGCATTTTTCGAAACAATGTTACAAAGTGCTTTACAGAGTCAAGATAAAAACAAAATATGCATAAATATAACAACAGCGGTTCAATTAAAATCAAAAGTAAAATAATAAAAATATAATAAAACCAAAGCATAAAAGTACATACATTTGTGCAAAAAGAGGCATTAAAATCAAGGAAAAGCCTTGGTGTACAAATGGGTTTTTAAAAGTGCTTTAAAAGATGACACTGACCGAGCAAGCCTTAGATCCAGAGGTAGGGCATTCCAGAGCCTGGGCGCACGGGCCGCAAAAGCCCGGTCGCCCATAGAAACAAGGTTCATTGTAGGGGCTTCCAGGAGAGCCCTACCCGAGGATCTAAGGGTGCGTTGTGGCCTGTAGGGTTCCAGCATGTCAATAATGTAGGTGGGGGCCAGGCCTCGCATGGCTTTAAAAGTGATCAATAAAATTTTAAAATCAACTCTAAAAAGTACTGGCAACCAATGAAGGGCAGCTAGGATTGGAGTTATATGATCACGTCTCCTGGAGTTTGTCAGCAGTCTGGCTGCAGAGTTCTGGACAAGTTGAAGGCGGGAAATTACTTTTTTGGGGAGGCCAGAGTACAGGGAATTACAGTAGTCTAATCGTGAGGATATAAAGGCATGAATAACTTTTTCAAGGTCTACAAATGATAGGAAAGACTTGATTTTGGAGATATTTCTCAGTTGACAGTAACAGGACTGTACCACTTTTGTTATCTGGATTTTAAAAGACAGTTCGGGATCAAACATCACACCCAGGTTGCGGGCTGAAGTCTTGATGTTATTGGACAGATTACCAAGGCTTGGCTGAAGTGGGATGGTGGAATGAGATGGGCCGAATAAAATGATCTCAGTTTTGGTTTCATTGAGCTGGAGGGAGTTGTGGGACATCCAGCATTTGATTTCTGCGAGACAGGTGAGGATCCGTGCCATATTGTTTGGGTTGCCAGGCTTGAGTGGGATATATAACTGCGTATCGTCTGCGTAAAAATGAAAGTGTATGTTGTGTTTGCGTATAATGTGACCAAGGGGAAGCATGTAAATTGAAAACAGTAATGGACCCAGAATTGAGCCCTGAGGGACACCAGAAGACAGGGGGGCCTGGGAGGATGAGGCATCTCCAATTACTACTGAGAAGCTCCTATCCGTGAGATAGGAGCGGAACCAGTCAAGTGCCTGGTCCTTGATGCCAACCCATTTATCTAGGCGCTGAATTAAAATAGAATAATCGACTGTATCAAATGCCGAGCTGAGGTCAAGAAGGAGGAGCACAGAGCAATCTCCATTGTCAGCAGCGAGCAGAAGATCATTGGTGACCTTTACCAGAGTGGTTTCTGTGCTGTGACCAGCTCGGAATCCAGATTGATAGTCCTCAAAGATGTTGTTAAGATTCATAAAAGAGATAAGTTGAATCGATACAATTTTCTCTAAAATTTTGGATAAAAATGATAACTTAGAAATGGGTCTAAAATTATTTAAAACTAAGGGGTCCAGTGACGGCTTCTTCAGGAGAGGCTGAACCAAGGCAGTTTTAAGGCTTGATGGAAAGAGGCCTGAGGACAGAGAATGATTAATAATGGCTAAAATATCGGGGCCTATAGTATTTAAAACATCTTTAAAAACTCTAGTTGGGATAATGTCCAGCGGACAGGAGGATGATTTCATCTGAGAGATGACTTCTTCCATGGTTGGCATGGTAATCTGGTCAAAATTGGTCATCAGTGCAGGGGGGGTAGGGGGTGAGGGGGGGGGGACTCCGACGACTCTAGGCTCAGGGGTGAACAGTTGTCTGATGGCTTCTATTTTATTTATAAAATGCAACAGGAATTCTTCACATTTTTCAGAGGTTGCCTCCAGTTGTTGAGTGGGAGGTGGGCCGACTGCTGAGTCGATAGCCTGAAATAGGACCCTGGGATTGCGACTATTGGATGCAACTAGATTAGAGAAATAAGACCTTTTTGCCTCCTTGGCAGCATTCTGATAAGCGGTCATGCTTTCTCTGAGTGTGTTATAAGATGTAGCGAGCTTGTCTTTTTTCCATTTTCGCTCTGCTCTTCTGCATTCTCTTTTGCACTCTCTTGTTTGTTCATTGTTAAAATACATGGCTTTGGATTTAAGATGTTTTGTTTTAAAAGGAGCAATTTTGTCCAGGATAGTAGTGCATTTGCCGTTAAAATTACAGACTAGCTCGTCAACAGAATATTGGAATGGAGTACTTAAGCTTGATGGGACTGCTAAAAAGGCCTGCTGGAACCGATGAGCTGAATTTGAATTAAAAACACGGGAACGGGTGGAGAGAAGGGGCCTGGTGGCAGGGGTAGGAAGCAGTGCCTGAAATGAAATAGCTTTGTGATCAGATTTGGAAAATTCTGTTATAACAATGTTATTTACATTAAAACCAAATGAGAGAACCAGATCAAGTGTATGACCCTTATCATGAGTAGGACCAGAGACAGATTGAACAAAATTAAAAGATTCATAGAGTGTAATAAAATCCGAAGCTAAAGTGCAGGAGGAAGCGCAGCAGACATGTACGTTCATATCACCAAGAACGAGGATCCTGTCATACTGGGGCATAATGATAGATAAAAGGTCTGAGAATTCATTTAAAAAACCAGAGCTTTTTGGGGGTCTGTAAATTAGAACACACAGAAGAGGGATATTGCCATTAATTAAAACACCAATGCTTTCAAAAGAAGAAAAAGTGCCAAGGGAAATTTGGGAACATTTAAAACTGTCTCTGTAAATAATAGCAAGGCCACCACCTTTGGTCTTTGTCTTTCTTGGCTGATTAAAACAATAAAAGTTTGTGGGGCACACTTCTTTAAGAGAGGCAGTGTTTTCAGGAGTAAGCCATGTCTCTGTAATCATTAAAAAATCTATACCATTATCTTTGATAAAATCCTGACATAAAAACGACTTCTCCTTTAACGCCCTAACATTTAAAAGACTCATTAAAACTGGAGAAGTGGCAGGTGGAGGCAAATTGGCGGATTTACGGTTAGTGGAGGGGAGTAGGCCTACAAGATTACTATAGTTAACTGTACGTGTTGGGCGATCAGGAGTACTGGGTCTAGTATGAATAATTACAGGTATAGGGGAGATTGGATAAAATGGATAAGATGTATGGGCTACTGGGTTAGTGGTGATAAAAATAAGAGCGGAGAATTGTGGTCCGAGCCCTGTAGAAAGAGGACTGGGCAGCGAGGCGGAACTAAAGTGCTGGGAGCTGGGACCAGGGGGATGTCAAAAACTGTCGGACTGGTCGTTGGTCAGTGCGGTGTAGTGGCTAACACCACGAGCTAAGTTAGCAGCCAATGTTTTGCTTCCTAGTCTGTTTGGGTGCAGACCATCGTCTTTAAAAAGCAGCGCACGGCCCCAAAACAAGTTAAAATTGTCTATGAAATTAAAATCGTGAGCTTTGCAGAGCCTTGTGAGCCAAGTGTTCAGGCTAGCAATCCTACTAAAACGCTCGTCGCCGTCCATAAAGGTCGGGATTGGACCGGAGATAAAAAATGGAAGTCCCGAGCTGGTTAAAACGTCAATGAGTTTTAAAAAGTTTGTTTTGGTCCGCTCAGAGGTGCGGAGCGCAGAGTCGTTCGTCCCGATATGAACCAGGACCATTGCGATGGACGGGGGGAGTGATTTGAGGACACCAGGGAGTACCTCCAGGAGGATTGGAACAGTTGCTCCGGGGAAACAGCGGGTCAGAGCACTGGGAAGATGGACATTTTTCACAATGCTGTCTCCAATTATCAACAGTGAGGGGGATGTACGAGGCGACATGGAGGATGGAGTGATTGGGACAACAACATTTTGGACGGGACATTTTGGACGGGACGGATTTGTTGCGGTGGGGTGATTACAGCCAGGCGCTGGTGCTCCAGCAGGCGGCTGGAGCACCAGTGACATAAGAGGAGGGGGACGTGAAACTGATGCTACGGGGGGGGGCACCATCTGAGACGGAGGATGGTGTTGTGGTTCGGTAACCGGGTTTTCGACCGTTGTGGCCAGTGAGGGGGCCGAGGGGGCACACGTCTGGTGGTGAGTGGGACCCCCCCGACGTTTGATGGCCGCCTTCAAGAGGGCTCGGCGGTCGCTCTTTGGGCCATTGACCGAGGGAGTTGTGTCCTTTGAAAGGGGGGGAAAGTCACTCATCGAACTCAGCGCCGAAAAGGAGTTACTTATAGGGATCGGAGGGTCCTGCGATGGAGGGGAACAGGATCTCCGGCTTCGGGGAACTAGTGACCAGGGGGTAGAACTGGCCTTGAGTGGAATGAAACCGGGGGCAGGGAGGGTTGAGTCTAGATCTGACCTGACCGGGCGCGGATCCTTGGGCCTGGCGCCAGTGCGGGTCCAGTGGTCTGGGTCAGCCGGGAGGGTTGAGTCCAGGCTGTCCACGGCACGAGCTGGGGCAGGACCCACGGCGATCTCGGGATCAGTAGTCTCAGCCTCATGGACATCGAAGGGCTCGTCCGGGCAGAGGGAGTCTAGGAGGGTCTCATCATCTCTGATCTGGTGTAGTCTGGACACTCGTGACCTGAGTTCGGACACTTCATGAGACAGCTGGAGACAGTTGGCACAGCCGTCGGATGAGGTAGGTGGCCTCATGATGATGATGATGATGATGATGATGATGACGATGATGATGATGATGATGATGATAGCTGAGGGTTAGAGAGCAGCTTTGGCCAGTAACATAGTAAAAGCAGGATACGGACTAACTGTAGGAAGAATGGCAGGAATAGGACAGCAGTTTGGAAGGACACTTACTCGCTGGGGCCACCAAAGTGGCCCGTTGCGGAGAGACGTCTCGTAGTTTATGCACAGGTTCGGTGTTTCCTTGGTCCGGTCTCCCTCCCGGCGGCTGGTGGCTGTCAAACTAGCCGCTTGGCTAGCACCGGCTGCCAGCTGTTGGGCTAGTATCCGACTAGCGGCGGCGGGCTAGTGGCAGCAAACCGTGTGGGATCCGACCGACAAAGAACCATACAGTGCATAAACACATAGGAATGATGCATCCGATCGTATGATAGATGGGATCGGGGCAAGGAAGGGAGGGTGGCTGACTTAAGGCTGTCAGGTTAGCCACGCCAGCGGTTGGCTGCTAGCTGTCAGCCCAGAGGGGTGCTGGTAGCAGCTGTCACAGCCAATTCAGGTTGACTAAAACTTTAAAATAAATAAAAATCGGTGTCACCGATCGCTAAAATCTGTTGCTATAACTAAAACAAACATGTGAGCTAGTCAGAGTTCAGTATTTAAAAGCAATCCGTTTAGCAGAGTGCTTTGCTTGCTGCTCTGCTGCTTGCTGCTCTGCTGCTTGCTGCTCTGCTACATCACTCACTGAATGGAATAGAATGCATCATTTGAGGCCCCCATTGATCAGTGTCTCTGTAATCATGGAAGTGTGGAAGTGTCCGGCTGGGGAATTATAATTATTTACAGGACAGAGCGTGAGAGAGAATACGGCACGCACGCGCGCGCACACACACACACACACACACACACACACACACACACACACACACACACACACACACACACACACACACACACACACACACACACACACACACACACACACACACACACACACACACACACACACACACACACACGCAAGGGCCAAATCATCTGGACAGTAGGGCCAGACCGCAGCCTCAATACTTCATTTGTGACATTCATGAGTACCCGAGGAAGTGAAGATGATGAAGAGGAGAGAGAGAAACAGAGAGAGAGACGGTCCATGGTGTCGAGTGCACTATATCAGGGGTTCTCAACCTTTTCAGGCCGCAACCCCCAAAATAATCATATTTGAACTGGGGACCCCCCACCCTGATGAGCACTAAGAGTTGAGGACTTACATTTTGTATAACACTTCTATTGTGAAAATTACCGATCTACATGCTCACAACGCCTCGCAACGCATGTAGATCGGCTATTTTTTACAATTTCTGCCTCTAATATTTGACAATTTGGCCAATGTTTAATTTGTCATTTTAGTGGTATTAAAATTCCTTAAATTGTCACTTTAAAAATGTGCAGATACCCTCTATACACAAAATAATCACATTTGAATCCACCCTGACAAGCACTAATGGTGCATTCAAAACTGAAGAGATATATTTGTTTCTAGTCGCTTCACTTTGGTCGCACTGGTCGGCGTTGGAAAAAAGATTATGTCACGTCATAATCAAGGCGAAAAACACCTGGAAAAAAGGGAGTCCCAAAACCAAACACCCAAAACATTTCAGTGTCTCCGGACAACATCAACGCTGATTGGCTGTCAGGACGTGATGGGTGGAGTCGGGGGGAAGCGAAGGTCGAGTCACTTGGATTTTTTTTTACCGAGGCGACCGGTCACTCGGTGCCGTGCTGTGAGCTTGTATATCTGCTATTTTTCAATAGCTAAAGTATAACATAATTAAGGCCCCTCCACCTTGGGCCCTAGTAACTCAGTCCCACTCCCCCCCCCCCCCCCCCCCCCTCGTGACACCCCTGCCAACAGGGAAGAGTAGAAGAGGTGTGGCTGCATCTCTCTTATCAGTGTGTGGGACCAGAATGGGTCTTCTCGGCGTGTGTGTGCGCGGGCACGCTCACATTGCTTTTAATCTAATCACCTTGCGCACACACCTTCCTCCAGGTGTATTACTGTACAGTGAGTGTAATGCGTAGAGAGAGAGATGGGGGGATGCTTGATAAGCAATATTGATCCGAGACAGTGATTGTCACTCTGTGCCCGCCTTGAATGGCTAATTTCTTTTCATCGTTACAGCACTCAAACTCATTTCAACATTGTTTAACTTCTTACCGGGTGCACGGTCGGGACACGTAACTATACAAGAAATCTCAAAGAGAACACCAGCACTCTCGGACAAGTCCATTTAAGGCACATTTATTTTAAGTTTAGTTGGTCAGGGCAAGCTGCAGAGCAGCAGAAACAAACGGACGCGTTTCGGCGTAAAGCCTTCTTCAGCGTTGTGAACAACGCTGAAGAAGGCTTCACGACGAAAATGGAAGAAAAGAGGAAGGGGCCCAGCGTGTTTAACCGCGGCCAATCTGCAAATTGTTTTCAACGTGGGGCGCCAAATACAGACCGATAACGTAGCATGAGAAATCGTTGTCTCCCAGCTGTTGTTGACAAAAACTATGATGATGACGATGGTGACGGTAACGATGATGATGGCGATAATGAGGAAGACATTGGGGATAAAATCAGGCATATGGTGTGTGAATCATGGTGTGCCATGTGGTAGTGCAGTTCTCAACCTTTTCAGGCCGCGACACCCAAAATAATCATGTTTTAACTGGGGACCCGACCAGTTTAACTGGGGACCCGACCAGTTAAAATATGTGTTTTGTAAATATGTTTCATTTGTCATTTTAGAGGTATTAAAAAGTCCTTAAATTGTCACTTTAGAAATGTGCAGATACCCTCTATACACTTAAAAGTTATGTTGGGATTGTTTACTGTTGAGAGAGAAAACAATGTGGCTCATTAAGTTAATCATCTGGGGACCCACCAAAATAATTTCGGGACCCCCCCCCCCCCCTGGGGGTGCCGACCCACAGGTTGAGAACCACTGTGAGTAAATTTACCCCCATTGATTCCGGATGGGGACCCGTTTCGAAACGGGGGTGAACTACTCCTTTAAATAATTATACAAAGAAATTACTGACATATTTGACAACTTTATACTTAAAAAAGAACAGTGATAGCGGAAATAGCAGATCTACAAGCTCACAACGTGTCGCTTGTAGATTTCCACTACTTTTTTTAAAGTGTTTGAATCTATAACATTTCTCAACATGGAAACGATTATGACGATTATGCAAAATAATTGCGATTACCTCAAATAATTTGCGATTAGACGATTATGTAATAATTGTGACAGCCCTAACGTCACTTCGGCATATCTCTGACACTGAGGGGATTGACCGGGTACATCGTGTCCCTTACAATCACCCCCCCCCCAAACACACACACACACACACAACCACCATCACCTCTTTTTTTCTTAATATGGGAGCTGGAGATGAAAAATGGCGTGCTTTTGTTTATTTGCCACCGATGCAAATGCGACCCGAGCAGGATTAGTGAGTTCTCCATCTCTCCGCTGATAGCGGTGGGAAGAAAGAGAGGATTTTCATGCAAAAAAGATCTCTCCCACCCTTTGCTATGACAATTGCAATGCATCACTTCACAGACGGTTTTTAATCTGTTTCAAACCAACCACACTTTGAACTGCTGCGAAGGCGAGATATACAACTGTGGGCATATGCGTGCGTCTGTACGTGCCTGTGTGCTTCACTGTGTGTGTGTGTGTGTGTGTGTGTGTGTGTGTGTGTGTGTGTGTGTGTGTGTGTAGGTGTGTGTGTGTGTGTGTGTGTGTGTGTGTGTGTGTGCGCGCGCGCGTGCGTGCGTGCGTGCGTGCGCGCATGTACGCACTTGTATGTGTTTTCCTGCGATTAATCTTTGGAGCTGGTTTAAGCACATTGCTGACACAGCACAGATCTCTCTCTCGCTCTAACTTTGTCTCTCTGTCTGAATGTCCTTGGATTTACTAAGCTTTGAATAACAATAAGTTTGGATCTTAATTCAGTGTTCTTTAGTCCACTGTGTCGAACTTTTGCAATATGGTAGATTGAACTCAAAAGTCCAGCTGCAGTGGAATGTTTTTGTGACCATAGCCAGTCCTCTCTACTCTGCCTTGTATCGTTACCCGGGCACCGTGAGGAGAGAGAGAGAGAGAGAGAGAGAGAGAGAGAGAGAGAGAGAGAGAGAGAGAGAGAGAGAGAGAGAGAGAGAGGCATTGGTAAAGCATGTTTATGTTATTGCATTGCCTATTTCTCACCTCAAATGTTTTCAGATGCATACTTTTAACAGATGTGCCGTTAAAAGTTTAATACACTGTCCGGCCGGCATCTTGAATTAGATTCATAGATTCATAACAGTAGCCCCGGCCTGTAGTGTCTCAATTAGGGATGGGACGATAAGCGATATTATCGTTTATCGTGATAAAACACACTCACGATAATCGTATCGTGGAGTTTTAATTTATCGTGATATCGTCCTCCATCATGCACTGGGATGGGATCAATTCACCTTTTATTTGCCGAGCTGCATATCCGGTACCACTTAAACCCTATGGGGCTGTTAAGTATGACATCATTTTGTAGGCAGAGGAGAATTTCTGCCCCCAGTTTCCGTGAATCTTTTTACTATTTTTACTATTTACACATTTTTCTTCTCTTTGTTGTTGAAAGGAAAGTGTTAGAATTATACTTTAGTCGTTATTTTTGTCTCGGATCTGTTGAAATAGCGAGGGACAGAAAATGCTCTGGGGGCAGAGTTCTCCTCTGCCTACAAAATGATGTCACGGCTTAAAAGCCCCATAGAATTGGTAACGTACTTGATACAGTCTTTTTTCACTCTATCAAAATAATGTCTTTGCCAAAAAATAGCTCAGAACGCGCCGCAACGTGACACGTTGTGAGCTTTAGATCTGCTATTTTTTGGCAAATGTTCCGCCCCAGGATAATGGATTTTGATTATCGCGAAAATATCGTAAATCGTGATTTCTTTTCTCGACAATAATCGTGATATGACATTTTCATATCATCCCATCCCTAGTGGTAAAGCATGTTTATGTTATTGCAATGCCTATTTCTCGCCTCTAATGTTTTCAGATGCATGCTTTTAACAGATGTGCTGTTAAAAGTTGAATGTACTGTCCGGCCGTCATCTTGAATTAGATTGATAACAGAGCAGTAGCCCCGGCCTGTAGTGTCTCGATAATGAGAATCAGCTGCATGTTGAGGAACACAGAGCTATGAGAATCACACAGGTGAAGGAAATTATGATTCATGATTATTCATAGGGGCTAGTTGTTGTAATCATGCGTTCTCTTTTTGTTTGAAGGGAAGTGATTGCGTTTGGACTTTCAAGGACTTTTGATGTTGTTTTGCTATCTATAGTTGTAAGTGAAGATGGACAGGAAACGGGAGAGAAACAAGGAGAGACATGCAGTAAAGAGAAGGGAACGGGAGTCTAACCGGCGATGCTTATGTGCCGGCATGGTTGCCTCTGCAGTCAGTCAGTGTGTGTGTGTGTGTGTGTGTGTGTGTGTGTGTGTGTGTGTGTGTGTGTGTGTGTGTGTGTGTGTGTGTGTGTGTGTGTGTGTGGATGAACGTAACATTCAACAATAGGTCTAGAGTTCAGACAGACAGACAGATGAATGTTTTGTTTAAAAGACTTTGCGTTAACAGCGCCAAAGACATTCAGACCATTGAGAACCACCTAATCATCACATGCTTTCAAAGTACAGTTTATGGAAAATAGTGGCCTTCCAGTGCTTGCAGAACCACAGTGTAACATTATTATTGCGACCGATTGAACGAAACGTCACAGCTTGTCCGTGTCCGTCTGTCTGGACGTGTAGACGTGTACACATTTTTACGGCCTATGGGTTTGCCGCTCTGACATCATGCTCTGATGTCACTGTGATGTCAGGGGGACCACTCTAACAGAATGGGTTTGCCGCCCATTTTGTTTAGTATCGATTCTCCATTAGGTGTTATGTTTATTTTGCCCAGGGGTCTTCAACGTTTTCAGGCCAAGGACCCCTTAGTTGAGAGAGAGATGAAGCAGGGACCCCCCACAACCTGTTCATAGATTCCATATAGTTTCATGGTTTGACAGCAACGATCATCAGTGTATTTTGGATTCATGTCAATTTGTGTTTTCAGATATTTAACCACTTGAACCGTCAATACATAACTTGACATTTCACTCTGTACTTAGTCTGCTCTTTTTCCCCTCTACACCAAACACCTTTGCCCAAAATATTTTTGGTTTAAAGTCAAATTCGTTAAATAGGCTGTAATGAGTGAGAGTGTAACATTATATCACTTACAAGAGAGGATTTGCATAGTACCCAAAGTGATATGGAGCTTCCTACACCTTTTATATAATTAGGACATTTTACATGACGATTAATTGTCACTCAAATAACTGCAATTAACAATTTAATTGTGTTTTTTGTCGTTGACAATTACATTTCTGTTTGGCTTTTAGGCTTTGAAGTTGCACATGGTAGATATGACACATAACCTAAATATACAAAGAAATTACTGACATCTTTGACAACTTTATACTTAAGAAAGAACATTGATAGTGATGCGAGGCGTTGTGAGCTTGTAGATCGGCTATTTCCACTATTTTTGAAGTAAAAAAAACATATTGTTATAATAATATATGTTACGTTATTTCCAAATGTCTTCACAATTACAAAGCTTGACAACACAAAGCTCTGGCGGCGTAACCATTTCACAGAACTTAGTCCAACTACAAGCTCTGTACACAGTAAAATCCTCAGTGTTCATGTATCCATTTGTAAAGGCGCCGTTCGGTTACCTTTTTCCTACTCTATCAGAGCTAAACACTCTCCGAAAGCTACCATCTCTGCTCCGATAGAGCACGTCTGCTGCTCACTTTCCTCGGTATACGTTTGTTTGATTCAACATATTCAGACGCTCGCTCTGTCAGATCAATCTGTCAAACCTGGCCCTCAAACGGAAGGAAGAAGAAACGGCGACACAAACCCCAAAAACCATCATCAGAACACGCTTCAGCCGTTTGTCACTTGCGCGCGAGATACCACAAAACTCCAGAGTCCCCCCCCCCCCCCCCCCCCCCCCCCCCGTTTAGGATTTTTGACTGACTACACAATTATCAAAGGGTGTGGGTGTATGACTGCATATCATAAAGAGGAAGAGAAAAGGGGTAAAAAGAAGAAAAAAAAGAAGAAAAACACGGGCCTGTTTATCTTTCCTCGCGCTCGCTGGCGTCCTGAGGAGAGTGCCTGGCTCCGGGGAGATACCAATGGGACGACACAAAGGCGAGATAAAGCGTTAAGACACTTTTTTTTTTTTTTTTTTTTTTTTGCTCATCAAATTTAATAAGCTTCATCTCAGAGGCGCAGGTATTCAGCACGACGCTTTCAGAGCTGAAGGTAAACACATCCATTCCGTGAAGCTCATGCTCAGATCCCCAAAAAAACAAACCTCAAACAGGCAGCTGACACGCATTCTTAACATGTCAGGGGGACAATAAGATACATTATGAATAATAGAATAAACAGATATTTTCTCGCATGCCTCTCTCTCTCTCGCGCTGTCTTCTCTGACACCGCGATAAAAGCCCCGCATCAGAAATACTTTACTTCCAACATTCAATCATGCTGCACACATGGGTGTCTCACCAAATTCTGGCCCTGGGTACAAGGAGGATTCACTGCGGGGCCCCCATATGAATGTTCTTCATAGGGTGGGTTAACCTATTTAGACGCATTATTATGCATTATTTTGTGCTTTAACTATTGAGAAATAGCAGATATACAAGCTCACAGCGCGGCACTCGAGCTTGTAGATCTGCTATTTAAAAGAATCGTGAACATGTGTGCAAATCCTTCTAAAGTTTTTTGAAAAATCTATGTTTCCCATCTCAAAATATTTAGTTCCAGGGACCCCCCAGAAGCAAAATTTTAGTTACAAATGTTCGCTTAAAAATACATATATTCAAAGATTTGCACTACAAGTTTGCAGCGCGGCACTCTGAGCTTGTAGATCTGCTACAGATCTAGCTAAAGCATAACATAATTAAGGCCCCTCCACCTTGGGCCCTAGTAACTCAGCCCCTCTTGTGACGCCCCTGACTTCCACCATTAAATCATGCACACTCCGCCCCTCCTTCATTCCTCAACGGGGGTGGGGGGGGTTCTTACCTGTGCACCCCTAGGCGTCGAGTGACACCTATAGCATTCGAGGCGGCTTCGACCGGGATTTTAATCAGCCCGTCATTATGGCTATACAGGAGAGAGAGAGAGAGGCGCTCCGGCACAATGCTCACAAAGACAGTCTGAGTGAGGTGTGTGTTGGGGGGGGGATCTTTGTGCTGTAAACGTGGCTTCTCGCCGTGGCTGCGTGACAGCTGACGGAGAGCCACTGAAACACTGATCCACTGTTTCCTTGTAGAGACATCAGGGTGAACGCTGAGGTGCCGTGGCGCGCGTCGAAAGCGCCTCAAAAGGCCCTGAATGCCGCACAACACCTGCACGTCTGCCGCGGCGGATTAGGGTGTCAAGTCACACAATGCCTTGGGGGGGAGGTGGGGGGGGGGGCATTCCCCCCCCTCATCATACACTCTTTGATACACCCCCCTCCCCCCCCCCCCCCCCCCATTGTCAACCACTCTATTTCATTTATCAGCTCATTGAGGCATTAGGAGAGTGAGTGTGTATGCCACATTATTGAAAAGTATTTATACACCCTGAAAAATAAACATTTTTCAGTTAAAATAATTTTTGTGGGGGGGGATTATCCCTGTGACTGTGTTGAAGTGTTGTCTTCTGTGGTTTCAGTCGACATCTGCTCGCTCTGCAGCCCCACGAGCCCACGGAGGCGAGATGGCATCCGCAGCTTCCGCGGCGGAACGGACGCGAGATGGAAGGCGGCAGCTTCAGCGGCAACGCTAACAGACGGAGCGGAAAAGAAACTAGATCCAGAGGCAGAGGACGATGATGACTGCAGAGGATGCACTGCGGTGAGGAGAGTGTTGTCGGGTACCGCATATAGGAGAATTTGGCAACGCGGCAAAGAGAAGAGTGTTGGGGCCTTGGCGTCGCCACAAAGAGCCATCCCTCTCCATCCAGCGGGGCTCCACACCTCTCTGGCAGGCTACGCCAACAGAGGCTTTGTTTACACAGGCCTGTGCGCTGCTGGCTAGCTCGGAGGAGATATAGGAGAGAAGGAAGCACGGTAGATTCCGCGTGTGATAAATACAACTGCGCTACGATGACGCCCTGATGCTGGCCCTTGTTGCACTATAAGCTCTGCCATCACCACAGGTTTATAATACATTATGCAACAGGTAGTTCCGTCGAAGCAATCCGATTGGTTGAAATAAAGCTTTCTACCCGTGCGGATAATGAGCATTACCACACGGATCTCATCAAACAAAGAAATCAGCTGGGCTGGTCGCGAAAGAGCTGAAGGGCTACCTCTCCCAACACTATGCTAGCGGCTACGCAAGCAGGGACATGGTAGCTAAATGTGGCATTAAAAAATGTCTATCGAATATCGTAATAACAACGAAATGAAGTTGACGTGTTTTTTAAAAGGGTAACTGTTGTATCCACCTGTTTCCGCTGAGAATTTACTGTAGCATTATCTGCGGGACACTTCCGGTTAACAACAGACATACAAGCTCACGTCGCGTCGCAGATGCAACCGTGGTGAGCTTGTAGATCACTCTCGGCTGCGGCGCCGGAAGCTGCCTGCACATTCTGCACAATGCACGATGGGATGTTGGAAAGTTGTGGATAATGGCAATATTACACTTGAGGATGTGTGTTATCATGATTATTGGCACTTCTGCGCTTTGAACACATGCACTTTGAACATCTTTACATTTACTTAATTTTTTGTTTTGACAATCCATCGAACCGCTACAATAGAGGGTATGCGCGTGACATCACTGTTGCTGGAAGTTATGTGGGAAAGCCTACTGAGTGGCAAAAAGCTAATTCCTGCCATTGACAGCCCATTCATCCAAACAGAAAGGTCCTTTCTGATTGTATTAAACAAAGTTAAACTCACCAACATTGCGGCTGTACTAAAAGCTTGAATTATCATCTTTCTATCTGCAAAGTTTTTGTTTCATAAAAATCCACCATAGGCATGTTATGAGCTACTTTCTGTCAAGACATTCTGTGCAGGGGATTATTTTTCCAAGTGTCAGAGTTTGGAAGCGCTCGTTTTCAACAACACAACATCCTGCTGCCTCTGCATTATGTGCATTTAGAAACAGCTGTATGCAGGACCGTTGAGTGATTTGCAACTAGCACTTCCAAACTCCAATGCTCCATGCTGCTCAATGTTTTGCCACTCTGTCTAGATTAGGGGGGTGGGTCCCAGTGGACGTGCATACCCTCTATACTGGTCTTGGGGAGGGTGACATGGACTCACCATCCACTTCTTCTCACCTGGCAGTGAGGAGGCGCAACGTGTCAAGTGAGGACGAACACATGCTATCCTTCCCGTTAACCTCTTGCTGATGAACAGGTCGGGAGCAGGAGGCGCTAGTCTGCTAACCAGAGTTGTTTTTGACAGCAAATTTTGATTTAGTTTTAGTCATAGTCTTTTGAATAAAATGTAATTTAGTTTTAGTCATAATTTCACCTGAAAAGTTTTAGTTTTAGTCTAATTTTAGTCGACTAAATATCATAAGATTTAGGCGGCTAAATCTACATTTGATTTAGTCAACTAAAACGTATTTTGGTGGGGCTTGATGGAATCGTAATGACTGATTTTACACTTGGTTGCATGCTGAAAATAGCCGATCTACAAGCTCTCAACGTTATTTCAGCATGCAACACGTGAGAGCAACCAAACATAAAATGACTCTTCAGCACTAGTGCCTCCCTAATATTTTATCTAGTTTTTATTTTGTTGACGAAATTGTCAATATATTTAGTCTTAGTTTTAGTCATCACAGCTTAGTTTTTATTTAGTTTTCGTCAGTGAAAAAAATGCAGTCGACAAACATTTTTCGTCATAGTTTTAGTCGACAAAATCAACACTGCTGCTAACACGCCCAATTGAGGAATCGAACCCCATTCGCCAGAGAGGAGCAGACTGAGGCTTACCTCTGTCTAAGCGAGTCGTAGCGCCACCCAGGCACCACTACACAGTGTGTGGAAGGAGCACGTGGCGCTGTGGAGAGCTAGAACCAGAGGATTTTTTTTTTCTGCAGAAGAAGAATTGAACTGGATGGAGGAGTCCATTTTGTTCCCGGTTTATTTCTGTATGCACTCGTCTCATAGCAACCAAGGATCACTCGGACTGTACATAACAGCGATATTAATAATCAGATTAAGAGATCTCCGTCTTTAAAGAAATCTCTGTCTATTGCATAAAATGCCTACTTTTGAAAAAACTGAGTCCGTCTATAGCACGAAATGTGTTAAAGGCCCACTTCAAATCTGGGACAACCAGATCTTATTTTATGGTTGTTTGGGACACGATCAACAGATGCATTTTGCATCATATGATGCAGCATGATGCATCATATGATGCAAAATGCATCACTAAAATATCTCAAAACACAGATTGACACACAAAAAATAACTCAGGATTGTGTTGATCGTGTCCCAAACAACAATAAAATAAGATCTGGTTGTCCAGAGGTGAAGTGGGCCTTTAAATATCTTCGCTGCGAAAAAGCCGATCTACAAG
>NC_137830.1:44605601-44666902 GCF_963921795.1 Nannobrachium achirus
CACAAAAAATTACTCAGGATTGTGTTGATCGTGTCCCAAACAACAATAAAATAAGATCTGGTTGTCCCAGAGGTGAAGTGGGCCTTCAAAAATCTTCGCTGAAAAAAAGCCGATCTACAAGCTTGAATAGATCTGGCCATTCGCTGCAAAGGTTTTCCCCCGCGATATGGGTTCCTGCAGGTTTGTGTGGTTATAGTTTAATTGGAGCCCAACAGATTACGGCCTCATACTAAACGTGTTAAATACAGCTGTTACTTTCTCCCCCGGCGTCATTCAGTGAGTGACTCTGCAGCAAAAGCAGTAATGCAGTAATGGTATCGGAGAGGGAGGCCCTGAGCGCCCTGCTTTGAGAAGACCTGCCTGCTGATGATGGATGTCTTGAGAAACAACACTCCAAGCTCTTAGAGCCTCTTGTTGGCTCTGTGGCCCCTCTCTCTCTCTCTCTCTCTCTCTCTCTCTCTCTCTCCCCCTCCCTTCTCTCCCTCTCTCTGTCTTTTTCTCTCTCTGGGTCTGTCAGCCTCGCAGACCAGAATGCTGGAACGCCAGGCTGGAGTGTCGGACATTTGCGTGTAGGGATCTCCCTTCTGTAATGTCAGCAAGGATATTTGAGAATGGGAGCCCAGTGTGTGTGTGCGTGCGTGTGTGTGTGTGTGTGTGTGTGTGTGTGTGTGTGTGTGTGTGTGTGTGTGTGTGTGTGTGTGTGTGTGTGTGTGTGTGTGTGTGTGTGTGTGTGTGTGTGTGCTGTCCCTGTGCATGTGAGGGGGGTTGCATGTGTGTGTATATATACTTTTGAAGTGCGTGCGTGCGCGTGTGTACTTTGATGAGTGTATGCAATGTAGTGTGTGTGTGTGTGTGTGTGCGTGCGTGCGTGCGTGCGTGTGTGTGCGTGCGTGCTTTTGCGCGCGTGTGTATGTATCCTGCTTGAATGAACTTGGGAGAGTTGGAGGCTCTTAGACTGGAATGTGAGGGATGTTATATAAACACATTACCGACAGTACCAACGTACAGCCATACACATCGCTGGCGCCAGCCCACTCTGCATTAGCTGACATTTTATACAAAAAAAAGGGGGAGACAAAAATGGACCGTCTGACCGACTGACTGCCTTGGGTTTTCCTGGTTCTCACCAGACTGTTTGGGTTGAGCCCGTCTCTCAAGGCTTGGGAGTTTTGGAAGGTTTAAGCTGCTGCTGCCGCGCTTTGAAGCCCCGTCCCCTTACTGTACTCCCTAACGCAGTGGTTCTCAACCTTTTCAGGCCGCGACCCCCAAAATAATCATATTTTAACCGGGGACCCCCTCCTCACCCTGACGAGCACTGAGAGTTGAGGCATTACATTTTGTTGAACACGGTTCTATTGTGAAAATAGCAGATCTACATGCTCACAACGCCTCGCGTTGCAAGGCATTGTGAGTATGTAGATCTGCTATTTTTCGTAGATCTGCAATTACTGCTTCTAATATTTGACAATTTGTTTAATTTGTCATTTTAGAGGCATTAAAAATTCCTTGAATTGTCACTTTAGAAATGTGCAGATAACCTCTATACACTTAAACTCTATGTTGGTTTGTTAAATGTTGAGTGAGAAAAAAGTGTTGCACATTAAGTTAATCATCTGGGGACCCCCCAAAAAAAGATTGGCGACCCCCCATGGGGGTCCCGACCCACAGGTTGAGAACCACTGCCCCAACAGAACGCCATAAAGTGCCTGTGGTCCGTGGGGGTCGAATTATTTACTGGTAAATGCTGATATTACTTGATAACTTCTTGTCAAGGGGCGAGTTGACAAGATTAGGGTTTTTTTAACATCAAATGCTTGGCACAGGAAATTAGTAAAAGATTCATCAAAAACTACCATCTGGTCATAATGGGGAAACACACACAAAGTCTCCACTGCATCATATTACGTCGACCAAATAAAAAGAGGCACTGGAGTAAACACATGAATGTTCAAAACAAGCATGCTCGAGAATAACATACACACATGTAGAGTACACTACCATGAACGCTTTTTACTAAAGCACACTCGCGCACGCGAACGCACGCACGCGTGCACAGCGACTTTGAAAAAAGCAATTAATTCCAGATAGCGTTGGACATGAAAGGCTGCAGGATCCTGTGAACATTAAAAAAAGAAAAAAAAAGGCACAGAAGCTGGAACGTTCCCTGTTTCTGTGTGTCTTTAAAGCTTTCCACAATCCACACCTCTCCCCATATAGGATTCAGTAATGTCCAGGTTGCTTGTTTTTAACTTCAAAGATTCCTCGCTGAACGGCTTAAGAGCACAAGAGCAAGCCAGAGAGAGACTGACAGACAGACAGACAGACAGACAGACAGACAGACAGACAGACAGACAGACAGACAGACAGACAGAGAGAGGGGAGCGGATATACAGACAACTCATTAAATGTCAACGTCCAAGCTATTACGTCATATTCAACGTAACTATGCAAACCAAAGCATGTCACAAATGACATTGCCGCCTGTGTCAGCAGGGGCGTCAATTGGGTATGGCAGGGGTGTGCAGCTGCCATACCCTGGGTCTAGGGGGGGGAAATAAAAGTTACTTTTAAATATAAATCCATGAATGTCTCTTTGTCGATGTGTGCTGGTTATTATGTTGTTAAATTACAGTAAAATAACTACAAATGCCAAATGTAACAAACACTGGGACTATATTACTAGGGGCCAAGGTGGAGAGGCCTTAAATATTTATTGTTTAGCTATTGAAATATTGCAGATATACAAGCTCACAGCGCGGCACTCTGCTATTTTTGAAAAGTCGTGAAAACATGCAAATCTTTGAAATATATGTATTTTTTAAGCGAACATCTGTATATCAAATTTTGCTTCTGGGGGGGAGGTCCCTAAATGTTTTGAGATAGGGGTCCGTGGCCAAATACATATCATTTTGGGGGTCCTTCACATGAAAAGGTTTGAGCACCACTGACATAGAAACATAGGTTTAAAAAAAAAAAAAAAAAAAACCCTTAGAAGGATTTGAAATATTCAAAGACTTGCACAATTGTTCACAATTCCTCAAAAATAGCAGATCTACATTGAAAAATAGCAGATATACAAGCTCGCAGCGCGGCACTCGTTGCCGCGCTGTGAGCTTGTAGATCTGCTATTATTCAATAACTAAAGCACAAAATGTGAGTGAATCCTTGTACGCAGGGCCCAGAATTTGGTGCGACACTCCTGTTAGCGGGTATAATTGACCTTGTATGCCGTTGCTGGACACACCGTTGTACTTTGTCCCTCCACAGTCCGGGTAACCGTTCAACAGACGGTCGCTCACGCGACGGCCGCGTTCAGTTTCTGTGCCAGTCCTTTATCGTGCATGACAAACAGCTCCCTGTGGCGGCCGAGAGCCGCCGCACACTGAGGCTGTACTGAGTTTCAAACAAAAAATATATAGAAAAAAAACATATCGTCGTTGTCGGGTGGAAACCTTGTATGTCCAAAACCGTTTGTTTTGTATTTATCGTTTTAAAAACAATTTAAAATAGTGAAAATAGCCGATCTACAAGCAAGCGGTGCAAGGCGTTGTGTGCTTGTAGATCTGCTATTTTCACTAGTTCCGTGCGACAGTCTTGTATGGCGAAGCAGGTCTTTACTTACGAAAAAAACTTGGGAGATATGAAGTTTATGCCCGACAGTGACGATATAGCAATGGGTCTGTGTGTGTGTGTGTGTGTGTGTGTGCATGCGTGCGTCGTTTTCGTTTGCGTATTTGTTTGTCTGCGCGCGTGTGCCTGCGTGAAAACAAGCCCGGAGTTGGAATGCACAGCGCAGACGAGAGCAGAAATACCGACCCTTCCACAATCACATGAGGATCCATCCAGGGTGGGAAGGGGGAAAAGGGGAATTTTGTTAAAAGGTGATCAAGAGAATGAAAAGAAAAAGGAAAAAGAATTATAGAAATTATAGAAGGGCCATCTGTAATTTCAGAGTAAATAACACAAGAATTCCAAAGGGTTGGAAAGAAGCCAGAGATTTTGTAACCTATGCAATGACAACAGAGTCGGAGATGAATACCATGTACTGTTTGAGTGTAAGAACCTTACTATTGTGAATTTCAGACAAAAATCAGACAAAGTACTATACAACCCATCCACCTACGTGGAAAATGATTTTATTACTACAAGCCGACAAGGCAAAAGTTATATGTACTGCAAATTGGGAGCTTTCCTAAAGAACACCTTGCCCTTGTTCAAATAATGTGTCATGCCTGCTTTTCTGTTACGTCTGTTTGAATATTATTGTATTGTTTGTTATGTATTGTATACTATTTATGTATATAATATGTACTGTGCTCCATACCATGTGATCATGGTCGTGAGCTATAAATAAATGATGATGATGAGAAAAAATAGTAATGGATCGGCAGAAACGGACCTCATCTCTCTCTCGTACCACCCGCTCCCCCCCCCTTTTCCAGGCTGTCTGTTAACCCTCTCGTACGGAGACAAATGTGTGGTCGCCGGGGGGACGAGTGTTGCGGGGATGTTTAACCAGCAGCATGAAGTGCCTCCTCCTCCTCTCCTGTGCCGCCAACAAACCGTGGTCTGGGAGAGCGGCCAGGGAGGACCGCTAAAGAAACCGTGGTATGGGAGAGCGGCCAGGGAGGACCGCTAAAGAAAAGCCATTCTGAATGTCAGCTGGGCGAAGCTCCGGCAGCAGCCAAGCGCCGCCCTTCTCTCAGGCACACACACACACAGGGGCGTCACAAGGGGGAAAAGTGGGACTGAGTTACTAGGGCCCAAGGTGGAGGGAAGGGGCCTTAATTATTTTATACTTTTACTATTGAAAAATAGCAGATATACAAGCTCACAGCGCGGCACCGAGTGCCGCGCTGCGAGCTTGTAGATCTGCTATTTTTGAAGATTTGTGAAAATGTGTGCAAATCTTCGAATATATGTATTTTTTAAGCAAACATTTTGTCACTCAAATTTTGCTTCTGGGGGGGGGGGGGGGGGGTCCCTGGAACTAAATATTTTGAGATGGGGGTCCGTGGCCAAATACATGTCATTTTGGGGGTCCTTCACGTGAAAAAAGTTAGAGCACCACTGACATAGAAACATGCGTTTTTCAAAAAACCTCAGAAGGATTTGAAATATTCAAAGACTAATTTTCAAGATTTTTCAAAAATAGCAGATCTAAAAGCTCGCAGTGAGCTTGTAGATCTGCTATTTTTCAATAGTTAAAACATTCACGCAGGGCCCGCAGTGAATCTTTGTACCCAGGGCCCAGAATTTGGTGCGACACCCCTGCACGCACACACACACACACACACGCGCACACACACACACACACACACACACACACACACACACACACACACACACACACACACACACACACACACACACACACACACACACACACACACACACACACACACACACACACACACACACACACACACACACACACACACACACACACACACGCATGCACCAAGACGTACTATACGCACATGCACTGCCACGCAGCAGCACACCTTACACGCAAAATGACTCAAACAGACACTCACACGAACGTGGAGTAACGCGGTGAAGGCAAACGTGTGCACGTTAATGTGTCCCTGACGCAAGACGTGGGGCGTGTCGCAATTGTTACATAATCGCCTAATTATTTTGAGATGGTCGCAATAGTTTTTTTGCATAATCGCCACAATCGTCGTGTTCATTTCCACGTTGAAAAATTTGAGAAATGTGGAAACAGCAGATCTACAAGCTCAAAACAATAGCGGCCCGTTTGGGCTTGTAGATGGTCTATTTCCACCATTCATTCTAAGTATAAAGTTATTAAACATATCTATATTTGACATATCTGCCCGGTGCAACATTAGTTTACGAAGCTTAAAAGCCAAACAGAAATGTATTTTCTATTCATAATGTAACGTTCGACAACAGCAACACAATTAAATCGTTAATCGCAATTACTTGCAATTAATTAAAGTCAGATTTTATAATCGTGACAGCCCTGCACACACATCCATCCAATCTCACTGTACTGTAAGTGGGCGCACATGGAAAGAGATGTGCATGCGTGCATGCACGAGCAATACACACACACACACACAACGCAAAGGTGAACACACACACGCACACTCCGTGCAAGGCGGTCCCCTGGCACCGCACGTCTCTTCCACGGCGCAGGCCTGTGATACTGTGAGGCTGAAGGAATTTGCTGTGGATTACTTGTGGACTGAGGCGGGCTGGCTTTTTGGCAGGGAGCGGCCAGGACCACTTTGAGGATTTAACCAGCAGCAGCAGCCCGCAGCCTCCCCAAAAGCCCCAGGAGACGACCAGACGCTCCCCTTCGCCGGGGTGGGGGGGGGGGGGGGGGAGAGAGAGAGAGAGAGAGAGAGAGAGAGGGGCAACACCGGCAACGACGCACTGGTCCTGGTCCTGTATTGTGTATAATCACAGGCATGTGTCAAAAAAAGAAAAAAGCATGATCCGAGACGCAGGCGTGCACGCGTGTTTGAAAAATCCACAACAGTGAATTTATAAATCAACACGGGGACCCATAAAACGCGGTGTGGCGTTCACGTTTGTGCGCTTGCAGTCGTGTTTTTTTCACGTTGTAGCGACACCTAAAATGAAACGCTGTGACGGTTGCTATGCTTTGACCTCTGGGGAGAGAGAAAGAAAGAGAGAGAGAGAGAGAGAGAGAGAGAGAGAGAGAGAGAGAGAGAGGAGAGCAACGCTCCCTTCATTCACCTCCTCTCCTTTCTTCGGTATAGCTGTCAGAGCTTGAGGTGTCCCGTTACCCATGACTATGCGTGTGTATTCTAGGAGTCAGTGAGGAAGAGAGAGAGAGAGAGAGAGAGAGAGAGAGCGGTTCCTAGGACATGTGGCCCTGCGTGAAGCGTGGTAATTATTCAGAGAACGTCAACACTTCCATGCCTGTGCCTCTCCCTGATGAGGCACTGCACTGGTCATCTTAGGAAGTCAGTGACGTAGCGTGTCTGTGCGCGCGTGCGTGCATGTGTGCGTTAGGGATGGGACGATATGAACATTTCACATCACGATTATTGTGACGAAAGAAATTGCGATTTACGATATTATCGCGATAATCAAAATCCATTATCCTGGGGCGGAACATTTGCAAAAAAATAGCCGATCTACAAGCTCACAACGCGTCGCAGCAAAAACATGTGATAGAGTGAAAACATTTTATGTATATTATAAGTACCTTTTGCCAATTCTAGAGGGTTTAATGGTACCAGATATGCAGCTCGGCAAATAAAGGTGAATTGATCCCAGTGCATGATGGAGGACGATATCACGATAAATTAAAGCTCCACGATACGATTATTGTAAGTGTTTTTTTATCACGATATACGATAATATCGCTTATCGTCCCATCCCTAGTTTGTGTGTGCGTGCGTGCGTCTTTCCATTTCCATACACCCTGTGAACTCTGAACGAAACAACTCCAGCGTATTCTTGGATTAAGCAGGGATAAATCACTCTGGCTCGTAGTTTTTTGTTCCAATACGCTGCATCCAAACATCGAGTCATACGGCGGAATTAAAAAGGAATCAATCACTGCACCAAACACTGTGAGGACAAAGTTAAGAAAAGGACACATCGCAGGATCGGGGTAAAAGAAGATAAGGCCAAAGCACAGTTAGTGCAGTAATAAATAAAATAAAAAAACATGAACTACTTTTACTTTGCCATATGACAATGTGCGACAAAAAAAATCAGATCGACAATTCACACTCATCACAGCCGTGATGCGTTGTTGATTTCCTACTTTTTCTTTTTTTTATCATTTCTTTCTTTCCTTTAGATTCTTTTCATGACATTACCAAATTAGAGGATTCAAAATGATAAAAATGGGATAGTAGTGAATGCAAATCGGCCCTCAACCCCCACAGTACCTGCATATCTGACCAATCACTTCCAAAACGTTACGACACCCACAGCTACAACACCAGAGGGAGCGCTAACAATGTTCTTATAAAACAAACTCACAGCACAAATATGGGTAAATTCTCCTTCTACAATTATTGCCACGGAAGTGTGGAACTCCCTGACTATTTCCCTTGAGACAAGCTCGCTGGGCTCCTTCGAGGCTGCTCTGAGAATCCACCTATCAGGAGGCCAGAGGCGAAGGTAAACACCCTTCCCCCATTTATTATATCTAAATTATTTATTTGCATTGTATATAGTTTGTTATACTGAACTTATGTTGTTCATTATTGCATAAAATGTTGTTGTTATAATTTTTGATGAATTGTATATTATGGACTAAACAAAGCCGTAAAGGGTCTTATTTTGGGTTGTTCCTTTTTTGGCCTGGATGGTAAACCGGCCGGTGCTGCTCGAGCATGTAATTATGTTGTGTGTACCTTGTCTTGTTTTTCAAAATTGCCAAATAAATGATTCAATCAAAGGGACGCCAGGGTTAATGGACAACTTTGTTTTTGGGTTCATATTTTAGATTGTAATTAGAGAAAAGAAAAAGTGAGTGTTAAAATGTTTTAATTTGCTTTGTTCTATTGTTTTATCGTGTTTACCGTGCTAAAATGTGGGGCATGCATACGCATGGGGGCATGCGTACAAGTGGCTAAATATGTCATTTTAGACACAATAAGCCAGCAGTTTCTTTATTGCTATTTACAGTAACACTTCTATCCCCCATAAGTCACATCCAACCATGAAAGGTTGCGGTGCATCTTGGGAATGGGCTTATTCTGCATAAAATGACATATTTAGCCACTTGTACGCAACCACTGACATAAGAATCTCTAAAACATTAGAAAGAAGTAAATGAAATAGTTTTAACACTCAACTTTTATATTCTTTAATTACAATCTAAAATATGAACCCTTGTTGTAAAAAACTAAAGTTGTCCTTTAATGCGGTTTTAAAAAAAAGGAAGACACAAAAGACCGACCAAAGTAAATGAAAGTGAAGCGAGGAGAAAAGCCAGGCCACTGCGCATGCAGCGGTAGAGAAGATGCAGAGTGGATGAAGAGGAGAAGCAGACAAGTGGAGTCAGGTTTCAGTAGGGGGCAATGCTAAGCTACACAGAGACACACAGAGAGAGAGAGAGAGAGAGGCAGAGGAGAGGGCCGTCTTCCAAGACCTTCTGCACACACACACACACACACACACACTAGGGCTGTCACGATTAGGACATTTTACCTGACGATTAATTGTCACTCAAATAATTGCGATTAGCGATTTAATTGTGTTTTTTGTCGTTGACAATCACATTTCTGTTTGGCTTGTAGGCTTTGATGTTGCACATGGCAGATATGACACATAACCTAAATATACAAAGAAATTACTGACATATTTGACAACTTTGTACTTAAAAAAGAACATTGATAGTGGAAATAGCCGATCTACATGTTGTGAGCTTGTATATCTGCTATTTCCACTATTTTTTATTAAAAATGTTATATATGAATTCAACATATTTTTCAACATGGAAACGATTATGACGATTATGTCAAATAATCACGATTATGTCAAATAATTGCGATTAGACGATTATGTAATAATTGTGACAGCCCTAACACACACACACACACACACACACACACACACACACACACACACACACACACAATCATCTTTTAACATCACAAATACAACTGCATTTGCCCCTCATTTTGACACTTTGCAGTAGTTTCACATCGCAGCACGACTACATCTGTGTTTTTCTACAATCAGTGAAACGTAGATAATATTTGTCATTACCACCATTATCAGGATCGGGTTAGAGGAAAAACTAATAGTATCTTTGTCATTATCCTCCTAGTAGTATCCCACAAACCGAAACCGGTGTTTAAATTATATATTTATTTTCTCCCCCAAAGTGAAATTAATTAGTTATGCCCGCTCGTTACAATCTCGGGAGTGAACCGAGCCAAGGCATGGCGGGCGGCGTGCACGGAAGAACAATGGCGTCAGAATAAAGACGAGGCCCTAAAAACACAGCCGAGTGCAATAACGCTGAGTGTGCATCCCGCTTTTCCCCCCTCATCCACACCGCATCCACAGTCATCAGCAGCTTTTAATCTAGGAGGAATTAGCATATTCAAATGGTTTTCTCTAATGACTTTGATGCGGCGGAAAGGAAGGTGGGGAGGGGGGGGGAGAAAAAGCTAATTTCATACGCAGGGTCGCCCCTAACTTTGAACTGACGGAGACAAAAATGAGGCACGCCAGGGCAGGAGATAGCTAGATAAAAAACTAGCGCGGGGCGTGCGTGCGCGGCGGCAAATTATTTTAATAAGGTCTGAGCGGTGGCGCGCGCTCTTGTGGCGCGCATGCAGGAGTCACTGGGAGGGAGCAAGAGGCCGCGGTCATACCGTGTGACGCCTAAATGCTGACGTGTGGAAGAGCAGGCTTCAAATGGTCAGCTGGCCACCGCGCGATGGGAGACTGGCAGGAAGGACATGCGTCCATTCATGTACGCTATATATATACTGTATATACGCAGGGGCGTCACAAGGGGGGGGGGGAAGTGGGACTGAGTTACTATAGGGCCCAAGGTGGGGGGGGCTTTAATTATTTTATGCTTTAGCTATTGAAAAATAGCAGATATACAAGCTCGCAGCGCGGCACCGAGTGCCGCACTGCGAGCTTGTAGATCTGCTATTTTTGAAAAGTCATGAAACTGTGTGAAAATCTTTGAATATATGTATTTTTTTAAGCGAACATTTGTAACTCAAATTTTGCTTCTGGGGGGTCCATGGGAGTAAATATTTTGAGATGGGGGGGGGGGGGGGGGGTCCGTGGCCAAATGCATGTCATTTTGGGGGTCCTTCACGTGAAAAAGTTTGAGAACCACTGACATAGAAACAACCTCAGAAGGATTCGAAATATTCAAAGACTTGCGCAAATGTTCACGATTTTTCAAAAATAGCAGATCTACAAGCTCGCAGCTGTGAGCTTGTATATCTGCTATTTTTCAATAGTTAAAGCACAAAATGTGAGCGAATCTTTGTACCCATGCAGGCCCCGGAATTTGGTGTGACACCCCTGTATATACGGTAGCACATGGACGTGTGCGCGCACCCACGCACCCACACGTGTAAGCCGAGCGCTTTTTTTGAAATGTTATTCTTGAGCAGAAAAACAATTAAGAGCGGCGGCGCTTTGATGTTCAGCGGTGGCCCCTGCAGGTCAGGAGGGAGAGCATTTCTTTATCTTAATTGAAAAAATTAAATCATTAACCTGATGCGTCGGCTTCCAAATGACGAGCTCTCCACTTTCACACGGCTTTCGCGTGAGCTACACTTAACCGGTGGAGAGAAAGAGAGACCAAGTGGAGGCTACGGGCAGAGAGAACGCACAGTGTGTGACATAAGACGAGAGCACATCTGAAAGGTATGAATAACACATACTGTACATATATATGTATTTTATTTTATTTTTGAGAGAGAGAGACAACATTTCAATAAAACAAGGGGGAAAAAATACATTTTAGTGGGTGTAATTTGATTAACAGTTCTACTGCCAGATGTATTATTTATTTATTGGGGCTGGTGCCAGCAAAAAGCAGCTTACCTTCGATGAAAAAGATCTATTCATTATTTCCATTCATTATTTCCAAACGATTTTTTTTTTATTATTATATGTACTTTAGCCAATCTGGCGGCAGAGGGCAACTTTATGCAAAGAATGGATGTGAATTGGGCCGCTCCGCTGGCTGTCGTTCAGAGCATAGAAATGCATAATCTAGCTCAGGTCCACAGAGAACAGCCAGGAAGTGAATTGGACATCCATTGATGTTTACGTGTGGTGGAGATTTGAAAGCAGCATTACGGGAGATGTTTTTACTGTACACACCCGCGCGACCCCTCATCAGCTTACATCCAGTCATCAGACAAGGTAAAAGAACGAGCGTTCGTATTGGCAACGAGCTGGGTTCAAAATTGGGGCGAACGGGAACGTCTGAAGCGGTAAAAGAGTTAATAATGCTAAACGGAGCACACTGGGAGGGGGTTGAGATAGGACTGGGAGAACAAATTACCCGGCGCGGGGCTCTGTACAGTGGGGTATCAAAGGCGCCCAGCACCGCCTCTCCAAGCCCACGCCTCCACAAACTCAAATTGAAATTTGGTATCTTGTCACACGAGCTTCAGAAGTGTCTTGCTTTATTAGGCCCCTTTCCCTCTTTTATATCGCTCAATTGTTCTTTTTTTTTTTCTTCTTTTTTCATTATGGACACATGACAAAAGTATACAGTAGCTTCCTTTACGGACTCGGGGCTGACGTCATTACACAGTTATTAGCCGCTTTTCAATAAGACATCAACCCTGTGGAAAGGAAGCGATACTCGTTCTGTTTTTCTGTTAAGGTACAGTACGTCCTGTGTGAATGTGTTGTTCCAATTAGATCTGTGGTTCTCAACCTTTTCAGGCCGCAACCCCCAAAATAATGACATTTTAACTGGGGACCCCCCCCCCCCTACCCTGACGAGCACTGACAGTTGAGGCATTACATTTTGTATACCACGGTTCTATTTTGAGAAAATAGCAGATCAACATGCTCACAGCGCCTCGCAATTTCTGCCTCTAATATTTGATACTTTGGCCAATGTTTGATTGGTCATTTTAGACGTATTGAAAAATCCTTAAATTGTCACTTTAGAAATGTGCAGATACCCTCTATACACTTAAACTTTATGTTGGTCTGTTTACTGTTGAGTGAGAAAACAACGTTGCACATTAAGTTAATCATCTGAAGACCCCCCCCAACATAGTTTTGGAGGTATGTGATAAAAAATAAAAAAAACTCTGGACGAACCTCAGATTACATTCAAACAAATGCCCGCGATGTAGTTTTACAGATGACGCCGTTGGCTCCCTCCTATCAGTGAGTATAGATGTGGATACGGGGGTGGTGGGGGGAGGGGGGGGGGGTTTCAGGTTGTCATAACACATCTAGGTCTCGCAGGATAATGGTGGGAGACACGGCCATGTTGTTTTGATCACCTGTAGTATTAGCACCAACGTAAATAAAGGCTTACAACTGGAGGCACGTCACTCTGACCCGTCTGAGGTGGCGGGGGGGTGGCGGCGGGGGGGGGGGGGGGGGGCGGCATGATCGCACAGCAACTGAAGGCCAGGGGCGTCACAAGGGGGGGAAAAGTGGGACTACTAGGGCCCAGTTACTAGGGGCCAAGGTGGAGGGGCCTGGAATTATTTTATACTTTAGCTATTGAAAAATAGCAGATCTACAAGCACATCTACAAGCTCGCCTGCAAGCTTGTATATCTGCTATTTTTCAATAGTTAAAGTACCCAGGGCCCAGAATTTGGTGCGACACCCCTGCGCACAGCAACAGAAGAAAAAAACATACACATATCATTCTTTATCTCCGTTTTTCTTTTTCTTTTTTCTCCCCCTGACCTGAAACAGTCAAACCACTGTGCATGAAGTCACGGAGAACACACACACACACACACACACACACACACACACACACACACACACACACACACACACACACACACACACACACACACACACACACACACACACACACACACACACACACACACACACACACACACACACACACACAGAGAGAGAGAGAGAGAGAGAAAGAGGGAGAGGGAGAGAGAGAGAATCTTCACGGTAGTTATTAAGAAGTGTGGGGGTGTGAGGTTCGTTGACTTTAACCCTGCACCTGCCTTCGCAACCCGTTTCATCTGCCTGCTTTGTCTGACTGTGTTGCAACAGTCACCTTAAAAGACCAGTAGTCAACTTTCAACTTTCACCCCGCTCTCCCCACGCAACCATCTGTCAACCATCTGTTGTCGCGGCAAAACATCCTCCACGGAAACTTAGAAAGTCACTCGTGATTTGTTTTCAGACTGATGGGGCGTCGATACTGTATATATTCATCAATGGCGAAGAAGAAAAGTGATTTTAGTGCGGTGGCGACACAAAATAAAGAACATCTTGCCGTCGTATCCACCTTGATGCGAGCACACTGAAGTGTAAACATCAATATCAGGGCGTGAAAAGAATATAATGCGGTAATAGAGTGCGCATTGTGGTGGTTTTTCTTTCCACGCGCAGCAAGAATATCAGCCAACTGAAGAACCATTGTGAGGCAGAATGAACATACTTTTACTTGGTCTGTGTGGTGTAATGATGTCCCCTAATCCCACATCCCTATCAGCAGACCCCTCCTACATCTGGAGAGAGCAATAATAATGACTTTATATTGGGTGAAAACGGGGTATACAATGTGGTCAGATTACGCTTATTCGGCCCCCACAGTACATAAATGTGTCATAAAAAAAAAAGAAAAAACTCTTGATTGTGCTTTGAATGAGCGAACGGGATCCTTTGCCCACAATCATCTCCGTCCCCCGAGTCTTTTAGAAGTTGAAGGATTTTTCGTGTGACACTTTTCACTGCCTTCTTATTCCCCCCCCCCCCCCCCCACCTTTGAAAAGAGGGGGAGTTGGTTATGTTCTTTTTTTTTTTTGCCCCCCCCCCCCCCACACACACACACACATTCTCTTCCCTCTCTCCCCCATGTGGGTTTAACTTCGGCTATTTCAACCCGCCGCCGGAAATAAATAAATAAAAAACTACGGTAATGTGTTTCTGGGGGCCCGCTTTCACTCACCGAGAGCTGCACAACTTATCTCTTCCCCCTCTCTTCCTCTTTGTTATTAAATGTGGCGGGCGAACGATCGGCGTCACTCTCTCTAAGGGGGACATAGAGAGAGTGAGTCGAAAATCTGAATGGGGGGGCGGGGGGGGACGGGGACGGGACACTGCCTGCATTACCATGAAAAAAGGGGGGAGAAAGAAAGGGGGGGCTGGTGGGGAGGCCGCAAGAGAGAGAGAGAGAGAGAGAGAGAGAGAGTCCCGCGCAGGCGTGGCAGAGGGGGAGGTCCCGAAGGCCTTATCAGTTCACCGACAGCCGAAAACGGAAATGATTAGCATCTAATTTATCCTAATCTCCATGCTCAATACCCCCCCCCCCCCCCGCCATTCAAAGAGGCCACGTCTATATGTATTTAAGAAGGTAATCACCGGTTGGTGGCCCCTCCCTTATTTGGCGCGGCTAGGCCGCGATACACAAACATATTTCCATCTGAAAAGGCGAGTCTTCGCGGGTAGATTTCTGAGGGGGGAAATGGCTAGCATTGTTGTTGTTGTTGGGTGTTTGTGCAAGACCTGCCTCTCTCTCTGTGTGTGTGTGTGTGTGTGTGTGTGTGTGTGTGTGTGTGTGTGTGTGTGTGTGTGTGTGTGTGTGTGTGTGTGTGTGTGTGTGTGTGTGTGTGTGTGTGTGTGTGTGTGTGTGTGTGTGCGTGCGTGCGTACGCGCGTGCGTGCGTGCGTGCGTGCGTGCGTGCGTGCGTGCGTGTGCGTGTGCGTGTGCGTGCGTGCGTGTGTACACTTGTAAACCCACAAGTTAATGTAGTAGGTCTGCATACCTCAGTCGAGTTGAGTGCCGCCACAGAAACCTTCAAACGCCACCAACGCGCTGGTCTCTCCTCCGCTGCACACACGCCTGTAAAAGCCTGTTAACAAAGAGACAGAGGGGGAGGCAACAGAAGAGGAGAGTTAGAACAATAGCGGAAACAAAGTCAATATTCACACCATATCCTCGTCTCCCCTGTAGAAAAAAGAAAAAAAGAAAAAGAAATGCTGATTAAAAATATAATGATGATAAAAACTTGAAAGGAGATGACGGTCCCTTTCATCTCTCTACATCAACATCAATCAAAAAGATCAGCCAGACAAAATAACAGAAAATGCTTGGGCACTTTTGAATGAGAGATGAGAGAGTTGAAGGCGCGTGCGTTGCGTGTGTGTGTGTGTGTGTGTGTGTGTGTGTGCGTGTGTGTGTGTGTGTGTGAAGGTTTAACCCATTTAGGCCTCGAATTATTTAATGCTTTAACCAGTGAAAAATAGCAGATATACAAGCTCACAGCGCGGCGAGCTTGTAGATCTGCTATTTTTGAAAAAAGTCGTGAAAATGTGTGCAAATCTTTAAATATATGTATTTTCAAAGCGAACGTTTGTAACTCAAATTTTGCTTCTGGGTGGTCCCTGGAGCTAGATATTTTGAGATGCGGGTCCGTGGCCAAAAAAATATCAGTTTGGGGGTCCTTCACATGAAAAGGTTTGAGAACCACTGAAATAGTAGTCTCTCAAGAACAGACTAACTGAGCTCCAGTTAAGCGAAAAGGACCTTTTCTTTGACGATGGCTGGCCAGATTGCTGACATATGGTTTTTTTAAAAACCTTAGAAGGATTCAAAAAACCTTAGAAGGATTCAAAAGACACTTATAGAATCGTGTCAAAATTCGAATTTTCACGATTTTTCAAAAATAGCAGATCTACAAGCTCGCAGCGCGGCACTCGGTGCCGCGCTGTGAGCTTGTATATCTGCTGTTTTTCAATCGTTAAAGCACAAATTAATGATACACAATAATGTGTACCCCGTTCTGAATGGGTTTAAACCCCGGGCGAGAGTGTAGCAGGGCGCTCCATCAGTCACCGTGCAGATCTGCGGCGGAGCGTTCTATCAACACAGATTACCGTGCACGACGACCGCACCGTGGCCCGCGCTCCTCGCAGAGCCGGCGGGGACGAAGAAAAGAAAAAGATAAATGGGAAAGTGTAAAAATAAAGAAGTTTGGAATCAAGAGGGGTCACGGGCGAGCATGGCTATGAGGGTCCAGAACGATGATGACAGCTCTGGCTCACACCTGAGCGCTATTATGCATCCCATAATAATAACAGCCCTGCTGGTCTCTCTCACACACACACACAAACACACAGTACATTGATATTAAACACACACAAATACACACACACGCACGCATGCTCATATGCACACAGAAATGCGCGCACACACACACACACACACACACACACACACACACACACACACACACACACACACACACACACACACACACACACACACACACACACACACACACACACACACACACACACACACACACACACACACACACACACACACACACACACAGGGGTGTCGCACCAAATTCTGGGCCCTGGGTACAAGGATTCACTGTGGGCCCCCATGAATGTTCTTCATATAGGGAGAACACCTGAACACACAGGGGCATTATTAAACGTTATTTTGTGCTTTAACTATTGAAAAATAGCAGATATACAAGCTCACAGCCTAAAAAAAAAAAAAAAACGTGAACATTTTGTGCAAGTCTTTGAATATTTCAAATCCTTCTAAGGTTTTTTTGACCTAACCTATGTTTCTATGTCAGTGGTCCTCAAGCCTTTTCATGTGAAGGGCTCCCAAAATGATATGTATTTGGCCACAGACCCCCATCTCAAAATATTTTGTTCCAGGGACCCCCAAGAAGCAAAAGTTGAGTTACAAAGCTTGCAGTGCGGCACTTGGTGCTGCGCTGTGAGCTTGTATATCTGCTACTTTTCAATAGCTAAAGTATAAAATAATAATTAATGCCCCTCCACCTTGGGCCCTGGTAACTCAGTCCCACTTTTCCTCCCCTTGTGACGCCCCTGCACACACACAAAAATATATATATATATTTCACACTCACTGAAACACACACACACACGCGGTGACCGTCTGCGGCGGGGTTGTGTTCGCTTTTTTTATTTTGTGACAAGGTGAACTTCACGCATCGCGTGCATGATATATAACTCTGGAGCGCAGAACAAAAGCCAGCCGGGCCAGACAGAGCAGGGAGCAAAGAAAGGAGAAAAAGAGGGAGAGAGGAAGAAAGAGTGTGTTTCGCTCTCTTCCACTCCCTCCGTCTTTTGCTCTCATGTTCTTTGTCTCCACCATGTAGGAGTGACACAATGGGAAGCGCTGGGTGACCGGCTGCACTCTCAACGCGTCATCTCTGTCCACCTCTTCCTCCTTTTATGAGGCTTAACTCTCAAATACCCGTAACGCGCCCGAGTCGCGTTAGATTTGAACCACTTTAACCATTATTTCATGCTTTAACTTTAGAAAAATAGCAGATATACAAGCTCACAGCGCGGCACCGAGTGCCGCGCTGCGAGCTTGTAGATCTGCTATTTTTGAAATATCGTGAACGTTTGTGCAAGTCTTTGAATATCTTTGACCCGATCTTTGACCCGACTTCTAAATCCTTCCTCTAAATCAGTGGTTCTCAAACTTTTTCATGTCAAGGACCCCCAAAATTACAGGTATTTAGCCACTGACCCCCCATCTCAAAATATGTTGTCCCAGGGACCCCCCCCAGAAGCACATATTTGAGTTACAAATGTTCGCTTTTAAATAGATATATTCAAAGACTTGCAAAGAAAAATCATGATTTTTCAAAAATAGCAGATCTACAAGCTCGCAGCGCGGCACTCGGTGCCGCGCTGCGAGCTTGTATATCTGCTATTTTTCAATAGTTAAAGCAGTCAATAATCCTAGGCCTAAATGGGTTAAAAAAAAACAAAAAAAATAGAATAAATGACTGTGCAGGGTCGCACCCATTCAGCCAACACTCCAGCCTGTCTCTTTGGTCTCAAACCATCATGCAGCTGTAAGGTAGACTGGTTCCAGACCCTGAATCGCTAGCCACACCCCTTTAAAATTTTGTTTTCGCCGATTCAGGTGGTCTGGAAATGCTCTCATTGAAGAGGTTTTCCTCGTTTGGAAATCCGTACGGCGAATCAGCGTCGTGAATCAGCGTCTTGTGAGCAGCGTGGGTGGGGCTTTCCCAGAACTCATGCGCGTTTCCAAGTAAACCAGCGCCGCCGCCGGACTGTGCCGCACATTCCCAAACATAAACATCGCGTCGCCCGTCGCGGTAATTTGCGAACGTATCGATCTCGCTATGAAACATCAGTAGCAGACATGTTATGTTGTGTTTGATTACTAGTTCGTAGCGCTCCTATTCTGCCTGTTTCTTTGGTTAGCAAGTAGCACTAGCAAGCAACAGGCTAGCCACTAGCCAGCCACACATAACAAAACTACGTCATCTGCTTTGCTACTGTTGTGTTGGTCAGACGGGGAACCAATCGCAGAAGACTGCCTCTTTGGCTACGCCCATCCCAGAAACTGCCTTGGATGAAAGCACGTTCAGACTGAATAATGGAGTGAAACGAAATGCAATTCAAGCTGAGTGTCAGGCTAGCTGTAAGGACCAATAGAATGAAACGTGTTCATGGATGTATTTAAGACATTGGTAAATCATATTTCTGAGTCAACAAGTAGGAGTGAGCCCTTACTGAATACTGACAAGTAGTGCAAGAGGGGAAGATATAGTTTCAGACAAAAGAAAAACGTCTAACTGTCGGTGGAAAGCTTGCATGTCCAAAACTGTCCGTTTTTTCTTTATCATTTTAAAAAATATTTTCAAATAGTGAAAATAGCCGATCTGCGAGGCGTTGTGTGCTTGTAAATCGGTTATTTTCACTAGTTTTGCGCGACAGTCTTAACGAAAAAAACGTACACGTTTGAAGCTTGGAGATACGAGGTTTCTGCGCCGACAGTGACGATATGAAGATGAGGTTGAAAATGGCTGAACTTTTTAACTGGAAACAAGCAGCTCATAATAACCTCACAATTCTGAAACAGCGATGCATTTTGTGAATGTTGAAAAGATATGGGTGGGTACGAGATAGAGAGAGTGTGTTGTGGAATGCCCTCCCTGACCACCTGAGAGCACCACAGTCAGTGGACGCCTTCAAAAGGGGACTAAAGACCTTTCTTTTTGAGCGGTGCTAACCGCTCCTATACGTGGGTGTGCGTGTGTCTGTAGCCTTTTTCCTCAGCGTTTTGCCATAGTAAAATGTGTGTGCGTAGCATCATGTTTGTCTAGTGATGTCATATGTCGTATGTCTGTAGCCTTTTTCCTCAGCGTTTTGCCATAGCAAAACGTGTGTGTGTAGCATAGCCTGTACATCCTAGACTTAAATCCTAGTCTGAAGACGTTATGCAAGCACGACCACCGCTCACTTCACATTGGGTGTGATTTTTAATAAGGCATTTGCCTAGAAGGACCTTTTTGGTTGCCCTTGGTGCTTTTTAACCCCCTCTTGGTGATCATAATGTGCTTTTAAACTTTACTTGAGCTGTGAATAATAGGTGTGCACTGTTCCTAATTTTCTGATTTACCGGTAACTGTTTTGTACCATTTTAGTCCTTTTTATTAATCTTTTTGTTGTTTTTGCTTTGCTTTTGCGTCATTCATTTGCCATTTTAATGTAGCACTTTGAGATTTTGTTTCAAAATATAAAGTGCGTTACAAATAAAATGTATTATTATTATAGAGTGAGAGAGACACACGGAGAGAAAGGGAAAAATAGAAAGAGAAACATAGAGAGAGAGAGAGAGAGAGAGAGACAGAGAGAGAGAGAGAGAGAGAGAAAGAGAGAGTGAGAGAGAGAGGGAGAGAGACAGAGAGACAGAGAGAGAGAGAGAGGGAGGGGTTGAAACTGTCCATTAACCAAAAGCAATTTCTGTTGGGTGAGCGCCTGACTGCTCTGAGGTTCCTGGGTCGGGCTAATATCCTTTCATTACAAGTTTCCTCCCCAGCCAATTAGAGACAGGTCCGTGGCCCGCCGGCCCGCCAGCCCACCGCCACACACTTTGATCAGCTCCCCATGTTCACTGACACACGTCTAATGACCAGAGCAGAGGAAGAGGAAGAGATGGGGGGGGCTGCATTCACACATAGCTACACACTCTCTCCAGAGAGTACACATACAGTACAAACTATAGCTGCAGCACCCAGGGAGACTATATAGCAGGGGTTTTCAAAGTGGGTGACGGGGCACCCTGGGGTGCCGTGACGGCAGTCCAGGGGTGCCGCGAGATAATTTGACAATATTTGGAATTTATTTGGACACTTGAAACAACATTTAGTATCATTTTAAACTTGAAGTACAAAGTTATTTTCAGTCAGTTCTAACCAAAGTGGCTATTATCTCAATGTTTTCCTCGCAACATAATCACTAAAATATCGTCACTGTCGGGAAGAAACCTCGTATCTCCAAGTTTCAGATGTGTACGTTACCTTTTGGTAAAGCAAAGCCCTGCTTCATCATTCAAGACTGTCGCACAAAACTAGTGAAAACAGACGATCTACAAGCAAACAAAGCCTCGCGGTGCGAGGCGTTGTGTGCTTGTAGATCAACTGTTTTCACTAGTTTAGTACATTTTATAGATGATAAATACAAAACGAACGGTTTTGGACATACAAGGTTCCAACCGACAACGACGATATGCTATAAATATAAGGTGCTGGGAGTGAAAATTATAATGTAGGGGTGCCTTGGATAAAAAAATATTCATGGGGTGCCCGGAGACAAAAAAGTTTAGGAACTCCTGGACTAGAGGAATTGTCAGGCATAGAGACGGCTGTGTGTGTGGCGTACAGTGAGTAGGGGTGGGCGATATGGTGATAAATATCGTTGAGCCAGGCCTGGAATTTCGTCATTTTAGGGGCAAGGCCACTTAACTCATACAGTGCCATCCGGCCACAAGGGGTGCTAGAGTGCCAGAAATTTCTCCATAGACCTTCTTTATAGCTTTCGTCGACCCTCTCCCAACTGCCTTGTGTTTTCACTCCAGTCAATGCTATGGGTGTCGAGAGGAGGAATAAGCTAGCTGACACGTAGCCAAAATGCTAACCCCTTTAGAAGCCCGATCTAAAGCTATTTCAGCCGCAAAAAACTTTCTCTTTGGGTCTGGGGACACAATCCGGAGAAAATCCTGTCTAAAGATGTGATTTATTATTGGAGTGGGCGGCGCGATTTGGCCGTTAGCGCGAATACGGCCCGTGGATGGCCGAGTCTAAGTCCCGGCCAAGGATGGACGTCTAGACCGGGGCTTCATTGAGGCCTCCGATAAAATAATTCATTTTATTAAATATCCCGGACATGTTCGGGATAGGCACCCTGGAATACGTCGCACCGCCTACAATGAACATTCGGTGAACATTTGGGGGGGTCTAAACTTTATTTTAAACCATTTTCAATGGAATAAATCGTCGGAGCATCTAGCGTCTCTCGTTGGTGAGCGCTGGGCGAGCCAGGACCACCCACGTTGCTCCAAGCAGCTCGGGGTAAGTAAAATAGCAAATAAAAAATTGTTTTTGATCCCGAATATCCCGAACATGTTCGGGATAGGCACTTAAAGGGTTAATTGGCCTTTGGTGTTGTCCATTTTTTCAGGGCACAAAGGCCAAATGCCAGGGCAGGAAGGCCATCAAATAAAACATGATTTTAGTCCATTGAAAACATTGTTGAATTTAAGGGTAAGGGATGATAACCTAATCTGCAGCGAAATAGATATATGATGGTATTATACAATCAGAGCCATGCTCGGACCAGCACCAATCAAAGTCACTTAAAGATGGGGACTCTGGGGGGATTTCAGAATCTCAACAAAAGACAATGTGTCTACATGACAAGAAAGAGACACCGGTGTCTACTGTCTACATATTGACAAGAGAGAGAGACAGAGAAGAAAGTGGTGCAGTCAGCTGGGGCATTAAGGCCACTGTGGCCTCGAGTCATGCCATTGGTTTGAGGGCCAAACAGAGGGGAAACGCAGCCATGGCCTTCATTGCCTCCATGAAATTCCTGCTCTGGTTGAGACGATTATACAATGTCTCCACGATATGCCTTTTCAGAGATATCGTATGTATCGTGATACAATGAGGGAAACCTTATGAAACATCCTGTTGAATTGTTAATACAGAGATCCATTGCAGAATTCATCATAACCTCTATTTTGGTCTAAATCAGTAGTTCTCAAACTTTAAAATGTCAAGGTCTCCCCCTTAACAACTTGGGTGCCAAACTCGTTCAGTAACGAGTTAAGGCCACTAGGGGTCACCCTGCCAAAAGGAGTTGTCTCGTTCCTGAACGAGACAACGAAGGGTTAACTGTACGTGCAGCTGCCTGCCCTCTGAATGACCCGAGTCACCCCGTAGCTGAGAGAGAGAGAGAGAGAGAGAGAGAGAGAGAGAGAGAAAATGGCACGAGCTGGTTGCATTGATTTCCATTCTACTCTGAAACATAAAAAGGGCTTTATCTATGAGTGAGGTGAAAAGAACGCCAGGGAGGCAGAGATCTGATTGTTTTCACGGCGACACTTTACCGCGATGGTCGGCCGCGGTTTGGATTTTAGTTTCGCGAGCGTTTGTAAACAAATGGATTATCTTCCTCAATCGTCAGTGGACACCCACGTGCACACGCACAAAGCTTCCGAGGCTCTTCAAAATAAAGCGTGAGTGAACGGCGGCAGCAGCAACAGCTAGAAATGTTATAAACCTGAGCATCCCATGTGTTAAGGGTCCATTTGGTTTCATTTGTATACTGTCTAAAATGTGTCACGGACAAGTCCAAGTCTTTGCCACGGACACAATTGTCTGTGTACGGACATATGGATGACCCCTGCCCAGGGACGTGCTGGCCATTGGGAAAAGCGGGACAGCTCCCGAACGGCCGGTTCATTCCCGGCCGGTCCAGGCCGGCCATTAGGAAAAAAATAAAAATAAAATGTCGGCCTTTGTTCCATTTTGGGGGCTGGGTAGCCAACAAAGTAAATCGTCACTGTCGGGCAAAAACCTTGTATCTCCAAGTTTCAAATGTGTAAATTGCTTCATGCTTCATCATACAAGGCCGTCGCAAAAAAGTAGTGAAAACAGCAGATCGGCTGTTTTCACTAGTTTAAATCATTTTTAAAATGATAAATACAAATCAAACAGTTTTGGACATAGGTTTCCACCCGACAACGACGAAATATAACTCATGTAATTGGCCCACTGGCTTGTCACTTTGTCACAAATCTTTGAGTAGCAGCAGCGCTATAGAGAGAGATCTCTCTCTATAGCGCGCAATGAGGGCCTCTCCAACTCTTTTTCCCGGGCTGAATCAGGGGCCCAGCACGTCCCTGCCCCTGCCCATTTTAATTGACATGTTCTTCAGACCAAGGACCCCTTCTACCTGACAGAGAAGCAGAGACCCCCCACTACATAATGTATAGTATCGTGTGGTATACCAAACCTTTTCAGCTTTCATAGTTTGACAGCACTGCCATCAGTGTTTTGTAGCGTTGTGTTGGACTGGTGTATTTTCAGACATTTGACCCTCGAAACGTACGGTTAAGGTCTTTGCACACTGCTGCGTTTTTCGGGCCGAATATCGGAGTGAATTCCGGAGCGCATGAATAAAAAAAACAACCTCACGTTATGTCAATCACGTTTGCACACTGCCGCCGGTTTCGTATTTATTTTCGGACCAGGGTTGATTTTTTCCGATTTTCGCAGCTGTTGCACTGAGTCCCTTGCTCTCTCTCTCTTTCCTCTCTCTCTCCCTGGCTTTTGGATTTTGGATTTCCAAAACGCAACGAAAACACGCAGTGCAGTGTGCAACCAGCTTTAATGTAACAAAACAAATAAAAGTTACGACCACACAAAGATTTAGGACCCCCTGCTGAAGTCCCATGTCTTAGGGTCGTTTCACACTCTAATAAGGAACCTAACTAATTTCGGTTCGGGAGGGCTCCCCGACCCGAAATTATTTAGGTTTGGGGGGAGTTCATCCATACTTTCTTAACGGCTAGTGCCGAAGTCGCTTGTAAATATTGGAGGTCCGTGGCATGACAACGTTTGTGGCCGATGAATGAGCATTGCAGGGCGGATACATATATTTGACTTGCCCTCGCGCTGCACGCTGAATGACTGGAGGTCCAGTGAGTAGCAGCTCCAGTAGGCAGCAGCACCAGCGGGGTCTCTTCTCTCTCTCTCTCTCTCTCTCTCTCTCTCTCACTCACAAACGCTCGATCGAGCTCTGTCAAAAACATTTAATTTACAAGCTCACATTATAGACGTGCCGCCTCCCTTGCTGCATGCATGTCATCACACAGTCACAACTCGTCGTGGAAAACCTATCAACACGGAACACTAGCAATTAGCAAAGTTGTGTTTAAGCACTTCTTATGTCTTTAAAACGGTCGGCGACGCGTTGGCGATACACGCAGCAAAGCTGTGTGTGAGAGTGTGTGTGTGTATGTGTGTGTGTGTGTGTGTGTGTGTGTGTGTGTGTGTGTCTCGCGCGCGCCTCCCAGCGAGAACCTGACAATGTATCCGCTCTGCGACGATCAATACACGGCCAGACAAGCATTGGAAGTCGGCGTGCCTCCCTCCCAAACGACCGCTGTTTCATTGGCTTCACAGCCGAGCATATGAACTTGGAGCCGGGATGAATGAATGAGAAGACACCGCTGAGTACCGAAATTAAGTCGGGAGGTCACAACATTTCTCCAGCACCGTGGAGCCGAATTTAGTCGGTTGACGCCCCCCCGAACCGGGGGATGCGAACCATATTTGGGTTCGCCTAGTGCCGAACCGAAATTAGTTAGGCTCCTTATAACGGTATGAATCGACCCTTTGAGTGTACAAATTACGGGTCCATTTGGTTACGTTTGTACACTCTCAGAGTTACAAACGAATCAATGAATGAACACCTGAGGATTTTACCGTTCCGGTATTTGCAGATTTTGCACACGTTCATAATGGACATGTGTTGCGCCTGCGCACTTGTGCACACGTGCACATACACAAACGCTACATCCCTGGCTCCGAAAACACAGCCCGTAATTAAGCAATTACACTAACTACTGCTTTAATGTATAGGCTCTCTATCCTCCGCTGAGGATTTGCTCCCGGTCACCATTCTTCTGTTCAGCATTCCTGGCATAGCACAAATAAGTGTGTGCGTGCGTGTGCATGCGTGTGTGTGTGTGTCGCCTGCGTACCAAGGTTATTATAGTAAACGAAAACTAACTAAAAAACGAAAACTAGAATGAAAAAACATTTTAGTTAACTGAAATAAAAATAAAAACTAAGCTTTTTAAAAAAACTAAAACTAACTGAAACAATATTGTGTGTTTACAAAACTAACTAAAATAAAATAAAATTATAGAGAAAATCTCCTTAGTTTTCGTCTAATAAAAAATAAAAAACACCAGATGGTGAGGTCAAAGAGAGAAGTTGTATGTCTCAACATTCCTGCCTCTCTCAACAATATGATGTTTTGTTGATTTTCTTTATTAGACAATACTTTTTCCGGAGCTTTTTTAATCTCACCCCTGACAAATACCGTATAAATAAACTAAACTAAAACTAAGCATTTTCAAAAAATAAAAACGAAACGAAACTAGCAACCTCACTTTAAAAACTAATTAAAACTAAACTGTAATTGAAAACAAAACCTCAAAACTAATAAAAATTAAAACTAATGGAAAAATCCAAAACTATTATAACCTTGCTGCGTACCTGTGTATGAGTCTATGAGTCAGGTAGGTGGGTGTTTCTCTTTACGGCCCTGTAATCATTTACGCAAGTTTATAGCCTGCCCTGTGACCTCCGCTGGTTGAGCCCCAAATGCTGTCAGACAGAAAGCTGCGTCAGCTCATGCGTGCATGGAAATGTTGACTCGAACCTGTGCTCTGAGAAAGTGGTGTATATGTAGCCTATGGTATCGCTTGCTGCGTTGCAGCAAGAATTCTTACACTAATACATTCACTATTAAAACTACTGCTAGGCTAACCTAATGGCTTTTGTCCGCCGAGGCGACGACCTTTGCTGCGTGTCACTCCCCATCTCTCTCCCATTTCCTGTCAGTCTACCGGTAATGTTGTATCAATAAAGGCATAAAAGCCCCAAAAACGAATTAAAAAAAAAGAATTACAATAATAAAAAATATATATATTATATATATATATATATATATATAAGCCTAAAAATACTCAATCGCACGACGGTGTTGCTTACTGAAAAGTACAGATTTTAGTGATGCAGCAACGGTGGCATGCCAACGTTCCAGGAAGCGAAAAGTTAGATGCAAATTCCCAAACTATCCACAGCCCACCTGCGCGACACAGAGCGAGTAGAAACAGAAATCTTAAATAATACACATTAGTGAGGGACAATATATCGTTGTTGCCGGGTGGAAAGCTTGCATGTCCAAAACCGCTCGCTTTGTCTTTATCATTTTAAAAATGATTTTAAAATAGAGAAAATAGCCGATCTACAAGCACACACACGCGAGGCGTTGTGTGCTTGTAGATCTGCTATTTTCAATAGTTTTGTGCGACGGCCTTGTATGATGAAGCGTACACATTTGAAACTTGGAGATACGAGGTTTCTGCCCGACAGCGACGATATGAAGAGGAGGTTGAAAATAGCTGAATTGTTTCCTCTAGATGAAGAAAAAAGGAAACCAAACCCAAAACAGATACACAAACTGCAATACTGCCTTGGCAAACCCGACATATTTGTTTCTGTGCTAAATATTTATTTATCAAACATCACAGCAGTTAAAGCGTTTGTTGCCAGAACACGGGCGGTGACAGAAGAGAAATTCGACCATATATAACAGGCTGTTAAATTGGAGATGAATACATTGTGTTTTGGGATGCAAGACTGTTTGGACACAAACACAGTGGCAGAGACACAGGGCAGAAAGGGTGGGTAGCATTACCTACTGTAACCAACTATTACCAGTATAAATGTACAAGACGGAAATATTATATTGTCGTTGTCGGGTGGAAACCTTGTATGTCCACCTTTATATCCATTTTAGGCCTATTGAGCCATAATCATGATGAAAACAGCCTATACTGTCTTCCAATCTACAAACTACAACACTTCTTAGTTTAATTGACCCGTTGAGCCGTTGACTGACATTTTTTAAATAGTGAAAACAGCCATTCTACAAGCACTGCTTGTAGATCAGCTATTTTCACTAGTTTTGTGCGACAGTCTTGTATGATGAAGCAGGGCGTTACTTTACGGGAAAAAAAAACGTACAAATTTAAAACTTTGGAGATACGAGGTTTTTCTGCCCGACAGTGACGATATGTATACGTGGACACAAGAAGAGACACAGGCACTTCAACTGGGAGAGTGAGCTTATCTACTATTACATTTTTCTTAGAGCCGCATCCCACTTCCAAGCCCATTCACGCCCCCTTTACATCGACTTCAACTCATAGCTAGCTCAGATGTCGGTAGAATGCACGGCACAGCCGTCCGCTGATTCGCCCCCCGTCGCCATGGTGACCGCCCTCCATTGGCTCATTCCCAGCTATGGGACCGGCGGATCCTATTTCAACCGAGGGGGGCGTAGCCACACACGCACACACACACACACACACACACACACACACACACACACACACAGCCCCTAGAGAGCGCAGCCCCTCCGAGAGACTATCAGTGCAGAAGCGTGTGGAGAGAGAGAGAGAGAGAGAGAGAGAGAGAGAGAGAGAGAGAGAGAGAGAGAGAGGCACGTGCCCCTCACAGGCACAGTCAGTGCAGAAGCGCGCACACAGAGAGAGAGAAGCATTACTGTGCTTTTTGTGGGCAACATGGCTTGGAGCAGCTGTGCGTGTGTGTATGTGAGCACTAGGATGAGCCCGCCAAAGGCGGGGCGAAATTCTAGTACTGTACGTTCTGGGTAGAAACCGGGGGTTGCTGTGGTGGACTGTGTGTGTGAGCCGAGGATGAAGTGGAGGTGAATCGGAACCGTATTAAATTACAATGCATTACGGGGCATGCTGGTTGAACTAATTCAGACGGAGAAATTGCTTCTGTTATTACACTCTGCTTGCGTGTGTGTGTGTGTGTGTGTGTGTGTGTGTGGGTCAGGTGTGTGTGTGTGTGTGTGTGTGTGTGTAATTGCTTCTGTTATTACACTCTGCTTGCGTGTGTGTGTGTGTGTGTGTGTGTGTGTGTGGGTCAGGTGTGTGTGTGTGTGTGTGTGTGTGTGTGTGTGTGTGTGTGTGTGTGTGTGTGTGTGTGTGTGTGTGTGTGTGTGTGGGTCAGGTGTGTGTGTGTGTGTGTGTGTGTGTGTGTGTGTGTGTGTGTGTGTGTGTGTGTGTGTGTGTGTGTGTGTGTGTGTGTGTGTGTGTGTGTGTAGGGGTGTCACAAGGAGGGGGGGGGGGGAGTGGGACTGAGTTACTAGGGCCCAAGGTGGAGGGGCCCTAAATATTTTATACTTAAAGCTATTGAAAAATAGAAGATCTACAAGCTCACAGCACGGAACCGAGTGCCGCGCTGCAAGCTTGTAGATCTGCTATTTTCGAAAAGTCGTGAAAATGTGTGCAAATCTTTGAATATATGTATTGTGTGTGTGTGTGTGTGTGTGTGCGCGCGTGCGTGCGTGCGCTTGTGGTGTATTGTGTAAATGTGTGGGCAAAGAGAGAAGAGAGAAGAGCGCAGAAGACAGAGGGAGAGGGGGGGGGGGGGGGAGAGAGAGAGAGAGAGAGAGAGAGAGAGAGAGAGAGAGTCTCTGTCGGAGCCGGGTGTGCCTGAATGCTTGAGGAATGTCAGGTGTGTGTGAGTGTAAAGTCGGTGTTTATGTTAGTAGCCAGCAGGTCAACCCTACAGGTACGTTGGAACCACAACATTACCTCTACCTGACCCCCCCCCCCCCCCCCCCACCCCAACTAATGGACAAGGTGAGGTCACAGTAAACACAAGACAGTGACACCCCTCAAGCACACACACACACACACACACACACACACACACACACACACACACACACACACACACACACACACACACACACACACACACACACACACACACACACACACACACACACACACACACAGTGGGGGTTTGGCACTCGACAGCTTATGCGTTACAAGTCAAAATACCGACATTAATCTGAAGTCGGACACAAACCTAAAATTACCGACTCTCAAGACCACTGGAGCGTGGCTGGCTGTGGTTTCTTTCTCCCTCTCTGCCTGCTGGCAGAGATGAAGGAATGACAAATGGAGGCGCGGGGAGGAGGTGAGAGCCACTGGAAGAGAGAGAATGAAAGGATAATTGCTTATGGAAAAAGGAATCAGATTAGGCGGGAGCGCCACACTTTGGTTGGTGGCTGCGGTGCGGTGGGATTAGGGGTGGGCGATATGGTGATAATTATCGTTGAGACGATAAAATGTCTCCACGATATGCCTTTTCAGAGATATCATATATATATCGTGATACAATTGAGGGAGCCTTGTAAAAAAAATCCTGTTTAATTGTTAATACAGAGATTCTTTGCAGAATTCAATTAAACCTGCATTTTGGCCAAAATCATCAGTTCTCAAACTTTAAAATGTCGAGGTCTCCACTTAACTCTGACAGTATACAAATGAAACCAAATGGACCCGTAGGGGTCCATTTGGTTTCATTTGTATACTGTCAGAGTTACATACGCGTAAAGTTCAATTTAGACCTCCCAAAAGGAACCCAAAGAGTAGTTTTTGTCAAGTAACTTGAAAAATAACCATAAAAACCTAACCTGACTTGCGTCAGATGGTGGCAGTAGTGTGTAGGCTACCGCTCTACTTTACCATCTGAGATCTCTCGGTGGGAGTTGATAACGCTCGTAAAGCCCCGGGCCGGACCAATCAGCGGCAGCTACGGGCGGGCTCTGAGCGGCTCTGAGCCAATAGAGTCTGATTGCAGACCACGTGGATGCAGACAGGCCAATGTGAGTGGTTGGAGTTGGCACTCCCAGACTGTGACAGAGAGACGGCCACATCCAATCACCTGCTAAAGAATTTCAAAAAATGGCCCGCCCCTTACATCGAGTCTGCCCGAGAGATCTCAGATGGTAAAGTAGAGCGGTAGCCTACGCACTACTGCCACCATCTGACGCAAGTCAGGTTAATAAAAACCAACGTGAAAAAGAATTGTGATAAAATTGTGTATCGTGATACAGCTTGGGAAAATATTGTGATATTGTATTTTTCCATATCGCTCACCCCTAAGTCGGATGCTGGCGAGATGAGGCGCAGGTGAAGTGGAGAGTTTGGTTCGCTGTGCGGGGGAGGGGGTGACGGAGTGACCACACGTTTACACTCAACTTAACTAGGGACGGGACGATACGCGATATTATCGTTTATCTCGATAAAAAAACACTCACGATAATCGTATCGTGGAGATTTCAATTATCGTGATATATCGTCCTCCGTCATGCACTGGGATCAATTCACCTTTTATTTGCCGAGCTGCATATCCGGTACCACTTAAACCCTCTATATTTGTATACATTTTATACACGTAAAAAAAAAAGTATAATACGGGACATTCTGCATAATGAGTACTTTCCACAGTACTTTCGGTACTTTAAAGATGAAGTGCCATGATTTTTTCCCCCTCTAAAACTTGATTATCAGCTATTATGATTATACTAGGAGGAACATTTTTTCCAAAAAAAGTGTACAGAAAGAGTTAAAATTTGGTTCTTATGTGGCCACACCCACCAGTTCATTAAGTATGCCTGGTTGTCATGGTGGGTGGTGACCCAGCTGAAGTTAGCCACACCCACAGTGTTGGGTGAATGGTAAAAGGGGAGGGGTTGATTCTATGATGTAATTGTATCTGTGTTTTAGGACCGGCACTTTTTGACCCACAAGGTGGCAGCCTCCAGGAAAAAAAACAAATACAAAGGGAATACATAATTGCTCATAACAACCACACCAGGGGGTCTAATGAAGTACTGTCAACCTCCTAGACACATGAAAAACAGAAAAAGTACAAAACTATGGCACCGCCTCTTTAAGTACATTTTGATACCAATACTTGTGTATTTTCACTCAAGTAAATTGGGAATTCCGGACGTTCACTTGTAACAGAGTATTTCTGTATTGCGTTGTTGATACTTTTACTTAGAAGTAAGAAATGTGAGCACTTTTTTCCAACACTGCAATCCAACATCCCCCACCCACCCACCCCTTTCGGTACGGGATGTTCCGAAGTGCCACTCACATGCATATGCGCGCGCGCGCACGCACGCACGCACGCACGCGCACACACACACACACACACACACACACACACACACACACACACACACACACACACACACACACACACACACACACACACACACACACACACACACACACACACACACACACACACACACACACACACACACACACACACACACACACACACACACACACACACACACACACACACACACACACACACACACACACACACACACACACACACACACACAGTGATGATTACCATACTCCATATTACTGGTGTACAGATAACTGGTTGGCTCCCATGGGCCTGCCAATCCACTGTAATCCCTCAAACACTCTGAATTTTCATTTCAAACAAAAGCTAAACCGCCAGAAGACACAAGGAAGCATTCTGTTCTCTCCTCTCTCTTTTTTTCTCTCCCTATACCCGTTTTTTTTTCTTTGTTTGTTTTCCTTTTTTTCCTTTTTTTTTTTTTCGTCGACGTCTCCTCGCTTCCGTCCTCGCGTTCCAACCACTTGTTCCTTTGCCGTCTTGCTTTTCCCCCCCGTTTATGAAATTCAATATCAAGAGTGATAAATGATGCTTCACCAAACAAAAAGCCCACATTCGAGCCGGAGTGAATTTCGTAGTGATATTGGGTATAATTCAATATTCCCTTGCCCGTAATAATTTCTGTTCTCCGTCCAATACAATCACAGTTGCAGTCAAAAGACAGGGTAATATATAGCACTGCAGTTGTTGGTTATTGTGGTTGATTGCGAGCAGGGGTGTCGCACCAAACTCTGTGCCCTGGGTACTTTAACTATTGAAAAAATAGCAGATATACAAGCTCAAAGCGCGGCACAGAGTGCCGTGCTACGAGCTTGTAAATCTGCTATTTTTGAGAAATTGTGAAAATGTGTGCAAGTCTTTGATTATTTCAAATCCTTCTAACGTTTCTTTTTTAGAAGAACCTATGTTTCTATGTCAGTGATGCTCAAACCTTTTCATGTGAAAGACTCCCGGACACCCCGATCTCAAAATATTTAGATCCAGGGACCCCACAGAAGCAAAATTCTGAGTTACAAATGTCCGCTTAAAAAAAATACATATATTCAAAGATTTGCACACATTTTCACGACTTTTCAAAAACAGTAGATGTACAAGCTCGCAGCGCGGCACTCTGTGAACTTGTATATCTGCTATTTTTCAATAGCAAAAGTATGAAATAATTAAGGCCCCTCTACCTTGGGCCCTAGTAACTCAGTCCCACTTTCCCTCCCTTGTGACGCCCCTGATTATGGTTGCTTGCGAGCACACCTCCATCCTTTGCGCTCTCCGTTCCTCCTGCACATTGTATTAGTCATGTCTATGATAGTCTATGATAGTCTATGACCAAAGACAGAAAGGGAGGGATACATACTTTACATTCCTATGCATCTCGGCATGAAAAAAAAAAACATCACAACCAAGCCCCTTTTTGCATTCCACGACTCACAACCCTGGCCACACCAAAAATATTTGCAACCTATTCCAAAAAAATAACTAATCTACAGTATAGTAAAACCGCATGACATTGTGAGCCAGGTATAGATCGTCCATTTTTGAGCGGTGGTCACAACGCTCCTATACGTGGCCGTGTGTGTGGGTATGCGTGTCTGTAGCCTGCAGTAACCTTTTCTGACCACACATGTTAAGGGAGGGGCGCTGTTGTTCAGACTCACATTCACACACACACACACACACACACACACGCACGCACACACACAGCCTCCACCGCTCAGTTCACACGAGTGTGATTTTTTAAAACATCTCAAAATCTCTCACCTATAAAGACATGCCAAAAATAGCGAGGCAGGGATAAAATAGTTAAAGGAATTATATGTAACTTTAAGTTTAATAAATATAAAAAAATGTATATGTATATACATGTTTAGCAGTCATTTCCCTTCATCAGTAACTATATTGTATTGTGCTGGGGTGTTTCCTTGCAGAAAGACACATCCCCTGGCTGTATTTCTGTTCTGTTCCACTCTTTAGAAACAGTGGAGGGACGTTTTTGTCAGGGTGAGCTCAGCCAGAGCTCTTAATTGCTAACTTTGAAATTCAAAGGGGTTGTGCACTAAGGGAATTGATTGGGCCATAAAAGTGTCAAGTCCTTGTTAGTGATCTCTCTAATCAATGAAAGCATAGTCTCGCGTGGCCAGACTGTTGCCTCCGCGATTTGGTCAAATGCTCCCGGCATACAGTCTGGCAGACGGAAATAGAAACGGTGAGTGCGAGATGAAGCGGATGTGACGCAACCGCTCCCTTAATGCAGTAGCAATAACATGTCCTACTGGAAGCGTTATGTCTCCTTTCAACATTTCTGGGGGCTTTATTTTGTCTTTCTCTGGTGTTATTGGTGTCACCTTCATGATGTTTTCAAACGTTTCATAAACTATACACTCATAACAATAATAGGCAGCTCGAATGACTTTGTCTGAGCTATTGTGTTTCTGTTATGTTTCCAATGGGACTACAGTTCAGTGCAGCAGTGGCTACTTCCGATACTCGCCGTTCGGGAGCTGCTCTTCCAGACTCTATATAGCATTCGGAGATTGTGGAATAGTTGTCTGGCTACGCGAGACTAATGAAAGCATCAAAGACAACTACCTGTTTGATGCCTGTCATAGAGCGGAGGGGGAGCGGGGAATGTTTTTGTGTACACACAAGCTTGCATATTTTTCCTTTATGACCCCCCCATGACTCAACGTACAAGACACACAAAAAAACATGGTTAACATAGTTGTTGGTGGGGAATGCACAGGTAAGTACGGCAACCTTTACACACCTCAGGACTGACAATACCCAGACAGTCTCACAGCAGGGTAAACACAGCTGCAGCTAATAAAAGTATAATTAATAGTGGGTACATTTGATTTCCACATAGCCAGCATTGACAACAATATTGACTATTGTCAATGCTCGCTCTTTTGGCACGCCTAAATCAAACTGACTCGTTATAATTTTATTAGCTGCAGCTGTCTGTGCCCTGCTATGACACGTCTGTGGGAAATGGGTCCATTTTGCCCAAAGAAAACACGGGAAAAGGCGGAAGGACGGGTCCGGGGTGCGGTCGTTTGACAGACGTGAGATTATATGCGGTCGGTTACATGATCACACACTGACGTTGCTTACCTTTAGTTCTGCGTTAGGATATTTGAAAACAGGGGCGTCACAAGGGGGGGGAAAGTGGGACTGAGTTACTAGGGCCCACGGTGGAGGGGCCTTAATTATGTTGTGCTTTAACTATTGAAAAATAGCAGATATACAAGCTCACAGCGTGGCACCAAGTGCCGCACTGTGAGCTTGTAGACCTGCTGTTTTTGAAAAGTCGTGAAAATGTGTCCAAATCTTTGAATATATGTATTTTTTGTAACTAAAATTTTGCTTCTGGGGTGTCCCTGAAACTAAATATTTTGAGATGGGGGTCCGTGGCCAAATACATATCATTTTGGTGGTCCTTCACATGAAAAAATTTGAGCACTACTGACGTAGAAAAAAAGGATTTGAAATATTCAATTTTTCACAATTTAAAAAAAATAGCAGATCTACAAGCTTGCAGCGTGGCACTCGGTGCCGTGCTGTGAGCTTGTAGATCTGCTATTTTTCAATAGTTAAAGCACAAAATGTGAGAGAATCCTTGTACCCAGGGCCCAGAATTTGGTGCAAGAAGAAGAAGACAGAAGGATGGCATTCAACATGAAAACCTAAGATCACCCCTCCAACCCCACGTCCACACCTGTCCTTATTAGCAAGCCGACCCCCCCCCCCCCACCCCACCCCACCACCACCACAGTAGCTGCCGGGCAACGCTTGTCTCCATGGTGATAGGCAGGTGAGCCAATAAAGGTGATGACAGAAGACAAGAGCCATTACAGGGACCAGCAAGAGATAAGCTAATTGAAATGAGATATTACAGTCATCTGAAAAAGTAAGAGGGGAAAAAACTGGATCGAGAGAGAGAGAGAGAGAGAGAGATGACCAAGGGTCTTCAACAGGGGGTCCGGGACCCCTAGGGGGTCCTCAGAGTTACTACAGGGGGTCCTCCAAATCTTTGTGTGATAGAACCTTTCTTTATCTCCCTTTTTATATTAACCACTTGAACCCCTATAGCGTCCATATTCAGAGAACTTTAGCCAAAAATAGCAGATCTACAAGCTCAAATGCCTCGCGCTGCGAGGCGTTGTGAGCTTGTAGATCGGCTATTTTCGGCAGAGATTTGGTGTAGAGGGGAAAAAGAGCAGACTAAGTAAGTACAGAGTGAAAGCTCAAGTTTTTTTTAAGTAGTTGTGCTGTCAAACGATGAAACGATATGGAATCTATTAACAGGTTGTGGGGGGTCCCTGCTTCATCTCTCTCTCTCAACTAAGGGGTCCTTGGACTGAAAACGTTGAAGAGCTATAGAGAGATATAGATATAGTTGGTGCCTTGAGGGGGTCAGAGAGTGGTAAATATGCAGTCTAATCATCTTTTTTTAACCCCCCCTCCCTGCGCACTATAAGTAAGTCAGACTTAAGCAGAAACCCTTGAAATGAAATCTGGATGGTGGAGGACTGAGGCATAGTGTCGCGATGGTGTTGCCGCGTCTAAGGCATGCTGTGTTAAGCCTCTTAGATTACAAAACACTTTGGCTGTGTCTGCACATTTCTGCCATTTAATTATCAGTCCATACTGCTTGTATGTACATTATGTACATACAGTACATAATGTACGTTCTCTCGCACGCAAGCACACACACACACACACACACACACACACACACACACACACACACACACACACACACACACACACACACACACACACACACACACACACACACACACACACACACACACACACACACAGAGAGTATATCGTCGTTGTCGGGTGGAAACCTTGTATCTCCAAAACCGTTCGTTTGGCATTCATCATTTAAAAATCACACTTGTGTGAACTGAGCGGTGGAGGCTGCGTGCGTGTGCGTGTGTGTGTGTGTGTGTGCGTGCGCGTGTGTGTGTGTGTATATTTGTGTGTGTGAATGTGAGTGTGAGTGTGCCTGGCCTGAACAGCGCCCCTCCCTTAACATGTGTGGTCAGGAAAGGTATAGCAGGCTACACCACAGGCTACATACAGACAGACACACACACACACATACATACATACACACACGGCCACGCTATGGAGATGGTGTGACCACCGCTCAAAAAAAATACTAGTGAAAACAGCGGATCTACCAGCACACAACGCCTCGCACCTCCAACAGATTTTGTCCAAAAATCACACATATCGGTAGACAGTATCTCTACAGTCATGTCATCGACATGGATCTGTCTGATTTTCCATATTCCATCCTGATTGGCTTCCAAAGTTTGTAGGATTGGGCCGTTTTGAACAAAATGCCTCAAATCACAAACACGGAATGCAATTATCATGAAATCATGCACACGTTCCCACTAGGCCGAGGAAGAAATGCCACTTCAATTTTTTTTAAATCAGCCTCATGGTGGCGCTATAACAGGCCGATTTGTGTGTTTTACCTATAACTCCACCGATCAGTTTCAAACTTTGTAAGCACACTCCCTAGAGGCCAAGGAAAAACCCTTTCCTTGCATTTTTCACATCAGCCTTTTATAGCGCCACCAGGAGGCCGACTTATGTAAGACACATTTTTGGATATTACTCCTTTAGATTTTACCCAAAATTCATGTGGCGGAGAGAGTTGCAGCCCCAGCCTGAAGCCTCAAAAGTCTAGTATCTGCTCTCGTTCCATAGGGATGTCCCTTTGGAGTGATGGTTAAGATATTGGACTTTCACGTGGGAGACCCGGGTTCGAAACCGGGTGGGGAGGTTCGGATCACCTCCGTTACATTGGTGCCGTGACCCGGATCCGGGCTTCCCCGTAGGAGGAGGTCAAAGGGGGGTGAGTGTGGTGGAGAGAGTTGCAGCCCCAGCCTGAAGCCTCAAAAGTCTAGTATCTGCTCTCGTTCCATAGGGATGTCCCTTTGGAGTAATGGTTAAGATATTGGAATTTCACGCGGGAGACCCGGGTTCGAAGCCGGGTGGGGAGGTTCGGATCACCTCCGTTACATTAACACAAATCAGTAGACAGTATCTACAGTCATACGATCAAGACGGATTTGTCCCATATTAAATATTCCATCCTGATTGGCTAAGATTGGCCTCCAAGGAGGCCAAAACAGATTGATCAGTTTCGAACAAAATGCCTCAAATCATTAACACAGAGTGCAATTGTAATGAAATTGCCAGTATCGCAACAGTCATGTGATCGTCACCGTTAAAGGCCAAAGAAGACATGGCACCATTTTCACATGTAGCGCCACCAGGAGGCCACAATAATTAATACCTGACCTGGTGGAGACCTGTGCTCAGAAGAGCACTGCTTCTAGTTATTATTATTATTACAGTGGATGCAATCGATATGGCTCAAAAAGAGAGCCATGAACACGCACGAGCACCGTAAAAAGCCGACTTCATCCTGAGGTGCGCGGGGGACTAGGGATGGGACGATAAGCGATGTTATCGTTTATCGTGATAAAAAAAGAACACTCACGATAATCGTATCGTGGAGATTTAATTTATCGTGATATCGTCCTCCGTCATGCTCTGGGATCAATTCACCTTTTATTTGCCGAGCTGCATATCCTGGACCACTTAAACCCTCTATAATTGGTAAAGGGTACTTATAATATATGTACTTGATACAGTCTTTTTTTCACTCTTATCAAATGTATTTGCCCAAAAATAGCCGATCTACGCGTCGCAGACGCGACGCGTTGTGAGCTTGTAGATCTGCTATTTTTTTGGGGGCAAATGTTCCGACCCAGGATAGTGGATTTCGATTATCGCGATAATATCGTGAACCGCGATTTCTTTTGTCACAATAATTGCCATATGACATTTTCATATCGTCCCATCCCTACGGGGGACACGTCTCTGTCATCGTCGCCGCGCGTCACTCAGACCCCCCCCCCCCCCCCCCCCGGCGCGGTCAGTCCAATTTTCCAAAACGTCCTGCCCTGCAGACAGAACTGTCACTACGGCCATTACCTCCGTCCATTCAGGCCCCTGCCCGCCCCTCCATTACCTCCGTCCATTCAGGGCCCTGCCCGCCCCTCCAAAGGGCCTCCTTGTTCCTCAGTCGCACGGCCACCGAGGGATGGGACGATATGAACATTTCATATCACGATTATTGGGACAAAATAAACGTTACAATATTATCGCGATAATCAAAATCCATTATCCTGGGGCGGAACATTTGCCCAAAAAAATAGCAGATCTACAAGCTTGTAGATCGGCTATTTTTTTGGCAAAGACATTTGAGTACCTGAGACGAATAACAGTCTAAGTCCATATTATTATTTTTTGAATATTGATATTTTTTGATTTACCAGACTGTAACCCACAAACTAGTCATTTTTAAACTGTTAAATTGTTAATGCACTCCCCCTTCATTTTGTTTAATTGTCTCTTTTAATGTTATCTGTTCCCTTTGTCTGCTGAATATTGCTTCTGCGGACTTACTGTTGTTCCACAAACTGTTATGTATATAGATATACTATACTGTTTTTCCACTTTCCATAAGTATTATGTCTTATAATTCCTAATTTATGTGTTAAGTAAAAAAATCTAATTCAACAAAATGGGGGGGGAGTGCATTAAGAATTTAACAGATTAAAAACTTCTAGTTTGTGGTTTACATTATGGTAAATCAAAAAAATATCGACAGTATATTCAACATTTTAAAATATGGACTTAAAGGTGTATTCAGTGATAATAAAGTGGCCGGGGGTCATCTTGTCCCTTACTGGCCTTACAGAGTGGAAATGTTTAGTTTTTTATAGATTTTCTACACCATTATAATGTTCTCGTTTTGATCATTAGACCCAATCACTGAATATCGGTAGGCCTACGTCTCCAGCTTCAGGATATGTATGATAAAAACCTGTATTTTGACCATCATAACTAAACATCATGACATAACTACGGCCATACTCTACCCTGATTGGTCGAGGACTGGCTGGCCACCTCTGAAAACGGAATCTAGCTATGCTCGCAACACGGGCCATGGTGGAAGTCCTTATATGGTCAGCACACATTCTAGTGAGGAGAATGAATGGAAAATGTACCAATTATATTTTTATTTGAATGAAATACAATCACTGAATATACCTTTAAGAGAGTTTTTCGTCTCAGGTACTCATTTGATAGATAGTTGAAAAAAGACTGTATCAAGTAAGTATATTATAATTATCTTTTACCAATTATAGAGGGTTTAACCCTTTCAGTGCCCAGAATCACCACTAGAGGGCGCCCAATGGCCATAGAATCCACCATAGACATACGCTGTATATGCACAAGCCGTGCGCAGCCATGACGCGCCTGAACACTTTCCTTTGTGCATGAACAGGAACAGGATGAAGTTAGCTATTGGCTACCAAGCATTTTAGAAGCCCTATTTTCGGCGATTTAGCCGTGATTAAACCTTGCACACCTCATGGATATGCATGGAACAGAGAAAATGAGCTCTAAAGATCCTGGATTGCATTGGAGTGGATGGCAAATATCGGCGGCGCGACGCTCTCGCGGGCCGTTTAAACAGATGACGGCCCGCCAATCCCGAACTAGTTCGGGATTGGCACCCCGGACGTTAATAAGGTCCAAACTATCCCGAACTAGTTCGGGATAGGCACAATAAGAGTTAAGTGGTACCGGATATGCAGCTCGGCAAATAAAAGATGAATTGATCCCAGTGCATGACGGAGGACGATATCACGATGAATTAAATCTCCACGATACGATTATCGTGAGTATTCATTATCACGTTAAACGATAATATGGCTTATCGTCCCATCCTCACGGCCACACGTTGGCCGCAGCCCACTGGCCCACTGCGGCTGCTGACCCCTGCTCTGGGCTCTCACTCTGGCGCCCTCCATTAGCCTAATTACAGTGCAGACCCCAAGCCGGCATTATAGGGCCAATTAGGGCCGCCCAGGATGGGCTCCTGAACAGGCTTGGGTTTCCCCATGCACAAGTGGTGAAACAAAATATACTCACATATTTTACTTAAGTAAAAATATCAATATACTGCAATATAGAAATGCTCTTTTACAAGTCCGGAATTCAAAATGTCCTTGAGTAAAGTATGTATAGGCCAAGTGTTGGCATCAAAATGTACTACCAAAAGTAAAAGTACAAAATGTAAAAAAATAAGCAGATCTATGAGCTTGTAGATTGGCTATTTTCAAATAGCCACAGTATAAAATAGGACTAAAGTGGTTTATGTATGTTTTATAACATTATAATTCATATCTGCAAAGTAATTAGTAACTAGTGGAGTGGAGTAAAAGTCCAATATTTGGATCCAAGATGTAGTGCCACTGCCCATGCTTGGATAATGGATGGACGCGCACACACACACACACACACACACACACACACACACACACACACACACACACACACACACACACACACACACACACACACACACACACACACACACACACACACACACACACACACACACACACACACACACACACACACACACACACACACACAGTCGGGTAAAGGTTTATAAGGGACGGGACATCCCCGTTTAGACCTGGGGCCAGATGTTACATCAGGCGCGTTAAGGGCTCTCTGGAATAATGTAGCTAAGGAAAAAAGGTGAAACCAAAGAATGAGCAGAGAGAAAAACAGAGACAGGTCATTCATTTAATTTGAGAGAGAGAGAGAGAGAGAGAGAGAGAGAGAGAGACTTGTGTCTGTCCATTCATGCATGTGGATGCCGAGCTGGGGAGCCAGCAGTAATTTGTGGCTGTCACAGGGAGATAATAAGCCTTGTGTCTTCCCTTCAAATAAAAAAAAGGTGGAGACGATACTCCTCTTTAAAGAACTATCCTCTCTGGTTTCTTCTGTGTGTGTGTGTCTGCCCCCCCCCCCCTGCAAGTATGGAGGGATATATGGACAGAAGGATGAGCGGTAAACGTCCATCACAATCATTAGCCTAGCCCTGGCAAATAACATATCATTACCGCCGGCCACAACAAATGTTCCTGTATATTTTAAATAGGGGTTCACAAAGCTCACGTGGTAAACAAAGCTCAATGTGGAAGTGAAACAATAAAAAATGGGCGTGTGTCCTTCTGTGGCCCAAGGTCTAAGCCACGGCGCTTTTAACCTGTACAAATCACCAAGCAAGTTTTTTTTATTGCGACAGTAGGTCGCAGTTTACTAGGCCAGTCAATCTAAGCAAAAAAAGGGCCTAGCCCAAAGGAAATTATGCCAGGGGGACCAAATCCCTTTTATGCCCATATATGAAAATCTGTGGTGTCATCAATATTAAGCGCATATCTGTGAATATCTATGGGTGGGTACCAGGGGTCTCCTTATATGGGTAACTGGTCAGATATACATCACTGGCCAGATGGCCAAGACATGGCGCAACCTCGCCCTTTAGGGTGAGGTGGCTTTTCGCCTTTAGGCGTCTTACTGGTATAAATATTGTATTGTACAGCATAGTACAGTTCATACCTTACAAACCTGGATATGAATGGCAAATGTTTTTTATGATATAAGCTCTATATAAATAGTACCATATACTCACATGCAGGGTATATGAAACGGACCAATATTTTGTATCTATTATTTTCCCCTTAAACCTTTTTGTAATATTTGCAAAGAACAGGCACAGTGACGCATAAAAGTTCGAAAGCTTCTTTCTACCGGGGCTTACAGTCCATGCCTGTCATCCATTCAGAACCTGGGGCGGCTCGGCTCTGCGGCATTCGTGGAATCCTTCGGCCAAACGATATGATTAATTGTAAATCTGTCTGGAACAAACACAGAGAGGCAGTCGCGGCAGCTCGTCACGCGGTCACACCTAAGCTTACCCAAGACTCAGCGCTGTCAACACTGTCAGATATGATCTTACACAGAGGATGAACTTTCGCTGTGTGAGGCTTAACTGATAAAAAAGAACACACACACACACGCACACACGCAGCCATAAAACTCCAGGAGCACTCAATACTTTGTGTCGTTAGCAGGTGAATGAACCACCTGTCTCTTAACAGTTTACACTGCGCGCACTCATAACTATTAGTCATCCTGCCACGTTGTGTTATTAGTGGATTTAAAGGGATACCTGTGCGCTACACCCGTGATAAGCCTCAAGCTGGTACAGAGACATGCTCAGGGAAAAGAAAAAAGAAAGGGAAAAAGAAAACTATGAAAGCAGAGACAAACAGATGAGAAAATTATCCTTCATTTTGCTCATGAGATGAGATACTATTGAGTGGCATAGAGTAGACAGGGTTGACTTTATATTAGGGCTGGGATGCGATTAAAATTTGTAATCTAATTAATTACAGGCTCTGTGATTAATTAATCGCAATTAATCGCATTTTAATCACACATTGATATTTGACCTGAGAAGCATTTTTTTCAAGTAAAACACATTTTGTTGTACGAGGGAATCAACGAGTGAGTTTTTAAATCTAAATTTCGCATCCACTGGGCCAAGCAAAGCGCTCTGATCGGCTACTTCTCCCTTTGTGTTTGTTGTCTCTTTTTGGTTGGTGCATCGCTGTGATCGGTATGCCCCAAACTGAAGGTTCTGTGGTGCAAAAACTAAGTGCGATTAAAATGCGTTAATTTTTTTTAATCGCATTAATTTTCTGTCATTAATTAATCGCAATTAATCAGTTAAAGTCCCAGCCTTACTTTATATGTTTGTGTTGTGTGTAGGGATGGGACGATACGCGATATTATCGTTTATCGTGATAAAAAACACTCACGAGGATCGTATCGTGGAGCAGGGACGTGCTGGGCCCCTGATTCAGCCCGGGAAAAAGAGTTGGAGAGGCCCTAATTTTTTTTATTCTTTTTTTTAGTTATATTTCGTCGTTGTCGGGTGGAAACCTTGTATGTCCAAAACCGTTTGTTTTGTATTTATCATTTTAAAAATTATTTAAACTAGTGAAAACAGCCGATCTACAAGCACACAACGCCTCGCACCGCGAGGCGTTGTGTGCTTGTAGATCTGCTGTGCTTGTAGATCTGCGTCACGTTGTGACTCGTTGTGAGCTTGTAGATCTGCTAGATCTGCTAGTCAGTCGATGCTAGTCAGTGCTACATACTGTAAGTATCTCACCACCATGTCAAACAAAAGCAATAATACTCAATCCTACCAACACAACCCAAACAAAAGTGTCTGACCATCGGTCAGTTAGATATCGATGCATGCAAACGTTGTTTTGGGGGAGGAGGGGGGGGTCACCTCCAGACACCTCCAGACCTCCTTCTCTTATCTCCCGGGGCGACGTTGGGGGCTGGGTGTTCGGAGAGAGATTAAACACGTTATATTTTTTTTCGCTAACTGCCGGGGCCCACAGACTCTACAGAGCAACGTTTGCTGCAGCAGAAGGCGTTGTTGGTTGTTGTTGTTGTTAGCCGAGGAGCAAAAGAAAATCCTTGTTCCCCGACACCGATAAGGACATAAAGTGTTTCTGTCCCCCGCCCGAAGGAGGGGATGGTGTGGCGGGGGGGGGGGGGGGGGGGGGGCAGATTTCTGCCTCTGTAGATCAACTGTAATGAATATCAATGGCATTGGAGAGAGGGGGGGGGAAGACCGGGGGCCGGGGGCTGTCCTCTCTCTCTCTCTCTCTCTCCTCTCTCCCCTCTCTCGCTCCTCTCCTCCGCCGACAGCACTGCGGCGGAAAGGGGACACTGTGCATGAAAATGCACGGCTTAATATATGGTAATGCTATGTAAACACGGGGCTGATCTGAGAGGAGGGTTTGGGAGGGAGAATGGATCCGGATGCTTGCTCTCCGCTTGCCCGTCGCATTGCTCGCTCGCTCACACATTCACGCCACAAAGCTGGAATCGGGAGCAGCGCTATACGTATCTCCAAACCCAACAGTGGTCTCTGAGCATATTTATCTGGGAATGGGATATGATACGCCCAAAACAGGAAGAGCGGAGTGAAGAGGGGATGGGAAGGGAGGGGGCTGTTACTGCAAGCTCAGCACCACTCGCCATCCTCGCTTGCAGGGGCGTCAATTGGGTATGGCAGGGGTATGCAGTTGCCATACCCCGGGTCCAGGGGGGGGGGAAGATAAAAGTTAGTTCTAAATATAAATCCATGAATGTCTCTTTGTCTATCTGTGCTGGTTATTATGTTGTTAAGTTACAGTAAAATAACTACAAATGCAAAATTTAACAAGGTATTATAATTATATTCTCCACACTTTTATTCACCCCATCTTGACAGAATGGTATATTCCCAGGTTCCGCAGGTCAGCTGCACATGGTGCAAAGCATTAATTGTGGCACGTTCACTATATTATGTCAAGTTTAGCTGCACTTGAACAACTGTTCCAGGCTGCCATATCCAGCCCAAGAAACGTAGAAACCTGTGTAAAAAACTGTTGTGAAAATAGCCGATCTACATGCTCACAACGCCTCACAGCACGAGGCGTTGTGAGCATGTAGATCTGCTATTTTCACAATAGAACAGTGTTTTACAAAATGTAATGCCTTTTTTCCATGAGGACTCCCATCTTTGCCATACCCTAGCTTTTGCTGAACTGACGCCACTGCTCGCTTGCTCGCTCTCTTCACTCCACTCGTCCTTCTTGCTCTTCAGCCCTCCCTTGCTTTTTGCAAGCGAGGGGGGGCACACCCCCCCAGGCACGTGCACACATACATCAAAGGGGGCTTGAGCCCCTGCCCTTTTATCCGTCTGTAAAAAAGATCATGAATGCAGACCATGAATGCAGTTTTTACTGTGGTGAAAGAAATGCAAAAGCCCCTCTTTCCATGCCATACCTGAAGGCAGCATTCAATAGAATTGCCTTGTTCAAACTCTCCTGAACTCTAACGCAACATCTCATGTTGATATAAGGGTCAGTGACGTGACGCCCCAAAAAATGTGTTTTTAAAAAAACTTTAAATTGCAGGCATAAAAGTTATTTACTTTTGTTCTACTCACTCTCAACCTTATGGAAATACATTTTGTTTTTAGATATTTTATTGGAATCAGACTTTATTCAGCAGTTTGTTGTACTTGTGCCTAAAATCGTCATATGGTGTGACATGAAAATAATTGTTCATAAAATGAAAATGGAGTACATCTTTCTTAAGTTACTCACTTTATCAAAGTCCTTTATCATAACTAACCAGTGATCCACTATAGTTTTTTGAAAATTAATTATATCTGTATATTTTTTTCATAATCGACACTCTGTGTGAGGCCCATGTTCATGATCTTACAACATATTTTAAATGTATTCTGTCAAAACTTTCTCTAAAATTACACAAATATTTGTGACTCTTCCTGATAATATTCTCTATGTAATCCATAAACATTTTTTTGGTTTAATCATTAATAAAGGTATGATTTCTCACTATTTGGAATGTCACACCAAATGATTTAGTGTCACACCGTATGATCATATCTTCATGTGTCAAAGCAAACTGTGTTTTAACCTACCTATTAGTGAGTACTGAACTGAACTACTGATTGATTAAACAATTACCCAGGATAACATGGCCTTAATATTTCTGAACAGGATATTATTGTAGGGCTTTAACATGGGATAAGAAAGAATTGTAGTAGTAGATGGATGATGAGGATGTGCACAGGAATGCTACGCACACCTAAGTCTTCTGCCGGCCCACGGCAGAAGGATCCTAAAGGGACAATAAGGCGCATAGCCACACTTGGAGCCAAGGCATTGAAGGCAACATTTTATTAACACCAATTAGTGGAAACAGAACTCAGCATTCAGGTAAATTGCTTTTTTCCGAAGTCTCCTGAACTTGAACACAGCATTTTGTGTTGAACAAATGTAATTAGGAATCATGACATTACACCACATCTCCACTAGCTAAAGAGTGCTGGGTTGCGCAACTCCGAAAATAGCTGATCTACAAGCTCTCGCAGCACAACGTGTTGAGAGCTTGTAGATCAGCTATTTTCGCTAGTTTTGTCTCGGGTCCTACCTTAACACTGTCCACTGTCCAGTCCAGTGAGTGAAAGTACAAAAGTATTAGATCAGATTAGATTATACATTTAGACTGTATTGTACATCGGCCAGTCGTATTTGGTGAGGGTAGCAAACCGGCTGCCTTGTTGCGGTTCTGCTATGCCACAGACAACCTCCTGCTCTTCGTAGAAAATGCAGTCTCGCCCCTTTGGCTCCTCTCTCCTTGCTGGGTCATTGTTTAGTTTCTCCCTGTACTTTCTCGTTCTCTCAGCACTTGTCATTTTCCAGCTGACAAAAGAAAATGCAATGTATAGTTTAAGACAAAGAGAAAATATTGTTTAGATTGAAACAATATGTTAAGGTTTCTGTGAAGGGGTTTCTGCTCTGTCTGATGAATTTGAAGTATCACTGAATGAAGCTAAATTACATTTTATGTAAAAATGTTTAAAACAAATGTTTAAATGTACAAAAGAAACATGGAACTTTGTTATTTGTTGTTATATCTGTAGTTAAATACAGTATAAATCATATGGTGTGACAGTCAAGTCATATGGTGTGACAATCAGACATGTCACACCATATGATTAAGTGTCACACCATATTACTGTTTTCTCCATTTAGGTTTACCTTGAGGCTACTATGTACACATTAGCATGCTAACAGCATGCTAGCTATAACAAAGCAGCCTAGATCTACATGGAAATATGACCAAAACTTCAAATAACTTAAGCTTTTTTTAAAGAAAAGGTGTCACACCAAAAGACATCCAGAATGGTGAGTTTGTCAACGTTTCAACAAGATGGCATTTCATGAAAATGTTAAAATCATAACTCACCTCAGACACCTGTCTTGCAGTTGTGCTGGGAGTGCTGAATAGCCTTACAGAAGAAGGACCTCTCTAGCCAATAGGTGTCCAAATAATTGCCTGTTTAATTTTTCCAAACTAGTGTCACACCAAATGATTTTGGGTTGGGGGACAAAATGTTTTTGATCAGAAATGACTGAAAACATTTGACTTTGAAAAGATATAGGCTCAAAATAGACATTTTTTTTTTGCCTAAATTCATTTTCAAATGATTTTTAGCAATTCTTTTTCTTAGTTTTATTCAAGTTCCCACTTTGAGAAACAAGGTCAGGACAGTCACACCATATGAGTTTTGCCATGTTTGGTTGAAGATTCTGAAGAAATGAGGAATGAAATGTTTTAATCTTGAGTAAGTTCACATAAAGCTTAATGTCCTGCACAATATTCAGAAGGTTTTTGACAAATATATTTTTTATTTATACATGTTTGACACCGAGGACAGCGAAAACGTTACGTCACGTCACCCACCCATAATTGCTCTCTCTGTGTATAGAAATCCATGCCGTACATTCACATCTCCAGTATTCACTTGATTATGCTTAGTTTAGTGTGGTACAAGCAGGCCCAGAATTTCATCATTTTAGGGGCAAGGCCACTTGGCCTTTGGTGTTGACCATTTTTTGAGGGCACAAAGGCCAAATGCCAGGGCAGTGAAGTCCTAGTCTATTGAAAGAATTTGTTGAATTTAAGGGTTAAGGATGATAACCTAATCTCAGTGAAATAGATTAACGATGGTATTTATAATCTGATCCATGCTCAGCCCAGCACCAATCAAAGTCACTGGATTGATTTAAAGATGGGGCACAAGGCCAAACAGAGGGGCAACGGCAGCCATGGCCTTCATGAAATTCCTGCCCTGGTATCAAGTACCGAAAATAGCCGAACATCCAAGCTCACAACGCGTCGCAGCTACTTTCGGCAAATTTCCCCAAAAGGCCCCTGCCTCTCTAACATTCTCTGCACGTCCCTGGACGCACCCCCCCCCCACCCCACCCCCCCCCCCCCCCCCCCCCCCCTCCGTCTCTTCCTCCTTCTTCACCTCCTCTCCTTCCAAGAGTTGAACAGGGTTTTTCTTCTTTTTTTTTCTTTTCCTTCCCCAATCAGTCTCCTCCGAGGCCGAGAGGTTACCTGAGCCCGTGTGAAAAAAAGCAACACCAACGCGGAGACACGCCGCCTCGGCAGGTATGTCTGCCACACACACACACACACACACACACACAGGCCCCCGGCTTCGGTTTCTCTCCTAAAAAACAGGCTGTCTGGTGGCGTCTGAGGAGGAGGCTGTCCGTCCGCTCTCTCTCTCTCCGAGCTGGGGAGGAAGAGGAGAGGGAGGGAGAGGGATGGAGGGGGACCTAACCTGACCTATTGTCTATAAAGTGGTGTGGGTTTCCCCCCCGTGCCGTCTACGGGGGCCCTGACGTAACCGCGCGACGCCGCATTCCTTCTGAGAGAGAGAGCCAGTCGAAGAGACAAGTGCCCTCAGTCTGACTGTGTCTTTCAGTCTCTCCTCCTGTCCCCTCTGTCGACGTGTTGTATCACCACCGGGCCGCGATATAAATAGCTAACTCTTTTTTTTTTCCTTTCCTTTTTTTGTGCAGTTATTGTTTTGTCCTAAAGGTAGGTGTGTGTGTGTGTGTGTGTGTGTGTGTGTGTGTGTGTGTGTGTGTGTGTGTGTGTGTGTGTGTGTGTGTGTGTGTGTGTGTGTGTGTGGGTTGGGGGGAGGGCCGGGGGGTTGGCTCAGGTCTAATTTTACACGTAACTTAAACTGCCATGAAAAGAGCAACACAGACAGAGCCAACGGAGAAGGGAAGCGAGTGACGGGAGGAGGCAGCGAGCAAGGCAGACGGAGAGAGAGAGAGAGAGAGAAATGTTGAAGAAAGAAAAAACAGAGGGGGGAAAAAGAGGGAGCGAGAGATGAAGAGAGAGAGAGAGAGAGGAAGGCGTGCGTGTGCGCGGTGCGCGAGCGCGTGTGCGCGAGCGTGCGTGCGCGAGCGTGCGTGCGCGAGCGAGCGTGCATGCGTGTACGCGAGCGTGCGTGTGTGTGTGTGTGCGAGCGTGCGTCGGTGAGATGCCGTGGCCCGAGGCAGCGAGGTGGGATTTGTAAGCCCTTTGTAAGTAACAGGCACCACTCTTAGTAGGCTGAAGGTATGTTTTTGTGTGAGTAATCCATGATGGATGTTTTAATTGAAAGCACAAGGCTTTTAGGGTTGTTTTCAGAGACCGCAGCCAACATCTGACACCTCCACTCAGAGCCCCCCCACACACACACACACACACACACACACACGCGCACGCACACACGCACACACGCACAAACACACACACACTTACAGTACAGTCAGACCCGGGCCCTGCGTGGCCCGGGTCACGATCTCAGCACGGTGGTTACAGTGGAACAACAAGACGAAACCAAATTGTACCTGACACCAACTTATTACATCTCCAGAACTGTGGCCTCCAAACGTAATTCGTTTTTGGTTTTTCACCTTCAGCAAGCTGAGCAGATACAACGGTTACGCTATTGCAGTGGTTCTCAACCTTTTCAGGCCGCGACCCCTAAAATAATCATATTCTAACTGGGGACCCCCCCACCCTGACGAGCACTAAGAGTTGAGGCATTACATTTTATATAACACGGTTCTATTGTGAAAATAGCAGATCTACATGCTCACAACGCCTCGCGTTGCGAGGCGTTGTAAGCATGTATTGTAGATCTGCTATTTTCACAATTTCTGCCTCTAATATTTGACAATTTGGCCAGTGTTCAATTTGTCATTTTAGAGGTAGTAAAACATCCTAAAATCACTTTAGTCACTTTAGAAATGTGCAGATCACTTAAAACTTTATGTTGGGTTGTTTACTGTTGAGAGAGAAAACAATGTTTCACAGGTTGAGAACCAATGCGCTATTGGATGGATATTCGAAGACGTGGATTCCTAATGCTTCGTCTGCACGACATTCCGCAATATGTCACAATGACTGTACCCGTCAGAATGCAAAATACATCCAACACCATGAAATACATCGTTGTCCACTAGGCTTTTTTTATCTGCCACTTACGCCACAATCAACCACAGTTGCACTAGAGCTGCGATTAAAAATATTATTGCGATAATCAAAATCCATTATCCTGGGGCGGAACATTTTCCAAAGAATAGCAGATCTACAACGGGAGCTTGTTGATCGGCTATTTTTTGGCAAAGGCTTTTGATACAGAGTGGGAAAAAAAGACTGTATTAAGTACGCATATTATATGTACCTTTTACCATAGAGGGTTTAAGTGGTACCGGATATGCAGCTCGGCAAATAAAAGGTGAATTGATCCCAGTGCATGACGGAGGACGATATCACGATCAATTAAATCTCCACGCCACGATTATTGTGAGTGTTTTTTATCACGATAAACGATAATATCACTAATCGTCCCATCCCTACAATCATTACGCCAAAAGTTTGACGATTACCAATCTTCTGGGGCGAAGAGGGGGGGGGGGGGGGGGGGGGATGTCAGTCTTGTCTGAAATAAGGTGAGGTTTGGGGGGGGGGGGCGGGGCTCTTCACCCGCTCACCCGCCGTCCCGCTCACCTCGAGGCACCTCCGTCGGGAGATCTGCAGGTCGGGCATTCCACAAGCCCTCTGCGGCCTCCCTACATACCAGGGATACTCGCATATCGTCGCTGTCGGGCAGAAACCTCGTATCTCCAAGGTGTGTGTGTGCACGTTTTTTCGCAAAGCAAAGCCCTGCTTCATCATACAAGGCCGTCGCACAAAAGTAGTGAAAACAGCAGATCTACAAGCACACGACGCCTCGCGGCGCGAGGCGTCGTGTGCCTGTAGATCGGCTGTTTTCACTAGTTTAGTTCATTTTTGAAATGAAAAATGCAAAACGAACGGTTTTGGACCTACAAGGTTTTCACCCGACAACGACGATATAGAAACCACCGCCTCCACTTACATTGCGTGTATGTGTGTGCGTGCGCACGTGCGTGTACGTGTGAGCGCGCTCTCTCTTCTCTTCTGTCACTCGCAGCTATCCCCCCCCCAAACCACCACATTTGGAATCAAAACTTAATTAAAATTTTAAATAAATAAAAACAACACACACACATTATTGAATTCCTGGAGCCTTTGATAGATTTATCCCCCCCCCCCCACCCCAGAATAATGCAAAATAAGATTTAATAACACCTTTCATATGGCGAGTACAAAGCCATCTTTTTTGCATTAACCCATTCAGAACGGGTACGCATTATGTGTATCATTATTTTATGCTTTAACTATTGAAAAATAGCAGATATACAAGCTCACAGCGCGGCACCGAGTGCAGCGCTGCGAGCTTGTAGATCTGCTATTTTTTTTTTATTGTGAAAATTAGAATTTTTACCCGATTCTATAAGTGTCTTTTGAATCCTTCTAAGATTTTTTGAAAAACCTATGTTTCTATGTCAGCAATCGTCAAAGAAAAGGTCCTTTTCACTTAACTGGAGCTCAGTTAGTCTGTTCTTGAGAGACTACTATGTCAGTGGTTCTCAAACCTTTTCATGAGAAGGACCCCAAAGTGATATTTATTTGGCCACGGACCCCATCTCAAAATATTTAGTTCCAGGGACCCCCCCCCCCCCCCAGAAGCTAAATTTGAGTTACAAACGTTCGCTTTGAAAACGCATGTATATTCAAAGATTTTGCACACATTTTTACGACTTTTTCAAAAAATAGCATTTTTCAATAGTTAAAGGTGATACACCATGAAATTTCACTTTTCCTATTTTAAAACCTTTTTTTGGGGTCCCACTAGCACCTTCTATCCTCACAAAGTCCCATTTCTGACCGATGTGTCTTTCTCTGGTTTTGAGAAGGCGAAGGTTAAAAGTATCCCACGGGTTCTCAAAACAGGCTGTCCAGATTTACTGCCGATTGTGACGTCATCTGCCGATTGTGACGTCATCATAAAAAATAAAAAATATATATATATTTATTTATTTTTTCAAAAATAAATATTTTTTCCAAAAAATATTTTTTTTCAATAAGATTTTTTTTTGGGGGGGGGGGGGTGGCGCAGTTCAGGCCAAAGGTGGTACTGCAGCTGAAATTCTCTGAGAGCCATTCAAAAATGAGAGAGGCTCTCTATTCAGGAGTGGTAATTTAGCCTCAAACCTTTTGAAAAACGTTTTTGGGACATACACAATATGACATAAATACTTTTTAAATGCATGGTGTATCACCTTTAAAGCAGTCAATAATTCTAGGCCTAAATGCGTTAAAGTGTAAATCGGTGTCTGGGAGAAAGGCAGCGTGCCTCTAAGCTTATTGATGTGCGGGTTCTCTGAGCTGCCGAGCGGCATTGTTTCACGCAGGCGCTTGACGGATGTCAAGGTGATTAACAGTTTAGATCACCCCGGAAGACGGAAAAACATTTTTGAGACGGCAAAAAATACAGACAGGCAACACAAAAGCCTTCAAATGTTTGTTTTATACCGGGAGGTGGAGGTTGGTCGGGGGGAGATAGCCAGAGTGTGAGCGCGCGCAAAAAAAAAAGAAAAACTCCCACCGAGTTTGAGCGGTTTGCTCATAATTCACGCGCAGGACGGATATAACTCCGCCGCTGTTCAAACAATCTGACAATTTGTTGAAATTCTTCTGACAGGCGGCAAAGTCTCTTCTTCGCGGGGGAAAAAAACCCATTACCGAACGGCCCGATGACGAGTGAAAGCAGGTATAGGTGCAGGTGTTGCGGTGCGTCCCTATCTGGCAGCCCTCCTTGCTTCAGTTCAGTATAAGCTGAGAAAATGCGAGAGATGGAGACGCGGAGATTGAGTCAAAAAGTAAATTGTGTGTCTATTTAGTCAATTTTCACACGGTCCACTGCATGGCTGGACGGAAGAGGAAATTACACTGAGGTCAGCTGTTGTAGAGGCGAGTCCAAGAGTGCAACCAAATCAGGGGCCTTCAACAGGGGGTCCAGGACCCCTAGGGGGTCCCCAGAGTTAATACAGGGCGTCCGCCAAATCTTTGCGATATGGACGATTATTTTAAATGAACAACATTTACCCTCACATCCCTATTCTGGGGAGAACTTTGGCCATAAATAGCAGATCTACAAGCTCTCAACGCCTCGCAGAGCTTGAAGATCTGTTATTTTTGGCAAATAGGTTTGATGTAGAGGTAAAAAAAAAAAGATCAAATTGACTAAGTATCGATGATTTAAGTGGTTATATGTCTGAAAAAACACATTAACACGAATCCAACATAGACTGATGACAGTGCTGTCAAACAAGTCTATGAATCTATGAAATCTATCTGCAACACACAATCTTATACAATATGGGTCCCTTGCTTCATCTCTCTCTCTCTCTCAACTAAGGCGTCCTTGGCCTGGAAACGTTGAAGTCCCCTGAACTAAATAACCGTCAATGACCAGATTTTTATTCCGCTACGGATTCATGTATGTATGAACCACATACCGGTAAGATTTCATACTTCATTAGTTCATTTATTCCCAAAATATGCTGAAAATTGTTAAACAGCGGGAGAGAAGCACAACGAGAGAGAAAGCGAGACAGAGAGAGCGCAGTGCACCACCAGATTTATACCAACAAGCAAAGATGACAAAACCCTACTAGCCGGGGAGCCACTGTGCCAAAATGAGAGAAGACCTGTGATGTCATGACATACTCCAAATTGTAGTTTTTCCTATTAATTTGGTCAATAAGGTACAGAGAATGAGAGGCCTGCTCTGCCAGAAACACTGCGAAAAAAAGTTTCCCATTGACTTCACTATACTGGAAAAAAACACACCAAAACAAGTAGCATGTGAGGGGTCAAACTAAGGGTTCTTCATGATTCTGAATCCATTGCAAGCATTTGTTTTGCATGAAAAACATTCCTTGGGCTAGATTTCAGCCTCTCAAACCTGTGAAAAGTGATGAGTCATCACTTTTCACCGTTATTTTGGTCCGTTTTCTAGCCCAAGGAATGTTTTTCATGCAAAACAAATGCTTGCAATGGATTCAGAATCATCAGGAACCCCTAGTTTGGCCTCTCACATGCTACTTAAAGCATTTTTTTTTGGTGTGTTTCTTTCCTGTATATTGAAGTCGATGGAGTGAATATACAAATGGACATAACTTTTTTTCGCAGAGTTTCCGGCAGAGCAGGCCTCTCATTCTGTGTACCTTAATGACCAAATGAATAGAAAAAACAAAAATAAAAAGTATGTCATGACGTCACAGGTAAAACCCTATTCTTTGAGCTTTTGGGCCTGTGGCTCCCCGGCTACTACAGAATAGATCAGCAAGGGCAGACAGAGCAGGAGCAATGGCTGTAATCAGTCACAATACAGCACACAGAGTACACTGCTGCAACAATCACATCAACATTTCCTTCATTTTTTTTGTGTGTATATTCAAAACTAAAATGGATTCCAACCCACAATTGCATTACAAACCACAGCATTTAGAATCGCTGTTCAAAAGCCGCCAATTTCAATCGCTGTTATGGAGCCATCCCATGACAGTTGCGGCTATTAAAACCCATTCAGAACGGGTACACATAATTGTGTATCATTATTTTACGCTTTGACTATGGAAAAATAGCAGATGTACAAGCTCACAGCGCGGCGCTGCGAGCTTGCAGATCTGCTATTTTTGAAAAATCGTGAAAATTTGAATTTTGACCCGATTCTATAAGTGTCTTTTGAATCCTTCTAAGGTTTTTTGAAAAACCCATGTTTCTATGTGTCAGCAATCAGGCCAGCCATCGACAAAGAAAAGGTCCTTTTCACTTAAATGGAGCTCAGTTAGTCTGTTCTTGAGAGACTACTATGTCAGTGGTTCTCAAACCTTTACATGTGAAGGACCCCCAAAATGATATTTATTTGGCCACGGTCCCCCATCTCAAAATATTTAGTTCCAGGGACCACCCAGAAACAAAATTTGAGTTACAAACGTTCGCTTTGAAAATACATATATTCAAAGATTTGCACACATTTTCACGACTTTTTCAAAAATAGCAGATCTACAAGCTCACTCAGTGCCGCGCTGCGAGCTTGTATACCTGCTATTTTTTCACTGGTTAAAGCATTCAATAATTCTAGGCCTAAATGGGTTAACGAATCCAATAAGGATCACATTACTACAATTACATTATAGAGGTTTGTTAGGGGCCCCTACTAAAGAGGTACCACAGATAACATCCTGGCTGGTCGCAGCAATGCCTGGGCACTGCACTGACCACAACCACAACGCAATGCAGGAGGTCGTGCGGACAGCCGAACGCATCGGCAGATGTGAGCTTCCCATAAACGGCGGACGTTCTGTCAGCAAAGTTCACAAGGGCTTATTAAACAGATTCCTATGAAAAGGCACTGGGGTTAGAGGTATGGGGATTCTTACAAAAAGGTTTGAATTACTTTTGGATTGAAAAGATTACAGTAGGTTATTAGGATAGGCTACAGTACATCCACTAGCCAGGATGGGTGATTGCGCTGCGATTGGCTAGTTCGGGGGTCAGCAACCCGCGGCTCCAGCTCTTTAGCGCCGCCCTAGTGGCTCCCTGGAGCTTTTTCAAAAATGTATGAAAATGGAAAAAGATGGGGGGAAAGATATTTTTTTGTTTGTTTGTTTTAATATGGTTTCTGTAGGAGGACAGACATGACACAAACATTCTTAATGTTTTCCAATGCTGTAAATATGTGTAGAATAAATATTATATTTCAGCATTCTCTCCAGGATGTGCTGCAGCTAGGGAAAATAAACGTTCATTATGTATTTGTAGCCTACTTAGTCATTTTGATAGTAGGCTAATATAGCTAATATAGACGTTTACAGCATGTGTTGCCTTCCTTATATGGCTTATATAAGGCTTTTAATTTGTTGCGGCTCCAGACAGATTTGTCTTATGTTTTTTTTTTTTGGTCCAATATGGCTCTTTCAACATTTTGGGTTGCCGACCCCTGGGCTAGTTAGTTCCTTGTTAGTCCATGGGCCATACGAGTTGTCGGTATCAAAAAGGTGGCAAAGGTTACCATGCATTTTATAAAAGCTCTATATCTGTAGATTATATTTTGTTATGATAACCCTTTCTTAGACACAGCTAAATTGGTGTTATCAGCCGCTAGATTTGTTGTCCCATTAACTTTACATTACAGGAAAAAAAAGCAAAAAATGAATCTGCTTTAAGTAGCATATGAGGGGTCAAACTAGGGGGTTTTCATGATGCTGAATCCATTGCAAGCATCTGTTTTGCACACAAAAAAATCCTTGGGCTAAAAACTGTCCCACAAGACTATGGTTTAGTGATGAAAAGTGATGAGTCATCACTTTTCACACTTTTGTGGGGGCTGTTTTAGCCCCAGGAATGTTTTTCGTGCAAAACAGATGCTTGCAATGGATTCAGCATCATGAAAACCCCCTAGTTTGACCCCTCTTATGCTACTTAAAGCAGATTAATTTTTAGCTTTTTTTTTCCTGTAATGTAAAGTTAATGGGACACCAACTCTAGCGGCTGATAACACCAATTTAGCTGTGTCTAAGAAAGGGTTATCATAACAAAATATAATCTACAGATATAGAGCTTTTATAAAATGCATGGTAACCTTTGCCACCTTTTTGATACCGACAACTCGTATGGCCCATGGACTATGTTAGGCTGACCAGTGGTGTCAATTCATCAATCAGTGCTGCAGACTAGAAGGCATTCACATTTACAGGGCTGGCCATGATGTTGTGGTCCAGACAAAAAGTATTAGAATTGCTATGAATAAAAAAAACAACAACAACAACAACAACAATGAAGCATGACCCTTTCAGTAAAAGCTTCAACAAAGTGAAGAAGCTTTATCCCATCCCTCTAATGCAGAGGTCTTCAACAGGGGGGGTCCGGCATATCTTTGTGTGCTTTTTTTATATTAACCACTTGAACCCTAGCGTCCATATTCAGAGAACTTTAGACGAAAATAGCAGACGAAATATAGCAGATCTACAAGCTCTCCGTCAAAGAGCTTTGGTGTAGAGGGGAAAAAGAGCAGACTAAGTACAGAGTGAAAGGTCAAGTTAATTAAGTATTGACAGTTCAAGTGGTTAAATATCTGAAAACTCAAATTGACATGAATCCAAAATACACTGATGATTGTGCTGTCAAACAATGAAACTATGGAATCTATGAACAGGTTGTGGGGGTCCCCGCTTCATCTCTCGCTCACCTAAAGGGGTCCCTGGCCTGAAAATGTTGAAGACCCCTGCTCTAGTGACATATCCAGTATACTGTATTCACACACACACACACACACACACACACACACACACACACACACACACACACACACACACACACACACACACACACACACACACACACACACACACACACACACACACACACACACACACACACACACACACACACACACACACACACACACACACACACAACCCTAGTAGATCATCTCCAGCTCGTCCCGGAGTGAAGGCTTGTGCCCGGAGGCTGGAGGTGTGCTGTGCTGGGAGGCACGGAACTAATGGTTGCCCTCCCACTGCCTAATTACCTCTGATCTGACCACTGATAAACCACCCCACCCCAGGTGTGTGTGTGTGTGTGTGTGTGTGTGTGTGTGTGTGTGTGTGTGTGTGTGTGTGTGTGTGTGTGTGTGTGAGAGAGAGCAGATATACAAGCTCACAGCGCGGCACTCTGTGCCGCGCTGCGAGCTTGTAGATCTGCTATTTTTGAAAAATCGTGAAAATGTGTGTCAAGGACCCCCAAGATGATATGTATTTGGCCACGGACCCCGATCTCAAAATATTTAGTTCCAGGGACCCCCAGAAGCAAAATTTGAGTTAGAAATGTTCGCTTAAAAAATACATATATTCAAAGATTTTCACACATTTTCACAACTTTTCAAAAATAGCAGATCTACCAGCTCGCAGCGCGGCACTCGGTGCCGCGCTGTGAGCTTGTATATCTGCTATTTTTCAATAGATAAAGTTATTAGGGCCCCTCCACCTTGGGCCCCAGTAACTCAGTCCCACTTTCCTACCCCTTGTGACGCCCCTGTCAACGCATGCTGCCCTTGAGCGGGGTGATAGGCCTTATGGCGCGTGTTGATTTAGGGATTACCTTTAACATTGAAAAGTTGAAGGGCTGAGAGAAGCCCTGCTGTACGTCCACTGATTAGAGTCGATAACAATGCTGACCCTATAGATTTACAACTGTAAATCTATAGCGTGTGTGTGTGTGTGCGTGCGTGTGTGAGATACTGTGATTGACCCGTTAGATTTACAGCGCTGTCATCGAGGCATGTGAAACTGAAGCTCCGCGGCAGCTAGGTTGTAGTGTCGTCGGCTGCTGCGGTTGGTTACCGTCAGTGGTGTCAGTTCAGAAAAAGCTAAGGTATGGCAACATGACCATATACCTTAGCAACAGGCATGATACATTTATTTTAAGAAGTACAATTTAATTTTTTCCCCCCGGGTTTCTACGGTTTCTTGGGCTGGATGATATGGCAGCCTGGAACGGTTGTTCAAGTGCAGCTAACTTGGCATGTTAGTAAACGTAGCCACAGTTAACAATAATGCATTGCACCTGTGCAGCTGACCTGGAATATACCACTTTGTCAAGATGGGGAGAATACAAGTGTTTAGACTATAATTATAATACCTTGTTAAAGTGACTATTTTGTAAAATGTCGCATTTGTAGTTTTTTTACTGTATTTTACTGTAATTTAAACAACATAATAACCAGCACAGATAGACAAAGAGACATTTATATTAAACTTAACTTTTTTTTTTTTTTTTTTTTTTGGACCCAGGGTATGGCAGCTGCATACCCCCTGCCATACCCAATTGACGCCCCTGGTTACCGTGCGGCCTGAGGTGTGTCCTTGAGCGTGCGCCTGTGTGCATGTGTGTGTGCGCGTGTGTACAGTATAGGCTTGTCACCAGAACCGATACTTCGGTACCTAGTCGATGCCAAGATGTGACGGTACTGTACGGTACTGACTTTTCTACAAGTACGGTAGTACCGAGGTACCGTTGGTACCGAGATGCCAGATCTGGCCGCTTCTTTTGTGTTGTTTTTGGGCTGTAAATGAGCGGTTATCTGGCAACCCTCACCCTCTGATGCTGTGTACGTGACGACGTGGAGTCGTGGATTACCACGCTTTAAGGAGAAAAACAACAACATGCAACATGGCGGCGCCCACGCATCTGCGTCGCGTCGTCTTTTACCAGCAGCGACAGCTGTCCCTCCATTAGTTGAGAAGAAAAACTAACCAAAAGTCGCGTATAGTACTTTGCATTCGAGGATGAGCGGGGATTAATAATAGTTGGTCGTCAAAAAACCTGTATGCCGTAACCGTTTCCAGACGAAAGGGAGGAACACATCCAACTAGCGAAACATCTAAAAAGACCGACATCCAGATTTGTACAAAGAATTCAAGGTGAGTGCATTTGAATTCTCGTGTAATCATTGTTGCCCATATCTAATAACGTTACTATGGTGAGCCCACACAGTAAATGAGCTGCCTGGCAAAGTAACGTTATGTCCAGCTCCAGCCTCGTCACGGAGAGCAGCCCCCGTCTGTCCCCCATAATAAAGTTATATAAAGTTGCCAGGCAGCTCATTTACTGAACCGCCTAACGTAACGTTAAACAACCCTGGAATAATACATACGTTATTCTTTGTTTGAGAACGCTGGCATTGCTGTTTAGCCAGTGTTCTTTTGAGTTTCCTTTTTTTTTACGCTAGGAGTGTGTGTGTGTGTGTGTGTGTGTGTGTGTGTGTGTGTGTGTGTGTGTGTGTGTGCGTGCGTGCGTGCGTGCGTGCATGCGGTCGTAATAGACTGTGTGTGTGTGCGCGCGCGGTTGTATAGGCTATGATTTGTAATAAATAAATATAACTAAAAGGGTTTCACCACGTCATTAAATTACTGCTTGCACTCTCTCTCTCTCTCTGTGTGTGTGTGTGTGTGTGTGTGTGTGTGTGTGTGTGTGTGTGTGTGTGTGTGTGTGTGTGTGTGTGTGTGTGTGTGTGTGTGTGTGTGTGTTGCTGTAGTTACACCTACACCTACTAACTGAAATCTCAATGTTCTTTTCACAGTATCAGCCAGAGGAGGACTTTGACAGGGAGGACAGGCCAGAGCAAAGCCAGCAGCAGCAGCAGCAGCAACACACACAGCCAACACTTTTATTTCATTAATGATACATTTTTTAAGGCTACATGCACAGTATTTTATTTTAATCATTTAAAGCTACATGCAACTTCTGTTTAATCATACAGTATTGTTGTTTGTTGTTCACTTCTAATAAAGGAGTGTATGTTGAACTACTTGGGATTTATTGTTTATTTTTTATTTTTACCGTGGACCGTGGTATCGAAATGGTATCGAGAATCGTGGAATTTCAATGGTATTGGCATCGACTACTAAATTTCTGGTATCGTGACATCCCTACTACAGTATGTGCTCACACACACACACACACATGCATAATGTGCTCAGTTCATTCCTCTGAGCGTACGTCTATCTATGCGGCAATCGAAATGCCAGGATTACTTGTGTCAACACAAGGACGACTTTCACAGACAGGTGTGTGCACTCTCATCCAACCTGCTGCCTCATACT
>NC_137830.1:44667102-44674602 GCF_963921795.1 Nannobrachium achirus
CGCATCGGTTTAGCATAGTTAGCTCCACATGTTCGCCTCTACGGCGCGCTCTCCAGAACCAGTCATCTCGGGACGACGCCGTCGCCCACCTCCGTGCCCCCAGCGCGCTCCCATATCACATCTGCATCTCACGTTGAAATCGCAGTCCCATTTATACATCCACGTTTTCTTTTTTTTTTTCGGTCCTTTCATCGTTTAACTCTTTGAGTGCCACCCCTTTCACCACTAGAGGGCGCCCAGTGACCAGAGAAAATCCCATAGAGATATGCTGGTATATGCAGGTATATGCAGAAGCCCTGCAGCCATGACTTGCCTGAACACTTTCCTTTGTGCATGTACAGGAAGAGGATGAAGTTAGCTTGAAGTTAGCTATTGGCTACCAAGCATTTTAGAAGCCTTATTTTCGTCAACTTAGCCATGATTAAACCTTGCACACCTCATGCATGGGAAAAAAACAGAGAAGAATGAGCTCTAAAAAATCCAATGCAATCCTGGATTGCATTGGAGTGGATTTGTGCAGTTTGTTCACAGCTTTCAAACAAAAAAATCCGATTGGAAATCCGTTCAGGCATTCTTGAGATAATCGCCATTATGTTTTACATGTTATGTAAACAAACATGGCTGCCCTGTATGTTAGATGGGGTTGTATGGGGGTGGAACATGCAAAATCGCGATTGAAATCATGTTCACCAGATTTGATGGGGTCCAAAAAAAAAAAAAAAAATTCAAAAAAATTTTTTTCCAAAAAAAAAAAAAAAAATTTTTTTTTTTTTTTTTTTTTTTTTTTTAAAAGCCGAACTTGTTCGGGATCGGCACACTGCGATACGCTAATAAAGCCGAACTAGTTCGGGATTGGCACTCAATGAGTTAAGTGTATTTTTCTTCTCTCGCCTCCTAAAAGGATCATCTAAAATAGGCCTTAATCGGGGTAGATTAGATGCCATTTCAGATGGTACTTGGAAGAGCTTGCATTTAAGTCTATGGAAAGAGAGGTATTTTCTCTCTCTCTCTCTCTTCAGGCTGGCTCCTTCGTCTAACCAATAAGACACATGGTGAATAAAGGGAGAGTATAATCTATGCATCGCTACTTCCAGAGGATTATAGCTAAAATGGAGAAAAGGAGAGGGAGAGAGAGCGAGAGAGAGAGAGAGAGGGAGAGAGAGCGAGAGAGAGAGAGAAAAGGAGAGAGATGGATATGAGGACGCTAAAGTGAGAGAAACATACAGTATAATATCGTCTTTGTTGGGTGGAAACCTTGTATGTCCAAAACCGTTCGTTTTCTATTTATCATTATAAAACAAACTAAACTAGTGAAAACAGCCGATCTACGAGCACACAACGCCTCGCGTCGCGAGGCGTTGTGTGCTCATATATCTGCTGTTTTCACTACTTTTGTGCGACGGCCTTGTGTGATGAAGCAGGGCTTTATTTCGCAAAAAAGAAAAAACGTACAAATCTGAAACTTGGAGATACAAGGTTTCTGCCCGACAGTGACGACACGGAGGCAGACAGAATGAAATAGTGTGGGGTAAAGGCTGTGGAAAGCTTTGAGCAAAAAGTTGTGAAGACCGATGAGGGAGGAGGGAAATAGAAAGAGGGAGAGAGAGTGAGAGAGTGAGAGAGAGCGGTAGAGGAGGAGAGCGATGTCAGTTTCCCTGCTCTCCACACAAAATACCAGACACAGCAGAGGAGGGGATTGGATTCACTTTTTTTTTTTTTTTTTAAATGTCACCCAACATCTGTTTCATATTTATGACGGTGGCACCGCTTCATCCCGATGCCCCCTTCAACACCCTGGCGATTCTATCTCTTTTCCCAGGATTACCCTCACTACCCACCCATGCATAATTTATAAGGCTAATCTTTCAATAAAAATAAAAAAAAGAAATAGACTGCAGAAAGAAGGAGGGAGACACAGAGAGACGGACAGACAGACAGAGAGGGAGAGAGAGAGAGACAGACAGACAGAGAGATACGATGGAGAGAGAGAGAGAGAGAGAGATGCCATAAAATGGATTATACGAATTTACAAAAAAAAAAAAAAAAAAAAACTGGCAGAGATTTTTAGCAGATACGCGAGGCGAACGGGTTGATTTTTGGAGATGGAACCTTAAGTATCTCATGTAGTCATTAACAGGATTAAGTGAGTGGGTCCTCAGATAAGGTGGGAAAACAATGCGAGACGGTGCACGCCCTGGTCCTCTTTAACCCGGGCAGAGACACGTCGGCGCATGTGGGCCGTGTTCTTCTTTTCTTCTGTGATTCGCGATGCCTACAGATAGCGGCGGATAAGAATTTGAAGGAGGGGGGGGATACGTCATTAAAATCCTTAATGATAACATTTAAAGCCCCCTCTCCTCCGACGGAGCCGCCGAAGCACGCGCCAGGCTATACCGCGGTGTAATTGTCCTTGGATCGCGGAAGGCGGGGGGGGGGGGGGCACCACCGCGTGTAGCCATTTCACCCCCTGTTTTTTTGTGCGACGGTTATATAGCCGATCTTACAGCCGACAAACAGTGGCAGGGGGCGATCCATCAGGTGAAAGCAGACCGTCTTCACTACTCCCTCCATTCCCCACCTTCCTTCTTCTGTCATCCATTTCTGACATGACGCCCTCCTCCTCCCCGGCCCCCCGTTCACTGTGATGGCCTGGCTGACGCCCCCCACCCCCCCACGCCACACACACCTCTGCCCCCCCCCCCCCCCCCCCCCATCCCCAAACCCCCACCCGTCAGGCTTTATATTATGGAAAGTGCATAGTCTCGATAGAGTGCCCTTCTGACATTTTTCGACTTATTAGCTAGTTTTCACGGCGTCTTCAATCAGCCTCCTTAATCCTCACGGGGAGAAGCGCTTTTAATTCACCGATGTGCCGATAAGGGCGTGGAGAGAGCGAGAGAGAAGCCGCTGCAGTGATGCTAGCAAAGCAGGCCTCGGATGAGAAGAAGAGGAAGGAAAACGAAAAGCGAGAGAGAAAAAAAAAAACGATTTACACGTAGATGAATCGTGCTTACAAGATGGAACCCTGGGCATTAGGAGCGGATCTGAATTTCCTATCTGTCATTTTTTTTTCTTTCTTTCACCCCCCCCCCCCCCCCCCCTCCAGCTGCCTGCCGCATTCGTTCTTTTTTTTCTCTCCCCTCCCTCCCTCTCTCCCTCTTCCCTCTCTTCTCCGCCATTACCCTTGCTGATTGCAATCTTTAAGCGCCATTGGGCCCACACTGCTTCTGCAGTTTTTAATCTGTCTTTAATCCCATAGATTTAAATATTCCCCAGCTTCCGGAGGACTGGAGGCAATTAACTGCCCTTCTGATGCTCTCCTTATCAGTTGCCTCCTTGTATCTCTCGGAGGCAGCCTCAAGACACTGCCAGAGCTGACAAATAATACCGCCATTTTACCGCCCGCGCATCCCTCAGGGACTGTTGGGGAAAGGGAGGGGGGGGGGGAGAGCGTGCTTCGTTCGCAGCCACCGCCGCATTCTAAACAGGTATTTGGTAAACATATCATACGGAGGGGGAGAGAGAGAGAGAGAGAGAGAGAGAGAGTGGGGGGAAGGAGGAGAAAGGAAAATATACTGCGGCATACGCTCCCGAAAGCGATGTTTGTATGTTTGCTCGGGCTGTTGTTGGGTACGTGTGTTCCCCTCCGACCGGAGACAAAAAGATTTTGTCCTCCTAGCTTCGAGGCAATGCGGGGAGGGGGGCTGTGATGTGTGTATGCGGGATGCATAGTCTTGCTGTATTGATACTAATACATCATCACCGTCGGGCAGAAAACCTCGTATCTCCAAGTTTCAAATGGGTACGTTTTGTTCGCAGGGGGCAAAGCAACGCTTCATCAGACGAGGCCGTCGCACACAACGCCTCGCGCCGCGAGGCATTGTGTGCTTATAGATCGGCTGTTTTCACTAGTCTAGTTCGTTTTTTTAAATGATAAAAACGAACGGTTTCGACGTACAAGGTTTCCACCCGAACAACGACGACATACAGCCTGTGCCCTGGTATCCCTTTGCTCTGTCTGCCGCGGTTGGAAAATCGAGTCGGTTGGAAGAAGACTACACATCAGAGAAAGACGCATGGCCGTCCGCCTGCATTTGTTTTACCCCATTACCCCCCTTTTTCTGTTTTTGTTTTGGTGTTTGTTTTCCCCCCGTTGCAATGGAATTACGCTACGCGTCGTTACCAATTAGTAAAGTATGAATCGGGGGCCCCACAAGTTCTGACATTATACTCTAAGACTGAATTTCAATTCAGTGCCACGAAGTTAGCGTTTGATGCTCAATCCAAAGATCTGGTTTGCTTAGTTTTGGTTTTGACTTTTGCCAAATGGTTCAAGGGTTCACAAGATGGCTGCGGTTCACAGTGCACTCAATCACTCGCGGCCTGATAATGCGTCCTATGGCAAAGCAGTGAATGCAATCAGGCCCCGGCGTGCAGGGGCGTCACACCAAATTCTGGGCCCTGGGTACAAGGATTCACTGCGGGGCCCCCCCGCCACAACTATTTTGTGCTTTAAACTATTGAAAAATAGCAGATATACAAGCTCACAGCACCGCGCTGCGAGCTTGTAGATCTGCTATTTTTGAAAAATCTCAGAAGATTTGTCTATTTCAATTTGAATATTTCAAATCCTTCCTAAGGTTTTTTTTTGAAAAACCAATGTTTCTACGTCAGTGTTGCTCACAACCTTTTCATGTGAAGGACCCCCAAAATCACATGTATTTGGCCACGGACCTGCATCTCAAAATATTTAGTTTCAGGGACCCCCCCAGAAGCAAAATCAGAGTTACAAATGTCTGCTTAAAAATACATGTATTCAAAGATTTTGGACACAAAAATAGCAGATATACAAGCTCGCAGCGCGGCACTCGGGTGCCGCGCTGTGAGCTTGTATATCTGCTATTTTTCAGTAGCCAAAGTAATAAAATAACTAAGGCCCCTCCACCTTGGGCCCTAGTAACTCAGTCCCACTTGCCCCCCCCTCCCCCTTGTGACGCCCCTGGACAACACCGCCACACGACGGCAGCTATAGCCAAACAGGGAAGATAACCATCAGCTAAGAGCTTTTGTGACATCATCAGACGGAGACGGCTGCTGACTCCTTGCCAGGTTAGGGAGCTGCTAATCCAAACCACAGACTGTAATAACACAGAGCTGCAGACAAAAGGCAGGCAATGTGCATCATTGCAAACACTCTTAACTTTAAGCTCTCCATTGACCTCCAAGCAACAGGCCACACTGTAATATCTCATGTTTCTACTGTCTGCCTAAAATAGCATGAACACATTAGAAGCCTATTGATCATTGTTCGTTTACACTGTGGTGCAAATGAGGATAACGTGTGTGTGTGTGTGTGTGTGTGTGTGTGTGTGTGTGTGTGTGTGTGTGTGTGTGTGTGTGTGTGTGTGTGTGTGTGTGTGTGTGCGCGTGCACACTGACATGAGCTAAACCCACGTTTAAAAAGCCTTAAATTTGCCTCGTGCGTGTTGGTGTGACACTCATGTCATAACTAAACCCAACTAGCCCTTCTGCCGGAGAGAGCAGCATTATCTGCTCCTCTACAGTGCGTGTTGGGTTACGCAGGACGCAGGCTTTTGCACAATTAAAATCACATTCAATTACTGGGAGGCTGTGGAGATTGGCTAGACGGCAGCTCCCGCTAATGGGAAAGGTTCACAAATTATGATTGCAAACGCAGTACACGCACTGGCACATGTATATACAAAGATATAAAATAATTCTCTCTCTCTCTGCCTCTCTCTCTCTCTGCCTCTCTCTCTCCCGCACGCATATTTCCAGCCGTGATTTCATGGGATCTGCCACATCACCGCATTTCATTTCGCTTGATGGAACGGTCGTTAGATGCCCTGCACACAGCTGAGTGATGCGTTGGCCAGAGGACTCAACAATGCGTCGTGGGATCGTGTTTCCAACTGTAGCTGCTTCCACACCGCGTGTGCTAGTTAGTTACCGTTCAGGTTTTCAGACGGACGCTTTTTGTTTCCACGTCACTTCTACTAGCAGACTGACCTCCCCTGGCATCGGCTTCCAAACCGCATAACAGAACGCAGCGCTATACCATGTGTGAAGAAGCCACGAGCACACCCATTCTCTCCTTATCATAAATACACTTTAATCCACACCCACACAAGTACACTTCATATCATCCTTTATGCAGTGGTGTAAAGTAACATTTACTTAAGGGGAAGACCACCCATTTTCAATATTGAACTGTGTCATTAATATACCTTAGAGGAGTTGTGTGGAAATAGAAAAAAGTCCCCCCCCCCCCCTTCTGTGTTGCCTAGAACTGGAGGATTGATTTTGGGGTTTGTATTGTAAAGTACAATGTGTGATGTCATCAAGTTGTACTTTACAATACAAACCCCAAAATCAATCCACAGAAGCGGGGGAACTTTTTTTCTATTTCCACACAACTCCTCTAAGGTATATTAATGACACAGTTCAATATCGAAAATGGGTGGTCTTCCCCAGTACATGTTTGAGTTATTTGTACTTTACTTGAGTAATTACAATTTACATTACAAACTTTTACTTCAACTCCACTACATCTCAGATCCGAATATTGTACTTTTACTCCAATACAATTATGTGAAAACGTTAGTTACTATAGTTACTTTGCAGATATAAATTACAATATTTTAAAACCTACATAAACCACTTTAGCCCTATTTTATACTGTGGCTATTTGATGCGACGCGTTGTGAGCTTGTAGATCTGCTATTTTCAAACATTTTGTACATTTACTTTTAGTACTTTAAGTACTTGTAACAGAGTATGTCTATATTGCAGTATCGATACTTTAACTTAAGAAAATATGTGAGTACATTTTCCACCACTGATCCTTTATGAGTCTATACAATGAGTGATGGAGTGGTGTGTGTGTGTGTGTGTGTGTGTGTGTGTGTGTGTGTGTGTGTGTGTGTGTGTGTGTGTGTGTGTGTGTGTGTGTACTGTATACTATGGTTAGTTAAGGTTAAGCTGGAGCTGCAGTCTGAGCATGGGCTGATACTGATCCAGAGAACTGTGGGGTCCAGGGGTCTGCAGCTCAGCCCTGGGGCGTCGCACCAAATTCTGGGCCCTGGGTACAAGGATTCACTGCGGGCCCCCCATGAATGTTCTTCATAGGGGGATGTGGGTTTAACCAACTTAGACTGGGAACGCATTATTACGCGTTATTTTGCGCTTTAACTATTGGAAAATATCAGATCTACAAGCTCAAAGCGCGCGCTGCAAGCTTGTAGATATGCTATTTTTGAAGAATCGTGATTTTATTTTGTCAGTGGTGCTCAAACCTTTTCATGTGAAGGACCCCAAAATTATATGTATTTGGCCACGGACCCCCATCTCAAAATATTTAGTTCCAGGGACCCCCCAGGAGCAAAATGTGAGATAAAAATGTTCGCTTTAAAAAATTACATATATTCAAAGATGTGCACACATTTTCACGACTTTTCTAAAATAGCAGATCTACAAGCT
>NC_137830.1:44677102-44767102 GCF_963921795.1 Nannobrachium achirus
ATTTTTTATTTTATTTTTTCATTAGATAATACGGCATTTCAGGGGTGGGGGGGAGTGTGGTGGGTGGGGGGGGGGGATTTCAGATGTCCCTCTCAGCAGGGGGTTGGGCTCTTGGCTTCCCCGGTCAGAACGAAAACAAACGTTTCTGGAAGGAGTTTTTGTCTGAAAAATATGTTTTCTCGGTACAAGCGTTGAATCTATTACATTTTAACTCTGAAAGTGAACAAATCTCAGATCTGTAAGATCACACTGTGCAAACGACATCAATCATCTTTCACCTGGGTTTCCTCCCTGCCATGTTGAAGAGGAATTGCACAACTTCTGTGAGGAGTACAGAAAGAAAAACGTAAAAAAAAAAAAAAAAAAAACGTGTACTAGGGATGGGACGATACAGTCGCGATAATCGTATCGTCATGCACTGGGATCAATTCACCTTTTATTTCCCCGAGCTATACATATCCGGTACCACTTAAACCCTCTATTGGTAAAACATACTTAATAATAATATGTATTGTATATGTGCCGATCTACAAACTCACGAGCTTGTAGATCGGCACATTTTTGGCAAATGTTCCGCCCCAGGATAATGGATTTTGATTAATGTGATAATATCGTAAATCGTGATTTCTTTTGTCACAATAATCGTGATATGAAATGTTCATATCGTCCCATCCCTACCGTTGTACCATGAAAAGTGTTTTGCTATCGCTATAAGCTCAGACTAGTACCCAGCGCATGTGTGTCGATCTGTCACACTCCGATGAGGAGCAGTGTTTTAGCGAGCAGTTTATTATTATATCACATTACGCATAGTGGTTCCTATTACCCAAACATCCCCCTCATCCGCCTCAGCCCCTAACACTGTATAACGTCATTGTCGGGTGGAAACCTCGCATCTCCAAGTTTCAAATGTGTACGTTTCTTTCGCAAAGTAAAGCCCTGCTTCATCACACGAGGCCGTCGCACAAAAGTAGTGAAAACAGCAGATCTACAAGCACACAACGCCTCGCGGTGCGAGGCGTTGTGTGCTTGTAAGATCGGCTGTTTTCACTAGTTTAAATCATTTTCAAAATGATAAATGCAAAACGAACATACAAGGTTTTCACCCGACAACAACGATGAGAGAGAAAGGAACAGAGCGAGGGAGAGAGAGAGAGAGAGAGAGAGAGAGAGAGAGAGAGAGAGAGAGTTAGTGTGTATGCGTGTGTGTGTGTGTGTGTGTGTGTGTGTGTGTGTGTGTGTGTGTGTGTGTGTGTGTGTGTGTGTGTGTGTGTGTGTGTGTGTGTACTGGGGGGGGTTAGGAGGAAGAGGACCAATGGAAGGCATCCAACAGGATCAGTGGGTAGGGCATGCTGCCAATGCCTGGCACAGACACACACACCAGCATACACACAAGCACACACACACACACACACACACACACACACACACACACACACACACACACACACACACACACACACACACACACGTGCACGCATGCACACACACACACACACACACCTCCAGGAATCCCTCATATGGCCTGTGGAGACATGGACCCACATCCACACAGCTCAGGCCTTCAACCCCCTCCCCCACCCGAAGCCCACAGCCAATAGAATATAGCCCTGGTCCTACCAGGAGCTCCCCCCTTAGCAGGTAACCAGTGTGTGTGTGTGCGTGTGTGTGTTTCCGTGCTTACACACACACTTGCTTTAAGGAGAGCATTCTGCCCCAGTGCCAATGTGACCTTAACACTGGGACAAGATGCTACTAATCCCCAGATGCAGAGGGAACCGCTTTGCATTCTCACGGCGAACGCGCCTTTCCAATGGCAAGTCACTGCTAAAATAGACCGACCGTACTTCATCTCGGCAAGGCATCTCCATTTCTCCTCGTGTATTTAAAAAAAAAAAAAAAAAATGCGGTAAGCGGTAAATGCTAGAGGGTCACACACGCACACACACACAGCTAAGCAAAACAAACACACAAACTGACAGGCAGCTGCAGGATTGTTGTCTTACGTGGTATCGTGGTTATAAGCTTGTGAATTCATACATGGCCATAAGCTTATTTGTGGGGGTGAATAAGAGGGATGCAGTTAAAACATTATCGAGATTCGCAGAAATGCCACTACAGATAGGCCTACACAAACCAGGAAAAACACACACACACACACACACACACACACACACACACACACACACACACACACACACACACACACACACACACACACACACACACACACACACACACACACACACACACACACACACACACACACACACACACACAATTGATGCTGGAGGAAAATAATATGCCTGTTTTCCATTATCCTGAATCTCGAGTGCAGGTCCATTTTCCTCCCATGTTTACACAAACGATAGCAAACCACGTCCAGGTGAAAAAGTAGGGATGCACCCATTCGAATATTCTTGTCCGATCACCGATTATCTAAAATCACGCAAATCGGTACACAGTATGTCTACACTCATCCCATCAACATGAATCTGTCCCATATAGCGCCACCTCCAGGCCGATTTTTAAAAACACATTTTTGGACACTGCTCCTACAGATTTTGCCCTAAAATCACGAAAATCACTACACAGTATGTCTACACTCATGTCATCAACATGGATCAGGAAGATTTTGGCAAAACACATTTTTGCCCTATTTGTGGAGATAAGTGACCTACGGTCGCTTATCTCCCGATTAGGGAGCCTTACTGGTGTTATTGTTTGTCGCTGTAGTTTGTTTTTTACCGATTTTTACACATTCTTTCTTTAAAAAAAGGAAGGAATTCAATATTTCTTTAAGCAGATATATGTGGTGTTCTGCTGACGTAAGCAGATCTGTGGTGATTGCTTTATTTTGATTATATTCAGACAGCTAACAATGGATCGTACTCAAGGAAGACGTAGGGACACAGAACACCAATGAGCTGGCCAGATGTATGGAGAACCGAGATGACTGGAAACAACGATGGAGGGCTCGTCTGAGGACGACCTAGATAACAATGCTCCCTAAAGAAATCTAGTCCCTGTGACACTTCTAGGGGCCGCAGTCTGCCTCCAAAACTATTATGTGATCTGTGAGAAGCTCGGTCATTGGTCCAGAAAGTAAAGCCTGCTCGTGATTAACCAATCAGGGTGCCTCTCATTCAGATTGGTTAGACCTGCCTGTCAATCCTTTTAGCCCCGGGTCGGCTGGTTCATTCACCAATAAGCTGCTAGTGACAGAGCCTCCTCATCCTCAAGTGTCACACCGACTAGAATTTCTTTAGGGAGCATTGTTAGTCGTCTGAATATAATAAATAAAAATATTTCTGCTTATGTCAGCAGAAAACTACTTATATCAGCTTTAATGGAACATTTTAATTAAATTCTATGTTAGATTTTTCATAATAAAACATTGACTATTAAATAACGTTTAAATAAATAAACTTTGACAATAAAGAACTGAACTGCTATTACTTTTTAATGTTTTAACTTAAATGGATAAAGTTGGCAAATAACATATATTTGGTCTCATTAAAACACACCTCGTTACTAGGGGTTTTTTTTTTTGTAAAATGTGAAAATATTGAAGAAACTGTTTAGTTTGTAGTATCTTGTTTGGTGTTGTTGAATGGAGGTACAGTATAACTCCCGTAGAGTAATGTCGCTTTAAGACTTCGCTAAGAGGTCGCAGATTGGATGATGTCATTTGATGTGATTTCTAGGCAACGCTGATATCTAAAACATAACAATAGGTCGCATCCTGACACATTCTTAGCTTGTAGATCTATCCTTGTTGTAGCCGGGGAGCCACTGTGCCAAAATGAGAGAAGACCTGTGATCTCATTGACATACTCCAAATTTTAGTTTTTCCTATTAATTTGGTCAATAAGGTACACAGAATGAGAGGCCTGCTCTGCGGAAACATTGCGAAAAAAAGTTTCCCATTGACTTCACTATACTGGGAAAAAAAACACCAAAAAAAGTAGCATGTGAGGGGTCAAACTAAGGGTTCTTCATGATTCTGAATCCATTGCAAGCATTTGTTTTGCATGAAAAACATTCCTTGGGCTAGATTTCAGCCTCTCACACCTGTGAAAAGTGATGATTCATCACTTTTCACCGTTATTTTGGTCAGTTTTCTAGCCTAAGGAATGTTTTTCATGCAAAAAATTCAGAATCATCAAGAACCCCTAGTTTGACCCCTCACATGCTACTTAAAGCATATTTGTTTTGGTGTGTTTCTTTCCTGTATATTGAAGTCGATGGAGTGAATATACAAATGGCCATAACTTTTTTTCGCAGAGTTTCCGGCAGAGCAGGCCTCTCATTCTGTGTACCTTAATGACCAAATGAATAGAAAAAACAAAAATAAAAAGTATGTCATGACGTCACAGGTAAAACCCTATTCTTTGAGCTTTTGGGCCTGTGGCTCCCCGGCTATTGTATAAACTAACCATTTGGAAGCAAAGAGTCGAAGCTCTAATGCTTTGTCTCAGTCAATCAATTTGAGGCTATAAAAAGAAATTCGTCATTCCACTGAAATACACAGCCATCTGGGCGAGAGCAGGCATCATGGTACATCCAAATTGGATGTAAGAATACTTGAAATTCCATTCAAAATGTCAAAATATTGGTGTCACAGGTCGAAAATGCAATAGAATGTGCATTTCTGGTGCTAAGTGATGTATCTTACTTGCACAAGCAAAAGATGTACTCTTACTGTATTGATCGCCATCGTTTTATTTGACGTTCCTCATCTTATGATTATTAACTGAAATTTGTGGAATAATTTCCTTTTATACCTGTGAACTTGTATAGTTAATATCCCAACACAATGTAACTAGGGATGGGACGATATGAACAATTCATATCAAGATTATTGTGACAAAAGAAATTGTGATTAGCGATATTATCACGATATTATCACAATATTATCACGATATTATCACAATATTATCACGATAATTAAAATCCATTATCCTGGGGCAGAACATTTGCCAAAAAATAGCAGATCCTCAATGTAGATCGGCTATTTTTTAGCAAAGACATTTGATAGAGAGTGAAAAAAGACATTACAGTATATTACTAGTACTTTTTACCAATTATAGAGGGTTTAAGTGGTACTGGATTTGCAGCTCGGCAAGTAAAAGGTGAATTGAACCCAGTGCATGACTGAGGACGATATCACGATAAATTAAATCTCCACGATACGATTATCGTGAGTGTTTTTTATCACGATAAACGATAAGATCGCGTATCGTCCCATCCCTAAATGTAACCATGGAGCTGCACCTTGACACCATTTAGTCAAGAGTGTGTGTGCGTGCATGCGATCATTCAGACTAGACTAGACTCGGTGTCCCATTAGACAGAAACAGAGCGGTAGGTTCCTGCGGCAGTATTAGTCGTCGGGGGCATGACTTTCTCATCTGTCAGGGTTAAGTAAAAGGCCTCTTCTGGGACGCACACATACGCACGCCTCCTATACCGGGCCCCTGGCCTGGACCCTAGTGGAGACCCCCCCCCCCCCCCACTGTGGCCAGTGCACTCCTCTCCCCCTGATAAGATGCTATCGGTCGCCCTCTAAGCACTTGAGAGGCACTTTAGGAGATCACTGGAGCCATTACCATGAAAAGTAAAAGATACTGCCTATATTGATGTTAGATTAATACTGACCAACATGTTATTGATTTTGCTCCCCCCCCCCCCCCCCCCCCCTCTCCCTTTTTCTCCCCCCTCTCTCCCATGCACTCCCTCCTCTTTCCTTCTGTCGTGCCTTAGTCTCAAACCCCTGGTGGTGATATTATTTTGTGGCCTGGCCCCAGATGAAAAAAGTGCCGGTGTGAGCCACTATCTATGGTTTCACAGGGGCCATCCTTTAACCCTCAAATACCGGGAACGTGCCCGAGTCGCGTTAAATCACTTTAACCATTATTTTGTGCTTTAACTGTTGAAACTCAACAGGTTTGGCACTCGGTGCCGTGCTGCGAGCTTGTAGATCTGCTACTTTTGAAAAATAGTGAAAATGTGTGCAAATTTGTCTATATATACATTTCAAAGCAAACTTTTGTAACTCAAATCTCTGCTTCTGGGGGGTCCCTGGAACGACATATTTTGAGATGGGGGTCTGCGGCCAAATAAAATGTAATTTTGGGGGGTCCTTGACATGAAAAAGTTTGAGAACCACTGATTTAGAGGAAGGATTTAGAAGTCAGGTCAAAGATCGGGTCAAAGATATTCAAAGACTTGCACATATTTTCACGATTTTTCAAAAATAGCAGATCTACAAGCTCGCAGCACGGCACTTGGTGCCGCGCTGTGTGCTTGTAGCTCTGCTATTTTTCAATAGCTAAAGCATAAAATAATGGTTAAAGTGGTTAAAATCTAACGCGACTCGGGCGCGTTCCAGGTATTTGAGGGTTAAAAGGCGAGAGAGCAAAGGCTCACCGTTATCTGCCGATGTTATTCAATTGTTACAGGACAATCTGGGCCATTAGCCCGGCTGTGTTAAATAATGCATCCGCTTTTAAAGGGGACGCTTATCTCGCTGCACGTGTGTGTGTTTGTGCGTGTGTGTGCGTGTGTGCGTGGCGTGCGTGTGTGTTTTAACGTTATTAGTATTGGGGGGCGTAATGAAAGCCCTGCCTGATGGGCGCTGATAGAAATCCAAGGTCTTCCTGTGAAAAAGATACTTGCACGCGCGCACATACACACAAACACACGCACGCACACAGAAAACCACCAACACAATGCATAAACAAACAGCAACCTTTTTAACGAAGACCTGTTTTTTTTTTAAATCAAGAGGGGGAAACACTCCAGGAGATTAAGAAAAAGAAAAACTATTCAAATGTACAATTGTACGTGGCCCAAAAGCGGAGACAATCGATCACGACACGCGTGCGGCCACTCGGAGGGGAATGTGAACGCACAGGACCACGTCGCTCCGTTGCTACGAGACACAAGGGAAGGCAAGGGAAGGCAAGGAAAGGGAAGGGAAGATAAGGGAAGGGAAGGGAAGGGTGTGGGGGGAAAAAAGAGAAGGAAAAAGACAGATGGGGGCGATAGGGCGACACGGAAAAGGGAAGAGACTGAAGAAGAGGTGAGACGAAGAAGGACAGAGGCTGAATGATGGGTGGAAAAAGGAGAGCGAGAAGAGCAGGTAAGAACCAACGGAGAGAGAGAGAGAGAGACAGACAGCCAGACAGAAAGATGGAAGGAGGAAGGCATGGGGAAGGCAGAGCGATAACCGCTCTGTCTTCAGTCACAGATTTACACAGGCCATTGCACTCCCATTCTCCCCGGGTCTTATCAGTGGAATTATTGAGCGGTGTGGCATACCATTAAAAATTCCGCTTAGATTTCACAAAATCAAATCGTGCAAGGTAATGAACACAGCGTTCAAATGGACTCCTCCTCACTGATACCCATTCTCAGCGGGCAGAGAATATACGTCTCAGTCATAATATTCCCTATCTTTATTGTATTTTTACACAGACTTAACTATGCTGCCAAAGCAGGGAAAAGCTTAATAATCACTGTTGCCCTTGATGTTAAAGGGATGCTTTTGTGGCTATTGCTTTGCCCTGATCTCTCTCTCTCTCTCTCTCCCCCCCCGATTTTCTCATTTTGCTATCCCTTCTCTTTAAATGTTCCTGTCCTCCCAGTCTCATTTCTCAAATATCTTGCCATCTTCTCCCTCTCTCTTGCTCTCTCTCTCTCTCTGTGTCTGAAACCAAGGTTTCTGTGTCTCACTGTTAACCAAGGTCAAAAGGTTCAGACCTCAGGTTATTGTCCCAGAATGCATCTCTCCCAAACCCATGTTCACTGATGAGTTGGAGCCACTGAGCCAAACACAAACACATGCACACAAACATACAAACACACATGAACGCACACACACACACACACACACACACACACACACACACACACACACACACACACACACACACACACACACACACACACACACACACACACACACACAGTCGCCGTGGAGTCGTTGTACCTGATTTATGACCCAGACACACTAAAATTAATATCGTCGCTGTCCGACAAAAACCTTGCATGTCCAAAACCGTTCGTTTTGCATTTATCATTTTAAACTAGTGAAAACAGCCGATCTACACGCACGCAACACGCAATGCACGTTGTGTGCTTGTAGATCTGCTGTTTTCACTACTTTTGTGCGACGGCCTTGTATGATGAAGCAGGGCTTTACTTTGCGAAAGAGCGTACCAATCTGAAACTTGGAGATACAAGGTTTCCGGTGTGGAAATGCAGGGCCGGCATGAGGGCACTTTCTCACAGAGGCTGCAACAAGAGTAGACCGAAGACAAGGCTCTGTTGTGTGTTCTTCATGACAATACAGGCCGATAAGATGAAGGAATGGCAAAACAACAGACACAATCACACGGTAATTGCAGAACACTCTCACTGTATGAGTTGCAACTTGGGACAACAAGGCCCGGGCAACTTCACACGTCGCAACACACACACTAACTAAAAAATCACACTTGTGTGAACTGAGCGGTGGAGGCTGCGTGTATGTGTGTGTGTGTGTGTGCGTGCGTGCATGCATGGTTGCGTGTGTATGTGTGTGTGTGAATGTGAGTCTGAACAACAGCGCCCCTCCCTTAACATGTGTGGTCAATAAAGGTACTGCAGGCTACATACAGACACGGACGGACGGACAGACGGACGGACGGACGGACGGACGGACGGACGGACGCATACATACCCACACACACGGCCACGTATAGGAGACGGTGTGACCACCGCTCAAAAAGTTGTGTTGGCCAGTACACAGTGGCAACTTATGTCACAAACTTCAATGCTCGGCAAGTTCTACAGTAGGTCTCTCTCTCTCGCCTCTCTCTCTCTCTCTCTCTCTCTCTCCCTCCCTGGCAAATAACTTAATGTCAAACCCCCACTGCCCAACTCCAAACCCCCCCAAAATAACAACGCAAAAAGCCAGAACATTGTCCTCTTATGTATCTTCCTGGCAGTGACTCCATCTGGCTGGCCTTTCCCAAGCAGTATCAGGGTGATGTGCCAAAGCGACAACTGCATGCAGTACGGATCCCCGCCATGCCTCTCCTCCGTGGCTAGTTAGGCCTCGCTAAGTTAGCCTTTTTCGTCGGTCTGTCCGTCCTTCACTCTCTCTTTCTCCCTCTGTACTTCGTTAGGCTTCTCCAATCAGGGGGCCCCGAGCTCACATCCAGACCCCTAATCCATCTGCGGGCTTTACCCCACCAGCTCAGTGTAATCACACGGCTAATTCACAGGCGGACGGGGGGGGGGGAGGAAGGCAATCCGTGACGGACGTTTTTTGTGCAACTAAGAATGAGCTCCCCGGTGACCAGGGGAGGTGGCAGAGTAGGGGACTGTCAATGAGGGGGCCGTGAAAAAAAGATGGCTCCGGAAAGGCGAGATGCGAGGGGAATAGATGAATAGCAGAGACGGGGCTCTCTCCGAGATAGGAATATGGAATATGAAATATGTCTCCATTGTAAAAGGGGAGGGAAAAGATGAAGACGAAAGTACATCAATCTGTGGAAGTCTGTTGCCAAGAAAGTGTTGAAAGAGCCATTGTGAGTTGGAACAGTCTATATTACTCAATAAAGGCTTTGATGAAAGGCGAGGCTCTGTATTAATTTGGATAAGAAACCTTTTGCCTCCGTGCCCCTTTTCTCTCTCGGCTCCCATCCACGACACCTCTGTGGTTTAAAGCAGTGTTCGGTTTCAGTTCAGCAGGCCAAGTCATTGCATTTCAACGTGTCGCACCTTTCAGAGGGAGGGGAATTAACTAGCGCTGTTACTTCTTCATTCCCCACGTGCTGTGACCCAGAGGATCCAGACATCAGAATAAAACAGCTTGTCGATATTCTGACATTGTTGCTGCTGTATGCTTGCCAGTGTTGATTTTGTCGACTAAAACTATGACGAAAAATGTTTGTCGACTGCATTTCTTTCACTGACGAAAACTAAACAAAAACGAAATAAAAACTAAGCTGTGATGACTAAATATATTGACAATTTCGTCAACAAAATAAAAACTAGACTAAAACGTTAGGGAGGGACTAGTGGAGAAGAGAGTCATTTTATGTTTGGTTGCTCACAGGTGTTGCGTGCTGAAAATAGCAGATCTACAAGCTCACAACGCGTCGCGCTGCGACGCGTTGTGAGCTTGTAGATCGGCTATTTTCAGCACACAACCAAGAGTAAAATCAGTCATTACGATGCCATCAAGGCCTGCCAAAATACATTTCAGTTGACTAAATCAACTGTAGATTTAGTAGATCTTATGATATTTAGTTGACTAAAATTAAACTAAAACTAAAACTTTTCAGGTGACTAAGTTATGACTAAAACTAAATGACATTTTAATCAAAAGACTATGACTAAAACTAAATCAAAATTTGCTGTCAAAAACAACACTGGTGCTGTTACTTCTTCATTCCCCACATGCTGTGACCCAGAGGATCCAGACATCATAATAAAACAGGTTTGTCGATATTTTAACAGTGTTGCTGCTGTATGCTTGCATTTACTGTTTTGTATGTTTGTACGCTTTAAGTGTGTCTTCCCGAAGAAGTTTCCTTTTCACACCGGACAAGCCCTGCCCTGTCATTGGTGACTGATATCAGCCAGTCAAGAGTTATAGGGATTCTGGCTTGGATGTTCATGGGAGTAGGCTGCTCTCGGATGTTCTCATGGGAGGACGGGCCGGCCGGCGGACCATGTCACTCTTGCTCAAGACATAACCATAAACAAACCTGATATGCCCCATTATAGGCATACAGTATATGGAGATGGTCCACTATGCACATAATCATATGGTCATGTATGGGAACAACTACAGGCATCGGCAAGGACTCGAATCATTTGGATATGCAGTTGTCCATTACGACCAATCCGACCGATATGCCCTATATGGGCATGCGATTATACAGGGTATGGGCATATACTAATGACATCAGGGATCACCATACAGCAGGGGTCTTCAACAGGGGGTCCGCGACCCCTAGGGGGACCGCGGAGGTACTGCAGGGGGTCCGAGAAATTATTGCTTGAAAAAAATGTTTTTTTTTTGTTTTTTTTTGCCATTTTCCACATTTATGTTAAAAAATAAATCATGATTCTATCCATTTTGAATAGCTTGAATACATGATTACTATGCAATTGACAGATTGTTGATATTATTGACATTTGTTCTCAGTTAATAAGTAGTATGTTTAGAAATGGTAGTGGTACGGCCCACCCTGCTCGCTGTAACTTGTACTTGTTTAAAATAAAACAATATGTCGTAGCCCCGACCCCCCCACCCTACGAGGTGGTAGGGGGTCCCTGCTCCATCTCCCCATCAGTTTGGGGGTCCCCGGCCTGAAAACGTTGAAGACCCCTGCCATACAGTATATGGGAATGGGACACAGACGGGTACAATGGGTACTCAGACAAAGCCCCTGACATTATGACTTGGACCACGGCTATACGAATATGGATCTTTTTCTAATCGCACATTTTTTTTTTTCTCGTGTGATCGGGGCTTGCAGCCACACGCAACTGGAGATTTCGGACACTAAAAAAGAAGTGAAGATTTACCAAAATATCCGCTTCAGTGGATCCATGTGGATTGGAAAAATTGAGCCGCTGTGTAAACGATGACGCTGAGTGAGTGTGTGAGTGCATAGCTCCATGCATGTGAGAGAGAGAGTCACAACACACACACACACGCTCACACACTGACACACACACACACGCACAACCAAGCATGCACGCTAGAGGTCTTCGGACCTGCCCGAGATCCGAAATTACCCGCGATCCGAACCGCCCCGAGCCGGGTAACGGGGCCGTTTTCGAGCTTTTACCGCGGGGCGGGCCGGGGCCGGGGCCGTCTGCCCCAGTTCCCCGGGTATCTCCTGTTACCCGAGTGGAGCCGAGACAGGCCGAGATTGAAGTGAAAGCGAACGCAACAACTGCACCAAATAGATAACGCCACACGATGGCACTAAAGATGCAGCATGTAATCTGTTGCATTGGTTGTGAGAACTGAGAAGTATAACTCACTCAGTCACAACAACACTGACTGTATCAGTTGGATTGTTATTATTATCAAAGATATTAACGTAACGTTTTGGTTAACGGTTTACAATGGAGTTGTCATTGCGTGTTGTCATGCTCTGCAGAGCAAAATGGACACTCAAAGCAGAAAGATATAATGAACAACACATGCGACAGAAAACGATAGCATTAGCATTGGCTAGCCAAAGAAGAAGGAATAAAAACATGGATTTATTTGTATTTACAAACTGTCCGCATTGACTTACTGGTCTGGGAAAAGATCATCTTTTGGCGAGAGGCACAGCGCCGCTGACAGCAACAGCAGCACCGTGGCGACGTTAGGTAAGAAATATGTCTGATACAACTCTTAATATAATAACGTTGGCATTCTTTCATTTCGGGGCGACAGGTTCGGGTCTCGGATCTCCCGTTCTGCTCGGGTTTCGGATCCAATTTTTCTAATAACAGGCGGGGCCGTTCGGATCGGATCCATCACGTCTCGGGGCTGATCGGGTAACGGTTCTCAAATTCCAAATGATAGACGGGGCCATATGGGTCCGGGTCCATTTCCCCCGGGTCCTTTTGGGTTCGGGTAGTTCAAATTGGACCCGTGAAGACCTCTAATGCACGCACGTATCCTGTGAAGTTTTGCACACACATTTCCACAAGCTCAAGGAACAAATACGACCCTTTTCACATTGGACTGTCATAGTGCCATCAGCATTTTTTTTTTTTTTTTGAACAAAATGCCTCAAATCATGCATGCAGCGTCCGATTTCCGTGAAAGGCCCAAGAAGACATGGCACCCTTTTCACATTGGCCTATTATAGCGCCACCAGGAGGCCACAATAACATACCTGACCTGGCGGAGACCTGTGCTCGGATGAGCAGCTTCTAGCTTCCTCTCACACAAATGAGCAACTTTTAACAACTTTTAACACCCGGTGTCTCCGTCCCAATCGACGGTGGCATCTCTGCTCACATCTATTTTCTGATCATCTGGCTGCCTTACTATTCCATTGAGAAATGTAGACCTTGGCTTACAAGTAGTGTTGCCTGAAGCTTGTAAGCACAATGTCTCCCCTGACCAAGCGAGGATTGCCTCTTAGCTGAGCAGTAGAACATTTGGTCCCCCTGTTAATTCTAGTAGCTGCATAAGCATGTAGATTTCCCTGTGCTCTACTGCAGGCCCAAGAAAACAGGATGTCACTGTTGGAGAACAACTCATCTGGTTATTGGAACATCACATACAGTAGTGTACGTAGACAATGTATGCATCTTTCCCTTAATCACATGATTGTATGCCCAGGCCAGCCCAGTCCTTGTCTATCCCCATTAGTCATGACTCATATCTTCCAGCCACCTCTGTAAATAAACGTAATAAACTTGTTGTGATGCTGTCTGGGGTCGTCTTGTTCTCCGAGCTCACTGCTTGGCTACAGAGAAGTAATTATACTGGATCGTCACTCACCACCCTCAATAGAGGATTAATTAATTACAACAAAATGACAGATATGGATTGGCAATTAAAGACAAAGAGAGCCACGTACTGTATCAATGATAAAGCACATACTTGTGCTTGGTTGAAAAATAACATTAAAAAGGAATGGTATTTTGGTCATAAGTATTAACTCACCAAGAAGGCCAGCCATCGCACACAGCTCCAGTCTGAAGTCTGTCCACTATCCTGCCGTTTCTCAGGACCTTTGGATGTTTGGTTTCTCGTGCAGGAGAGCATGGTTCTAATCCTGTGTGTCAGAGTACAAGGTAGAGTACAATGTAACTTAAAGTGTGACATTCGTTGATAATGTATCACTTATAATGGAGAGGTGGACTAAAGCCGGGGTTCTCAACCTTTTCAGGCCACAACCCCCAAAATAATCATATTTTTAACTGGGGACCTCAACTCTTAGTGCTTGTCAGGGTTGGGGGGGCCACCCTGACAAGCACTAAGAGTTGAGGCATTACATTTGGTGTAACACAGTTCTATTGTGAAAATAGCAGATCTACATGCTCACATTTGCGAGGCGTTGTACATTGTCACTTTTATACCCTCTGTATACACTTAAACTTTATGTTGCTTTGTTTACTGTTGAGTGAGAAAACAATGTTTTACATTTAAGTTAATCATCTGGGGACCCCCACAAATAATTTGGGGACCCCCCTCCCCACTGGGGGTGGTTGAGAACCATTGGACTAAAGGCCCAGTTAGTACAGCTAACCCACCAAACAACTCTCATCTGAGACTGTAAAGCCCCTTTTCGACTGCAGCTTTAGCACCACACCACACCACACCACACCACACCACACCGCACCACATAAAAATATCACCATTTTCCATTACACAAAAGTACCCCTATCGGTAAGAAACAAATTGACCCTTTTAACTGTGATTATAATACAATATAAATTTGTATTACAACTATCCTAAATTATAATACACTATAATGAATTATAACTGTGATTATAATACACTATAAAGTATTAATGTATTACTATGATAATTATAATACACTATAATAGATTATAATAGTGGTTATAACACAATAGAATCTATTATCATGTATTACAACTATATCCTGGTGGTCTAAATGAAAAGTCAGTGAGTGATCAGTCATTATGAAGTGTTTGGCCCTGTTTGGCCTAGCTCAGACCTACTCTAGATTGGATACTTTTTAGTACCACGTTTAGTACCACTTTCACACCACTCTACCCAGGTCCTTGTAGTGGAAAACCTGGCACAAGTGGGCGGTGCGGTGTGGAGTGGTGTGGTGTTGGGCATGTGGAAAAGGGGCTTTAAGTGCACTAGTGGATGTTACCTTGAGAGGTTCAACTCTACCCCTCGCTGCGAGTAAACCTTTGGTAACTCTTTCTATGAAGCCCATATTTATAATGCATTATGAGGGCATTCATAATGCCTTCATAATGCTTCATACTAGCAGTGTTGCGTTTTAATTGTGTGCAACAGCAAGAATTCTGTGACCGAGTAAATAGCACTATTAGAAAAAGTTATATTTACTCAATAAAATCACTGAATATCATGTATGTGATTGTTTGAGTAGGTCACACCAAACAAAATGAGTAAAAATCCAACTGTTCTTTTTGAGTTAGATGTACATATATTATTTGAGGTAATTTCATGAGAATAAATTAGTATTTGACCAACTGATTTTATTCATGAATTATACTCAATTTGTTTTGTTAATTTTCCTTCATAATATTTGAGTATGGAGTACTTATATGGATCAATTTAAAAAGACCCTTAATTATTATTCATTCCAACTTAATAATCTTTCATCTCTCACAACAACTTAAACAATTGAGTAGATATGACTAAGATTCAAAATTGTACACAAGGGTTCATGGGAAAGTTCTACTGGAACATTCTGTCAACAAACAGCAGCAGCACACATCTTCTTCAACAAGAAACCTGGAGAGTGTTTGCAAATATTGGTAAGTAGATTTACTGTATCTTTGTGCATATAGGCTACACAAATGTATTGGGTATAACTTATGTTCTTTACAAAGGTTTGCAGCTAGTTAAGGTTACAGTGAGGGGAATATGCAAGCCCTCTAGTCATTGTGACTTTTTGCATTTATTACAAGCTATGCACAGCTGCATACAATGGTGTGTACAACGAAGATAAAATGCACAGGTATAGGCCTACATTATTATCTACATGTCTTCTTTTTTACTCTCTTCCCCTCATCTCTGTCTTCCAGGTTAGTGCAAAGTTCAGGATGATCACCACACTGAATCTTGAGCCAAAATGTATGGCAATGTTGGACTTCTATACCCCCAAACTACTGTCCATGTTCCAGTCCAAGAAGGGCAATTTGGGCACAAATGAATATTGTACTTCAGGTATGAAACTTTCATTTACTCTAACTGCTTTAATTATATTTCACCTGGCTAATGACAATAATTATGCTAAACTCATCTTTATCCCCTGCAACTCTCTCTCCTGATTATTCATTTCTAAATGTATTTCAGGAGACGATCACTTGGGTTAAGATATACTTTATTGACCAGAATGAAGGCAGAAAGCAAGCATCACACAGCATGGCATATTGAGCACCCTACTATAGAGACAGCATAGAATCTAAGCCTATATATAAGCGCATAGTATTGGCAGCCTACCTTAGCTCTACTATAAGACAGCATAGAATCTATAGCCTAAGTTAGCATGGTTTGGCATGGGGTTCTGCCTCGGGCCATGGCTCGCTGAACCCACGATCCTCATGTTACCATGAGCATCGAGGGCATAATTTAGTTACAGCGAGCCCTGGCCCGATACCCCCCGAGGGGGATCTAAGGCAGAACCTGAAGGTGGCGCTGGGGTGGTGGCGGGGCAGTGCTATGCAACAAGACTGAGTCCCACCATCTGACTTCCCTATGAACTATGGGTAAGGGGGGGGCAGGACCTAGTGACCCACCCCCCTCCGCGCGCGCGCTCCCTTGGGACCGCCCCCTGAACTAGCTTTGATCCTTACGAATCGTCGCACTATTTCAGGAGACGATCACTTGGGTTAAGATATACTTTATTGACCAGAATGAAGGCAGAAAGCAAGCATCACACAGCATGGCATATTGAGCACCCTACTATAGAGACAGCATAGAATCTAAGCCTATATATAAGCGCATAGTATTGGCAGCCTACCTTAGCTCTACTATAAGACAGCATAGAATCTATAGCCTAAGTTAGCATGGTTTGGCATGGGGTTCTGCCTCGGGCCATGGCTCGCTGAACCCACGATCCTCATGTTACCATGAGCATCGAGGGCATAATTTAGTTACAGCGAGCCCTGGCCCGATACCCCCCGAGGGGGATCTAAGGCAGAACCTGAAGGTGGCGCTGGGGTGGTGGCGGGGCAGTGCTATGCAACAAGACTGAGTCCCACCATCTGACTTCCCTATGAACTATGGGTAAGGGGGGGGCAGGACCTAGTGACCCACCCCCCTCCGCGCGCGCGCTCCCTTGGGACCGCCCCCTGAACTAGCTTTGATCCTTACGAATCGTCGCACTATTTCAGGAGACGATCACTTGGGTTAAGATATACTTTATTGACCAGAATGAAGGCAGAAAGCAAGCATCACACAGCATGGCATATTGAGCACCCTACTATAGAGACAGCATAGAATCTAAGCCTATATATAAGCGCATAGTATTGGCAGCCTACCTTAGCTCTACTATAAGACAGCATAGAATCTATAGCCTAAGTTAGCATGGTTTGGCATGGGGTTCTGCCTCGGGCCATGGCTCGCTGAACCCACGATCCTCATGTTACCATGAGCATCGAGGGCATAATTTAGTTACAGCGAGCCCTGGCCCGATACCCCCCAAAACTACAAACCCCCAAAGCACGCCAAAATCTCAGAATCCCATGCCAGTGCTAGCCAACTGCGAGGAAGGCAGCTCTGCTGTGACTCTAGCAATTAAGTTATCATTACTGCGGGGCAAACTATGAACTGCCTTTCCTGCTAACGCAAAAATAATAATTAAGCATATTAGCATCTGGCAGAGCGAATATTACTAAGGCAAAATACTAAGCAATGATATTGGCAGCTTGCCAAAAACGCTATAAGTACTGCTAAAGCAATTTAATAATTAAGAATGTTAGCAGCTGGCAGACCGAACCAACGGTGAGGAAGGTGGTACTGCTGACTATAACGATATACTGCAATCTGACTGAAGCCATACTAAAACACCCTAGAGAAAAGCGGGAGCAGCAACATGGACGTATATATATATAGACAGCAGAACCAGAAGCAGCGATGAAACCTTTAATTCATATAACTTCAGCGCCAGACAGCTTCACATCCTACCTAACTAACACCCCAGCAACCACCTAGCTTTTGCATGATAGAAATATTGGAGCGCGCAGCGATGCAATTAACCTAGAACGAGCAAACCTATCAGCAACACAGTGGCCTAATATAGTGCGGCAGCACTGACATATCTAACTTGCAGCAATACTGAAACTATCTAACTTGCAGTACTGCTAAACGGCCCAAGTGAATAACGGGAGCAGCATCACTGAAACTATATAACTGACAGCAGAACCAGAAGCAGTGGTGAGCACCGTTTATTCAGAATAATCTTATGCCAGTGCTAGCCAACGGCGAAGGAGGCAGCTTGGCTGTAATCTAAGCAAAACCTTTTAACCTTACTGCGGAGCGGGGGGCAACTAAACTATGTACCGCCTAACCTAATGCTTCAGAGCGCTATGGAATACTAAAGGCAACAGCGAATGGATGTGCGATTACTGCTGAGCCGGAGATTGAAATATTAAAGCGTAAAATTTATCGTGGCCCGCAACCTATCAGGGGCGCGAGCCCCGAGTAACGCAACAGAAGCAGCAAAGAAAACATGCAACCTATCAGGGCGCGTGCCCCGAGTAACGCAACAGAAGCAGCAAAGAAAACATGCAACCTATCAGGGGCGCGTGCCCCGAGTAACGCAGCAGAAGCAGCAAAGTGAAACCCTATGGAACAACCCTGCTAATAGTGCCTGCAGCACTATTAGCATCAGCAGCAGAAGCGTTAACTGAAGCGCGTCCAACTCCAGCTTGGAACCATCACGCTTCGGTCAGTCCTGTGTTATGTGTGCTTGATAGCTGGGCGTGCAGGATCTTGAGTTAGCTGAGGGCACCAGAAGTGCTGGTGGTGTGGCTGCACCGATCCGGAGAGAATGCAGAGTGAAGAGGGGCGGGCCGCCAATCTAGCAGCTCTCTCCGGGGGTCGTGTGACGAGGACGTCGGGCAGACAGCCCGGTGTTCAGCATGGACATGAAAGGACAGAAGGGAGAGTTAGTTCTGCGACTGACACTGGTGTACCTTCCCTGGTTTAACTGCGAGCTGCAATCTTCAGAGGCCATGTGCTAGTCACATCTTAAGCCTGGCCTTGGTGACCGCATGTGCTTGCTGCAGAAATACAATCTTAGCTTTAGCTGACCATAGCAATGAAACCACGCCTAGGGTCGCTGACTTTTAGGATCACCGAGAAATTTTTCGCAGCCCACAGAGCGCTCTGCTGCAGAGTCTGCTGCTGCACATATAAGAATCTCCACGAGATACCCGTCTTGACCTTTAAAGGCAAGCTATGCAAGCCTAGAGAGCGGCTAAAGCCCAACATTCAGTACAAGTAAGTCGCTGCTATGTAACTATGGTTGCCTATTATTAGCAGCTTAGAGAGCGGCTGAACGCTCACAGAATCGAACAAGCAAATGCGTTGCTATTTACCTGCTAGAGTGTGGCTCCTCAGTGCATCTGGGAAAGCTGCAGCTGGCGAGAGGAATGGAGTTCCCACCGCTGGTGCTGAAACTGCAGCTTCCCATGTTCCCTTGCGACCTGGCGGTAGCGACGACGGTCACAGCCTGACAGCGCCCCCGGAAGATGGGCCGGCACCCCAGGCTTCCAGCACGACGCAGCGCTGGTTCATGCTCATGGTAGCAGCGGTAATAGCATCAACTGATGCTGTAGCGGGTGGGCGGGCAGCCGGACGGGAGGGCGGGCGGGCAGGAGGGCAGGCAGTGCAGGCGGGCGGGCGGGCAGGCAGCGCAGGCGGGCGGGCAGTGCAGGCGGGCGGGCGGGCGGGCAGGCAGTGCAGGCGGGCGGGCAGGCAGTGCAGGCGGGCGGGCAGCCCATGGCAGCGGCAGAAGCAGCGGAAGCTGTAGTAGCGACGCCCTCTCCAGTGCCAACCGACTCCTGACTGGTCTCATGGAACTATACAGTAGTGGACGAAACTATAAGAATAAACATGTTAGCAGAAAACACTCAGCCGCTGCAGCGCGACGCTGCAACGATGGCATGCTGTAGCAGCCGCTATGCAGCGGCTCCAACAAGACATGTAGCACTTTAGCCTGAAGCTGAAAAGAAAGCATGGCGTTAGCAGCCTTTATCCTGGAGCTGCAATGGTGAACGTGATAGCAACAGTCCTGTAGCCGCTTTAACATGGTTTGTAACGATAAACAACTCGTCATTTTTCACTAGCAGTAGCCCTAGCTGTAATTATTAGCTCGAGTGCCGCAGCTACGGAAACGCCACGGGGACATACAGTGCGATACGCAGTGACCCAGAACTATACCTTAGATTGAAACAAATACGGCAGCTCGATAGTGGATATTATCCAATGACTTCACCTTCAACGCTGCCACACTCGACGCCGCCCTGATGCCAACAGACACGCGGCAGTTTCTGGCCCGGGCTGCAAACATGTTATGTTAGCGTTTTCACCAAGCGTAGCATCGGCAGCCCTCATCAGCTGCTATGCCAGCAGGCAGCCGCAGCTTGGGCAAAGCTAGCATTAACCGAGACCAGGCAAATCCTCATGAACAGCAAACGAAGCCTGTATGCTAAGCTTGAACAGTGGGCACAAGCGAAGCATAGACATTGATAATACATGCGCATCCCTGCCCTATTGAACTGCGCGTGCACATAAAATAATATAATAACGAAAAAGAATCGTAACGGACCAGGTGACAGGGAGGTTGAATGCTAGAGAGCCACATTACCCATGCGCTCAGTATGCGCAGAACGTGCGCCACCCTTCGCTTCGTGACGCTACCCTCTGCTAGCCTGTATGCTAGGTAGCTGCTGACCACGGACACACGCAACCCCCATGGAATATGCAGCTTGAAGAGTCATTACGGAACATTAGCAAACCTCTTTAGCTACATGAGTTCTGAGTTGCTAGCTCAGAAGCTAGGTGAACGCTGCCGTTTACAGACACCTGCAACCTACAAACATACACATAACCCGAAGCGAGGCAGAAGCAATATAGGTCCCATACTAACTAGATTAAGCATGCTGCGAGCGAAGCTTGAATCGAAAGTAATTCGACTCTTGCTACTAGCACGACGCCGAGGCTTGGCATGATAGAGAACTACATTTCCCACACGCAGCGCTTAGTATTCGCTGCCGAACGTCATGCCGTAAATCACCGCTTGACGTGACTCGGCTAGCTCAGAGCTAGGTGAACGCTGCCGTTTACAGCCACCTGCAACCTACAAACTGAATCCTCCTAGCGTGATTCATTACTTGCTACGGGGCCATGTTTTCACGCGGGCCTCTATGCCTTGACATGGCTAGCACATTGATTTACCAGCTAACAGCATCCTTACCGAAATAGCCGGCTAGCAATAGCCACCAGCTAGCTCCAAGCTGACTGTACATTAAACCTGTTGTTCCGCGCTAGCCGATACGGCCCGCGCCGTTGCAAAGTACTGACATTGTTATCGACAAACCCAACAACTGAGATTACTTTAACTCATGGTAGCCCAGTAAAGGCCCACCAGGGCACAAAATAAGTTAGCATTTAGCCCGTAGCCACAGCCAACTTCTATGATACTGAGTTTACCTTTAGCAAGCCTGTAGCACCTTTGAAATAGCTTTAGCAACAAACTGAAAGTACAGAAATCAGCTAGGCACCAGCAACGATAGCAAGAAATCTGAACCCTGAAACAGCAGTTTAGAATTCAGCGATTACCAGAATAACAATCTCAAACTTCCCATACAACCTGGCCAAGAACACAGCTTCTTAGTTTGGCAGCTAAGAACATGAATTGAGCGATAGTAAAATAGCAGAAACAGCCAGAAATACTCAGCCAAGTTAGGCACCCTCTCCAAGCGGTGGGCAACAGCACAGCTACCTGCAAGCAACAAGTGTGGCACTTGTGAGTGTACTGCAGCGTGGTAGCAGCAGCAGTGCTATGCAACAAGACTGAGTCCCACCATCTGACTTCCCTATGAACTATGGGTAAGGGGGGGGCAGGACCTAGTGACCCACCCCCCTCCGCGCGCGCGCTCCCTTGGGACCGCCCCCTGAACTAGCTTTGATCCTTACGAATCGTCGCACTATGTCTTAATAGCTACTAAGGACAGTCTCCCAGCTTCCGTTGCTAAAACTGGGTTGTGGAAACAATTGTATTGCCAAAGTTTATGTTAGTTATGAAAGTGCAGTCATACTTTTTCTTTATTGTTCAAATAATTATTTTTCTATTCTGCAGAGAGGAATCCCCAATCAACGAACACGAGAGGTCATCATCCGATGTCTCATCGACCATCTGGAAGAAGATAGTGTCAAGATCAAGGACTTTCAAGTTAGTAAAATAAATGTTTTGACGTTTTAATGTCATCGTGGATGAGACCATCACATGCAAAGGAACAGCATAGTGATGTCCAGAGAAGGTTGTGACATTGGCTGAATGGCTGTTGCATCCGTTGCATGTCTGGTCCAACTGATTCAAGATTATGCCCAGGGCTGCATGTGTGGAGACAGCTAGGATTGCTCAATGTGTGTCTGTGTGTCTTGTAACATTTAGCCTGAAAGTGAGCTCTAAACAATTATCTTCACAATGTGTGCAGGAAGGAAGCTGCTGGTGCACCTGTCAGAGTAGAAGAGAAGTTGACAGAGGAGGTGATGATGAAGATGAAGATCTACCTGCTGCAGAACCAAGAGGACTCAATGAATGAACCTAATGATGTAGGTATTGTGATTAAGGGCATCACTGCCCTCAACAATCTTGGGGGTCTGCTGCTATCTGTTGGGACTGTTCTATGCCTTTAATCTGAGATACCCCAAGAACCTCAGATATGGTCTTGAGATGTTCCAAAAAGTACTAGTTGAGTTGGATCCTGGACACCTTTCAGCCAAAGTTCAGAGACTGAAAAAATGTCTGCTTGCCGACTACTGTTCAGCAAGATGCTCTCAGAAAGTGGGTATAACCTACTGAAAGTGGATTTATTGTCAAAACAGCATTTTTGCAATGGTATTTGTTGCTGATAGTAATTAGTTAATGTAAAGTGTTTGTTTCTGGTGCATTCGAGTCATAATGCAAACAGGTCAGTTTAGCATATAGACATTACACGTGTGCATAGTCAATATGTTTAAATGTTGAGCTACTGTAAATGCTTATTTATTATTTCATATTCCAAGTTGTGATTTTCTTTCATGCCAAATGGCCTCTGACTGTCTTCTTTAATGTATTTTGTGGTTATGACTTACTGTTCATTTGATGGGCTCATTGTTCTTATGGTGCATAATGTTTGACAGACTGCTTACTTACAGTATGCACAGTTCAATTAGAGGTACTTATATACAGTATTGTGAACACACACTGCTCTTTAGTAAACAGAACATTTTAAAAGTGTCAGGGATACCCCTTTCCTGATCATTATCTTTAAACATATTGTTTTTGCAGGCATTGTTGCATGTCATTTACATACTAAAGTATGTTGAATGTTCATACTTGATGTGGTGTTACACTGGTCAAAATTAGTTGATTAAAACATAATTATCTGCATAATTATTTCATGTGTATTCATTTGACATCATGTACTCCTGGAGTAAAAGGTAAAGTAAATGAAAGGGGTAAATGGTACTATATGAATTAAATCAATAAAAGTAAATGAATAGAGTAAATGTGAAATATTTGTTTTGTTAAATCATACTCTAATATTCAATTAGATCTACTTAATATTTCAATGTATTTACTTGTAGTCTTTTGTGGCATTGACTGAATAATTTAATTATATCTACTCAATTTCTTTAGGTCATTGTACTCAATTTTAGTTGTTAATAAGTACGTAAAAGTTTTGGTTACTTTTACTCAAATTAATTGAGTATCATCTACCTGATTTCATAACAGTAATATTTACTCAATATTTTTGAGTGTAAAAATGTTTCACCAATAAAATTGAGTAGAGCCTAGTTTTTGTTTTTAGAGTGCAGCCTTGGTTCATTTGCTGCCTATACTAATAGCCTATCCCTACAACTAATTGACAGCGATTATTTTTCGATTACTTTTAGGCAACTCCGCGATAGAATCACATTTACACTGCATCTAAAGACTCCACCTTTTGCACAAAAATCGCGCATTTTTACCCCAATGTTCCTAGCAGCTTCTCCTGAAGCTATTGTATTCCCACGATGTACACTTTGTAGAAAAGTAATGTGTGGGTTTGCTATGCAAATCTTTCCCCAGAGTGTCTCCTACGCAATTTTCGTCAGCAAAGTATCAGGTTACAGTTTGCTTCAGCAGTGACGGCCGCGCCGACAGCCTGTATCTTACAAGAAGTTGGCGGCCCTTCGGGCCACTCACATCTAGAGTTCGGCCCACTCACCTCTTCACAGCAACATACTGTCTGTCTGTGTGTGTGTGTGTGTGTGTGTGTGTGTGTGTGTGTGTGTGTGTGTGTGTGTGTGTGTGTGTGTGTGTGTGTGTGTGTGTAGGGGTGTGTGTGTGTGTGTGTGTGTTGCTAAAATGAAAACATTGAAATAATGAAAATAAAACATTGGCAGGCCTATTATAGTAATAATAATAACACAATTAGGCCAAAACTTTTTTTTTTTTCAAAAAACTTTTTTTTTTCAAAAAACATTTTTTTTCAAAAAACTTTTTTTTTCTCAAAAACATTTTTTTTCTCAAAAAACTATTTTTTCTCCAAAAAATAATTTTTCTCCAAAAAATATTTTTTCTCAAAAAAATTACAAATCCATCTGATTGCTGGTATACCGTGAGGGCCCCCGGAGGGGGCCCGAGCTCTAGATTTGAGGGCCCCCGAAGGGGGCCCGAAATTCTAGTGTTATTAATTTGTATGTTGTACATATCTGGCTGCTTTCGTCGCTGTTCATTGTTGCCCTGGTGCTGAAACTTGGGTCATGAGGTGGTGAGGCACTGTACTGTGTATTCAGTCATGTTAGAATAGTTCTGTTCCTGGTCCTCATGACAAGTTATTGACGATCAAAGTTGTAGTGAACAGGGACGTGCTGGGCCCCTGATTCAGCCCAGGAAAAAGAGTTGTAGAGGCCCTCATTGCACGCTATAGAGAGAGATCTCTCTCTATAGCGCTGCTGCTACTCAAAGATTTGCCATTTCAGATCATGACAAGTGACAAGCCAGTGGGCCAATTACATGAGTTATATTTCGTCGTTGGACGGGTGGAAACCTTGTATGTCCAAAACCGTTTGTTTTGTATTTATCATTTTAAAAATGATTTAAACTAGTGAAAACAGCCGATCTACAAGCACACAACGCCTCGCGGTGCGAGGCGTTGTGTACTTGTAGATCTGCTGTTTTCACTACTTTTGTGCGACGGCCTTGTCTGATGAAGCAGGGCTTTACTTTACGAAAAAATGTACAAATTTGAAACTTGGAGATACAAGGTTTATGCCCAACAGTGATGATTTACTTTGTTGGCCTCCCAGCCCCCAAAATGGAACGAAGGCCGGGAATGAACCGGCCGTTCGGGAGTTGTCCCGCTTTTCCCAATGGCCAGCACGTCCCTGGTAGTGAAGGATTGATTCAGGCTATGTAGCCAACAATATGGGGTGTCAGTCACAACACGGGAGTCAGAAATGTCCTTTGAGGTTTTTACTAATAAATGCCACAGGCACAATTACAGGTGATCAAGGTGTGTGGTTCTACAGGAAAATAACATACAAACAATTAGTATTCAGCCATATTAGTATTCAGGAATATATTCAACCAAACCTAAATAAACATCATAAACTTAAATCTTTACTCAGTTGTGGTCACAGACGCACACTCAATGAAATCCAAACATGAACTGAGCTCTGAACAAATTACACAACACCTGTGCTGACATCTATCAATTAAACACACCTGGTGCTAGTTGGTGAGTGACTAATGAGGAAGTCACTCTGACTTCTGCATCACTACTTCAGCCTTTTGCACAAAAGTATTATGTTGTTATCATAAGTTATTAGTTACCCACTTAACCAGTATTCTGGGAGGGAACATTTGCTGAAAATAGCAGATCTAGAAGCTTCTGAAACACATACGTTTTTATTAATGTTCTTAAGCTTTCTATATGTTTCTTATACTGTCGTAAAACGATAAACATTTTTACAAAACTATTAACACTTAGCCGCAAATTGCAACACTAGATTTTTTTATACTCGGATGAATCTAGGGTTGCAATACCTCCCATAGGGATCCAATGCATGAAAACAGTTTTTTGCTATCTGATTGTATTAAACGACTTCAAACTCACCAATATTGTGGCTCTATGGAAAGCTTGGAATTTACTCTTGCTATCTGCAAAGTGTTTGTTTCTGAAAAATCCACCTTGGAATTGTTATGATTTTATTTTCTGTCAAGAAATTCAGTTCGGGTGATTATTTTTTCTAAGTGCTGGAGTTTGGAAGCGCTCGTGGGAAGTCACTCAGCAGTCCTGTGTACCAGCTGGTTCTGTCACATAGCCTAATGCAGGAGGCAGCGGGACGTGGTGTTATAGAAGACGAGCGCTTCCTAAGTTCAAGACTTAGAAAAAAAACATGGCTGCTCGGATTTTATTGAGAGAAAATAAATCATAACAATTCCACGGTGGAATTTTCAGAAACAAACACTTTGCAGATAGCAAGAGTAAATTCCAAGCTTTCCATAGAGCCACAATATTGGTGAGTTTGAAGTTGTTTAATACAATCAGATAGCAAAAAACTGTTTTCATGCATTGGATCCCTATGGGAGGTATTGCAACCCTAGATTCATCCGAGTATAAAAAAATCTAGTGTTGCAATTTGCGGCTAATTAACACTTATAGTCTTTACACATAATAAGCAAGAATGTCATAAGGACTTTAAAAGACAGACTTTATTAACCGTTATTGTTAGCGTTGTGTTGGTGTTGTGTAGTCACGTCCATAGGGCGGCCATCATTTGTGTCATTTAGTGTAACAAAGAAACAAGTTGGATTTTAATACTGCGGGTGATCTATGGATGAAGATACAGAGGGTTCCCATTTGGTGGAAGGGTTCTGAGGTGGGAGCTGATGTTTGATCCTAACACTAGGCGAATTACAGTTGGATGGGGGAGGAGACATGCCAGATGATTTTATGGGGTTTACATTCATTCATTAGCAGCACGCTCAGCTGTTTCTGTGTGGTGATGTTTGTGGTTGACCACCACAGCTTGAGTGGAAAAAGCGATCTACTGACTGATAAAGTACATAAGGTTCACAGATATATAACATTTTGTCAGGAACACTCACGTCAAAGTAGATTTAAGCATTTATTGCAATAAATAGAATACAGTTAACTCAGTTACTGCCAATTAAATATGCCTTCGAGTGGCATTATTGCCAGAAAATCTCCATAGACTTCCATGTAATTTATAGTGCACAGATCATGCACGCCCATGCACAGATCATGCACCATGTTTGTGCAGGTTTCAAACAAAAAAAAGATTGGAAATCCGTTCAGGCATTCTTGAGATAATAGCCATTATGTTTTACATTATGTAAGCAAAGATGGCTGCCCTGTATGAAAGATGGGGTTGTATGGGGGGTGGAACATACAAAATCGCGATTGAAATCATGTTTACTAGATTTAATGGGGTCCAAAAAAATAAAAAAAAATAAAAAATAAAAAATAAAAAAAAAATAAAAAAAAATATGTTTTTTTTCTAAGTAAAAGTCGATTTAAGTCGTCTGGCAGGGAAGTCCATAGTGAGAAAGTTGATCTAAAAGTCGTTAAACTTGGCTTTAAAGGCTCTGCTTTCGGAGGTGCTCGCTGAATTTTGTCCAAGCAGCTTGCTAGTCAAAATCACAGGGAGCGTTAAGCAAAACCCCCATAGAGGTACAAGAGCAGTAGGCTAGCAGTAAGACGCCCTAAAGGGCGAGGTCGCGCTGAAACAACAGAGACTGACACAATATGTCCATATACGGGCATTCCCAGATGTGGGCTTAATATTGATCACATCAGGGATCTCCATATATGGGCATAAAAGGGACAAGGACAGATTTCATTTGCAAGTGTGGTTGCCGTGACGCGAGTCACACTTACAAATGAAATCTGTCTTGACCATATATGGAGCGTGACTGAGTGACTAACTCACTGACGCATTATGAGCTGCAGGTTTTCATAGTAAATATGACCTATGGTCGCAACAATAGCAATACATTGACATATTAGCTTGAATCATAAAATCACAAGTATTTGAGCCTATGCCAGGTGGAGGCTGGGGTGGAGGAGGCAGCTAAGCGGCAGCGGATGCTTAGCAGGCAGCAAGACAAGCAGAGCTATAGTGAATGTAAGCAGTATTTACATTTTCATATCGTCCCATCCGTAGCAACAAGTGGACATTCAAAAAAAAGCGTCTCTTCTCTCCTTTTGGTGCTTTTGGCAGCTTTACAGCGCCACTCACAGGCTAGGCATATATACTACTACAGTGGTTTTGTTGTGTTCTCAGTGGTTTCATGTGGACACACATTTCTTGAGACGATTCCGTGCGTACGGACAACGTTTTGAAAGCGACTTCGTGTGGACGTAGCCTTACAGTACGACAAATGTACGCGACTGCAAAGACGAAGCGGACGCGGGGGATTTCCTGGATCGTTTTCAGACAGCGTCAACAGTCAGGCTCGAGAGACTAGGTAGTGAAGCAAGTGAGAAGAACTTTGCAACAAGGTGAAGAAATGAGTCGCTCCGGAGAAATCACACCTTTTACATTCCATTACCTTTTAACGTTTGGGGAGGTCCCCTTGCAGATGACACTAAAAGTGACAATTTAATAAGACCTTTTTAATGCAAAAAAAGAAAGAAATTACGGTAAATTACAAAATACCATTACTGCATCAAAAGTATTCTACTAATCAGTAAATATCAGTAGATATTATAGAAACTCAACAAACATTTGCCAAATTGTCAAATTGGAAGAAAGAGGCATACAGCTTGTGGATCAGCTATTTTCACAATATTCATCTGTAGAACAGAGTCAAACTAAACGTAATGCCTCAGCTCGTACAATTCCAAGTGCTCGTCAGGGTGGGAGGGTCACAGCCTGAAAAGGTTGAGAACACAGAGATGTTCCAAGACGATATAGGAAAGTGTGCAGGTGGGGGCAAAGAAAAAAAAGCAAGCAAGAGAAAACTGTTTAGGCGGTGCCTGTGGCTCTGAACCAACCGGTGATCAGGTGTTGATTTTTTTTCTACAGCAGACACACAACCACACAGGAACACAGGCAGGGGCGTCACACGAAATTCTGGGCCCTGGGTACAAGGATTCACTGCGGGCCCCCCATGAATGTTAACTATTGAAAAATAGCAGATATACAAGCTCACAGCGCGGCACCGAGCTTGTAGATCTGCTATTTTTCAATAGCTAAAGTTACTAGGGCCCCTCCACCTTGGGCCCTACTCAGTCCCACTCCCCCCCCCCCCCCCTTGTGACGCCCCTGAGCACAGGAGACACACTCAACCCACATGTACACATCTTATGAGAACACACACACACACACACACACACACGAGAAAGACATTAAAAAAGTAAGAAAGGCACACCCACAAACACACAGACGAGAAACTAGGAAGCAGGACAGAGGGGTTAACCACCAGAGGAAGACACAGCTCCAGAGGCCTTTATTAACTTCTCCGACAACTCCTGCTTTTAACCACAGCCAGGCAATGATACACAGTACACACACACACACACACACACACACACACACACACACACACACACACACACACACACACACACACACACACACACACACACACACACACACACACACACACACACACACACACACACACACACACACACACACACACACAGACACAGCTTCCCTACTAACGAATTGGACAGCACCCAAGACTGTTGGTGGCACCTGCATTGTTGCACAAAGTTCCCTCTCGTTTTGGATATAGCATCCCTCTCCAGAATAGCTGTAAGCACACACATACACACAGTGTCCAGTGCCGAGTGCGTTCGGCAGGAGACAGTGTGTATTACCTGTTTTAGTTATGGCCAAGCTCTGGGGGGGTACAGGATTAGGCTTCCAGCCTGCTGTTGTGCCAACAGTAAAAATGTGCACACGCATTTTGCATCCCCACACAATATCCCTCTCACACACACACACAGTTTAAGATGCTGCTTTTGTTTAGGCCTGCCTCTGAGCTCTCCATAATCCCTGCACCCCGTAATGGGAGAGAATGTACTGTAGCCTGTACATGTCAAAAAGCTTTAAAATGTCTACGCTGTGTCTCGTCCCTCGGGTTCCAGAGGGTGAATGACAGAGTCGGCGAGCAGGCCCGGTGCTACGGGGGGTGCCTGCTGGGGTATTGCACCCTCAGTTGCAAGTTGTGCCCCCTCAGTTTATACTCTATGTAAATCAAAAACAACACAAATATTGGCTGAATATTATTATTGTCTTAGAGATTACAATAACAGTATTGAAACAAAGTTGCCACCTATAATAATTATCTGATTATTATTATCATCCGCAGCTGGTGCAGCAGCGCAACTCCGGTCTAATCCGCAATTTAAAATCACCTAAACCACAGCGCAGTAGCAGCGGCTGTTATTTCAGCTCCCAAAAACTGGCATCTGTTGCAGGTGTTATAGATAATCAAAAGAATGTTCATTATTACTAGCCTATATAAAAAATATGTGCCCCCTCAACATTTTCAACAGCCCCCTCAGTCATTTCATCCTGCAGCCGGGCCTGTCGGAGAGACACGCCTTTGGGGTACGAGTCTCTTCACAGCTCGGTCCATCGAAACGGTAGCTCGCCTGCCGGTCGTCTCCGTCGGGTGGAAACCTTTTAAGGACTCGCTAATCAAAAAATAGCAAAAGCTCCGCGAACGTGGATCTGCCACTTTTGATGCTTATGTGTGACGCTGCTGCAGTATGATCAAGTCGGTCGTGAATTTATGAGGGGGTGAAAAAAAAACATAAAAACGTAAAATATGAAGATAAGAGGTTCCTGCCCGACTGCAACAAAATAGAGATGGGATTTATGGCTCTATGAAGTGAGCCGGATCTCTGAGATCCGTTCCTTTCAAAGAGCCGTTCAAAAGACTGGCTCATTTTAGTTACTGGTTACTTTGTAGATTTTGACTATGATTGCAAATCACTTCAACCCTATAGGCCTATACATTTTGGTCATATGATACATTTCTGCCGTTTGAAAATAGCCGATCTACAAGCTTACAATGTGTCGCGTTGGGACGCATTGTGAGCTGGTAGATCTGCTATTTTCAAATGATTTTTCTACATTCATTGGAAAACTTGTGAAATGGGACATTCATTCTGCATAATGAGTACTTTTATACTATTGGTACTTTAAGTACATTTTGATACCAACACTTTTGTACTTTTACTCAAGTACATTTTAATGCCGAACTTCTACTTGTGGCAGAGTATTTCTACATTGCAGTATTGATACTTTTACTTAAGTAAAGAAATCGAGTACTCTTCCCACCACATGTTCATTAGAAAGGAACGGCTCCATACTGCGAACCGGATCCCATCGTTCATTTCAAAGAGCCGTTCAAAAGACTCGATTCGTTCACGAACGTCTCATCTCTGCAACAAAATGTGAGTGATATCAGGAGCAGTACGATAGCGTGGGAGGTTTCAGCTACGTCAAAGTTTTGCCTTTTTTTCCCCCCATTTTCTCCCCAATTTAGTCACTGCCAATTCCTCCCATCTATACTATAATTTTGCGAATGTCTGAGTGAGTGTCTGAGTGAGTGTCTGAGTGAGTGTCTGAGTGAGTGTCTGTCACAGCGTTTTTCCTCAGTGGCTGGAGCAATTGATCTGAAATCGCATCACCATTAGCATATGAACATACCTGACATAACTGTGAAGCCCGTTTGTCACTTTCACAAATCATATGCTGTATATTAGCATTTTTATGGTGTATCTATATCTATTTAGCCTACAGTACCTTTTGTGACCACACATGTTAAGGGAGGGGCGCTGTTGTTCAGGCCATGCACAATCACACACAAACCCACACACACACACACACACACACACACACACGGGGGGGGGGGGGGGGGGAGTGTGTGTGTGTGTGCAGGCGGGCGGGCGGGCGGGGGGGGGGGGGGGGTTCTGGCCCTCTTACAGATGTTGTCCAAAAATCATGCAGATCGGTACACAGTATCTCTGTAGCCGTTAAATGGAACGGGTATTTCTTACATTGATGCTCCTACTTTACATTGATGCTCCTACATATTAGCATGCAAGCACCAGTTAAAGTTACTTTCCATCCCTCATATACTGTGTGCACAGTGCACATCCCATAACCCACACACTGCACATCATTTCGGAGCTCATATCTTTGAACGGGTAAGGGCTAGTGTGTATTAACAAGACAACATGGAAATGTATACGAAGCAAGCAAAACAAATCAATAAAAGTAACGCAAAAGTAACTAGTAACATAACTAGTTACTTTTTTAGGATGCAGCAAATGAGTTACTTTTTGTAGTAACTACAGTAACTATGACTAGTTACAGTGCAACACTGCAACAGACGCGACCATATATTGAGAGGCGGTACCGACCTTTAAAAAGAAGATACCCAGCTGAACCTGCCGTTAGAGGCAGTTTGAAAGTTATATAATATGAATCCACACACACAGACATACACGCACACGCACGCACACACACACACAAAGATAATTTACCAAATGCTCAGTTTGTATCACAGGTGTGTTGCGCAGACACCACATGTGAGTCCCTCTGCCTTGTACAGTAGATGTTTATTTACACTCAGTTGACAACGTAGACAGGGCTCTAAAGTCCAAACACGCACAACACATACATGCACACAGACACAGAGCATACACTCCATACAGTGCACGGTGGGTTAGGCTATTGCAGGGACAGAGCAACAATTTGTTTTAATACAGTAAATAATATAAGCTATATACGCAGCAGCCATATTGGAGAGGAGTTGGGTCTCTTCTCATTTCCTTCAAAGGAATCAATGATACTAATGAAGGCTCTGTTCCATTTCATGTAGCACAGTGGTTCTCAAAAAAAATTCAAGGACCCCCATATTTCTGAGAGTGTACAAATGGAAACAAATGGAGTTGCAGTGAGCCAACATGCACAACATCAGCACCCTGACTCTGTTTGACCAGAATGGCACAGACTGAGCCTTCATTAGTATCATTGGTAACACCTGTGAAGGAAGTGAGAAGAGACGAAACTTCTCCCAAAGCCTGTATGTATACTGTATCCACCTCTTTCCGCTGGAGTTTACTGGAGGCGACTGGAGATTATTTGGACCACACTTCCGGTTTAACAGCAGACATACAAGCTCACGTCGCGTCGCAGATGCAGCCTGTTGTGAGCTTGTAAATCACACTCGGCTGCGGCGCCGGAAGCTCGGTACAGCGTCTGCGCAATGCACTATGGGGCGTTGGAAACTCGTGGATAGCCTATCAGAAAGGCTGCATAGGGGCCACAGCCACAGCTTTGCTTTGCTAACCTGGTCACCGATAGGCTGCAGGGTTTTCATAGTGTCTGATTGTGAAAGCGTGCACGTACATGCGTGCATGTTAACATCTCCAACTTGCTTTGTGCACGCGCGTGCGTGAATTGTGCTTGTGTATTGGTGTGTTTACAGGTGCCCTCAAAGAGGGCCAAACATTACACAACCTCTTATCTTCATGATGGTAATATATTTCTTAAAAAAGAAAAAAAAAATAGAAAAAGAATTGAACACTGCTAGTAGTATACAGATGATGATTCTGAATGAAGAGACCAGTGGTGTAAAGTAACTAAGTACATTTACTTAAAGACGTAGTGAAATTAAAAATACGTTTTTTACACTTTTAGAACATATCTGTAGTGATAATATAGTGATAATAAGTTAAAAATTCCTGTGTTTGTGTATTATATAACAAAACAACCACAGCCCCTAAACAAAAATGTCATGCATGATGACGTACGTTGACTCTACTTAATAATTCATGAGGTCAGAATGATTGACAAGCGCCTGTGTCAATCAACTTCAACTACTTCCCGCGAGCTGTGTTGCGCTCATAGACATACAAAGGTAGACGCCTCCTTCGGCTCTGGGGCGTCCATTTTGGAGGATCGGCAACTTTTCCAAGACTGTATGGCTGCAGGCGTGGATGCTTCCGTGCGTGTCACAGAAGGGGACGTTTGGTTGAATTTCCAATACTTTCACTTCTACTTGTACTTTTACTCCACTATTTATTTGAAAACTTTAGTTACTAGTTACTTTGCAGGTATAAATTATTGCGACCGTAGGTCGCACTTACTATCAAAACCTGCACAAACTGTCAGTCAGTCTGTCTGTCTGTCTGTCTGTCCGTCTGTCTGTCACACCTCACACGTCACACTATTGCCCTGCTCATATCTCCGCAACCGTTGCCCCGATCCATGCCAAATTTTGCACACACGCTCCTTGGCTGCCAAACTACAACCTCCAAGGACCCCCGGAGCTCCAGGGACCCCCAGGTCCCTGGGGGACCCCAGATGTAAAAAATGACCAAATGTGCAAAAATGACCAAATGACCACCCCAACGGGGCTGCTCACGGGGAATTCCCGGGGACCACCGACTCCTGGTGCTCCACAACGGATGCAAAAGTGGTGGCGCCCCCAGTGGAGGACCCCCTCCACTGCAGCTCACATAAAATGACGTAACTCGGGCTAGGAGGGTCCGGGAGAGCCGGGGCCGGTACCTATTCGTCCGCCAAGGCAACGCGGACACCCCACCCCTCATTTCTCACATGGCCCTCTTCTAGCGCCACCATGAGGCCGATTTTTAAAACACATCTTTGGACACTGCTCCTACAGTTTTTGCCCTAAAATCACGCAAATCGCTACACAGTATGTCTACACTCATCCCATCACCATGAATCTGTCCCATATAGCGCCACCTTCAGGCCGATTTTTAAAAACACTTTTTTGGACACTGCTCCTACAGATTTTGCCCGAAAATCACTACACAGCATGTCTACACTCATGTCATCAACATGGATCAGGAAGATTTTGGAAAAAACAATTTTTGCCCTATTTGTGGAGATATCTCCCGATTAGGGAGTCTTACTGGTAATATTATAAAACATACATAAACCACTTCTAGCCCTATTTTAACCTAAGGCTATTTGAAAATAGCCGATCTACAAGCTCACAACGCAGATCGGCTATTTTCAAACATTTTGTTACTTTTTGTACTTTAAGTACATTTTGATGCCAACACTTTCATACTGTGCTTGCGTGGCACGCTCGCTCACGTGCACACGGGAGAGAGATAGGGGGAGCTGATGGGCGAGTCTCCGGCTCTGCGGTCAGTAAGGTGATCTGAGGGCTCAGGGCTGTAGTTAAAAAAACACAAACAAGAGATGAAAGCAAAGTGCCGAGTCAACACGGCAGCAGACGGCAGCATTGTTTGTGAAGAAAAGCTGCCTCTGTTGAAATAAGGGAGAGAGAAAAAAAACCAGCATGGCTTAATTACTGCCGCATAATACCAATTATTTTGTCTGAACACCCTTATCTTAATTACTTCAAAAGACCAACTTCAATTAGGACGTGAAAACTGCATCTAGCCCTGGCAGGCCGATCCACAACTCCCCGTGGAGCGCACGTCACTCAATTACACACGCACGGGAACGCACACAGACAAGGCACACACACCCACACCCACACCCACACAGAAGCACTCGTGCACACACGCACGCAAGCTGAATGTTACCAGCAAATTTGTTGATAATTAATTGACATGCAAAGCATAATAAGCATAAATGAATGAGCATCGCTCTGAAAGTAAAAGATGAAAGCAGAACAATTAATTTGGTGAATCAATACCGAACAAACCAATGGCCAAATTATTTCATGTGTGGAAGATTCCATTGACCTGCTGTCAGCAGTTTGGAATAACAATCCTAGCAAGGATTTTAAAGTGTGCATTTAAGACTGACACACACACACACACACACACACACACACACACACACACACACACACACACACACACACACACACACACACACACACACACACACACACACACACACACACACACACACACACACACACACACACACACACACACACACACACACACACACCTAGTCAGCCCCGAAACCCTATCACTGTAGTAACCAGAAGGAGCATCATGCCATACAGCTGATATGATGATGTCTATATTGACTCATACGCTGGCCCCCCCTTTCCCCCTCCAAGAGAGCCAAACATTACACAACCTGTTATCCTAATGATGCTAGTAGTTATGGTTTGATTTGTTTAAAAGAAAAAGTGTCACGCTCTGACATCACTGTGATGTCAGGAGAACCACACTAACAGAATCCCTTTTATGCCCATATATGGAGATCCCTGATGTCATCAATATTAAGCCCATATATGGAGGCCACATACCACACTAACAGAATCCATATACAAGACAGCCCATATCGGTGTGGCTGGTTCTACAGACATGGATCTCCATATATGGGTATTGGTCAGATGGCCAAGACATAATGCGTTAGGGCGAGGTCGCTTGTCGCCCTGAGGCGTCTTACTAGTAATTTATATCTGCAAAGTAACAAGTAACTAATGTTTTCAAATAAATGTAGTGGAGTAAAATTACAATATTTGGATCCGAGATGTAGAAGTAAAAGTATTGGAAATTGGAAATACGTAAAGTAAAGTAAAGTAAAGTAATAATACCTAAAGATTGTACTTAAGAGATATGATATATGATAATGATATGATAATGATATAGTACTTTATTGTCAGTTCACACTGAAATGTGTCTTACGACACAGCAGCCATGTATTCAAAACATATATACAAACATCTGCAACACATCCAGGCATACATGACACGCTGAGTCGCGGTGCAGCCCCTGTACCAGCGCACCGACTAGTACAGTCAGGGTTCCCACACATTTTTACCAATTAATTTCCAAAACTTTTCCAGAATATTTAACTCTATTTCCAGGACTATATAACAATAATTCAGCTCAATAGCAGGTCGCTTACTCCTATGCGCAATGCCTAAAGACAGGTAGAGTATGCCAGTGGTTCTCAACCTTTTCAAAATAATCCTATTTGAAATGGAGACCCCGGCACCCTGACGAGCACTAAGAGTTGAGGAATTTTTTATAACACGGTTTTATTGTGAAACTAGCAGATCTACATGCTCACAACGCCTCGCGTTGTGAGCATGTAGATCTGCTATTTTCACAATTTCTGCCTCTAATATTTGACAATTTGGCCAATGTTTAATTTGTCATTTCAGAGGTATTAACAAAATCAATAACCAAAGACAATGCATAGCTATTTTTTCCAGGACCTTCCAGGACCCTTGATCAATTCCCAAACTTTTCCAGTACTGGAAAAATATTTTTCTAATTTCGAAATATTTCCAGGAATTTCATGACCGTGGGAACCCTGTACAGTATACTTAAGTAAATGTAATTAGTTACTTTACACCACTGATGATTCTTAAAGAGGAGACACTGTTGCACTGCGAAACCAAGAGAGGAGCTGATAGACAGACAGTCATTCCAGTCTCTCTCATAACACACAAAATGAATGGCGTGATGAACATTGGCGCTTGCTTTAGTTGTTGACACAGAGTTGTCTCGGGTTCTAAAAGAACCCTTGGTGCGTGCTGAGAGCGCTGAGAGGGGGTAAGTGGGGTGGGGTGGGGGGCACCGGGGGTGATACAGCGGGTGTGTTTGTGAGGAGATGAAAGGTGACGCGGACCAGTATAGGTCACATGTCTGCCTGCGGAATGGCCCACGGAACTCGGGGGGGAAAGGTATAGTATTGTGCTAAAGTGTTGCATCCCAAGGTGATCGCTGTATGTGTGTGTGTGTGTGTGTGTGTGTGTGTGTGTGTGTGTGTGTGTGTGTGTGTGTGTGTGTGTGTGTGTGTGTGTGTGTGTGTGTGTGTGCGTGTGTGTGTGAGAATGTATTCTCATGGTGGGTGAGAAGGTAGTAGGTAGAGAGGGGGGGGGGGGTGCGTGTGTGTTGTCCCTGACCCATGTCTAAGTGGCGCTGCAGTGTTTACCATGAGGAAGGAAGCTGTCAGCTCTGTTTGTTCCCATCTCAGCTAGACAGACCACCCCCCCCCCCCCAACCCCCCGCCCCCAAACACATACACACAACCAACACGCCCCCCCCCCCCCCCAACCTGTACCCACCCCTACAGGGTCAGAGAAAGAGAGAGAGAGAGAGAGAAACTGAGATGGAGTCGTATACAGTACCATTACTGAAAACAGACAGAGTTGGGTGAAGGGGGCGGCGCACCCTTGACAAAGTCCTCTGTATGCATTTCACTTGGTGCGGCTGGGTCTTTCTGCGTGCGCGCGCGCGTGTGTGTGTGTGTGTGTGTGTGTGTGTGTGTGTGTGTGTGTGTGTGTGTGTGTGTGTGTGTGTGTGTGTGTGATAGTTTGTCTAGCTATACTTATGGGGACTAACAGCATGTTCACACAGTCACCTGCAGGGGACCTCTGACAGCGTGGGGACAAAACAGTAGGTCCCCACAACGGTTAGGGTTAGGGTTAGGGGTTATAGGTTTAGGGATAGAGGTTAGGGTAAGGCCACAGGACTTGCATACAAATGAATGGAACTCTATAATGTCCCTACAAGTGATGTAAATATATATAGTGTGTGTGTGTGTGTGTGTGTGTGTGTGTGTGTGTGTGTGTGTGTGTGTGTGTGTGTGTGTGTGTGTGTGTGTGTGTGTGTGTGTGTGTGTGTGCGTGCGCGCAAGTGTGTGTCAGAGGACTGCAGACATAGCGACTGGCCTCCCCTGCAAGGCCCGACTGTGATTGACAGGGCTTTCTACTTAAGGTATAGGGTTTCCCCCCTGGTGTAACGTCCCTGTGGCTCTCCGCCAAGGGGTGACTGCATTCCTGACCAGGTCATGAACTGACCACCTTTACCCCACCCACCCCCACCCCCCCAATTCATTCCTCCACCAAGCACCACCTCCACCTTCTGCCTAAAACCCCCCCTCGGAGATCCCCCACCTGAGCTGGGCGCAACCTTAGCTCTGGTCCGTCCATAGCGTTAGTGGAGTTCTCCCTAACGCTATGTTCCTCTACCTCCCAAATCCTTGGCAAATCCGGAAAGACCCGTCGTCTGGTCCGAAAATGACAAAAACTGTTTCGCCCCTCACCAAACCAAAGGTATCAGTGGACAGTTGAAAGCTTACTCTACTTAGTGGACGCGGTCTGAGCTCCCCACCAAAGGATTAAAATACATTTCTAGGGCAAAATGAAAAATATTCCACTGGACGGACACACTCTTCCTGGTTTTCACGAAACAGCGCTTCCAACGTCGCAGAGTTGAATAACAACCAATGAGACTAACGCGGGGGAGTAGTGAGGGGGCACCTTGATGGCGACGACAAATAGTGAAAAACTAGAAGAAATGGAGTCTCCATCCGGTAGAATATTTTTTCATTTTGCTCTAGAAATGCATTTTAATCGTGTGGTGGGGGGCTCAGACCGCGTCCACTAAGTAGAGTAAGCTTTCAACTGTCCACTGATACCTTTGGTTTGGTGAGGGGCGAAACAGTTTTTGTTATTTTCGGACCAGACGACGGGTCTTTCCGGATTTGCCCAGGATTTGGGAGGTAGAGGAACATAGCGTTAGGGAGAACTCCACTAACGCTATGGACCAGAGCAAGGCGCAACCACAGTAAGCTCCCCCCCAAACCAACCAACCAACCAACCAACCAACCGCTGTCCCATTCAAAACAGACCTCCGGTTCCTCCCTCTCACTCAACAGAGGCACCGCAGACAAAGGACAATTACGGCATTAACCTGGAGACGATCGGAATTTTTGTATAAACTCCTCGCAAGCGCGTGCGCGGCGCTCCCGCGTGCACGCACCGCCATTACGACTGGCATAGATGCTCGCGTTGGCACGGCAGCCGCTCCGGCGTTAAGAGACTTATTGTCTTGATTTCTGTTGTTGCTGCCGCTGCTGCTGTCTGTGGGTGGGTGGGTGGGTGTAGGGATGGTGGCAGTGGCAGTGGTGGCGGTGGATTAATGCTTGGTTGGTTATTGGCAACGGTTCTGAGCCAATAACCGCTCCATTTCTTCCACACTCACCCTTTTATTCCCCCCCAACACATTCACAAATACATTCACTCACAGGCGCACGCACAACACACACGCACACTAGGGATGGGACGATACACGATATTATGGTTCAACGTGATAAAGAACACTCACGATAATCGTATCGTGGAGATTCAATTTATCGTGATATCGTCCTCCGTCATGCACTGGGATCAATTCACCTTTTATTTGCCGAGCTGCATATCCGGTACCATTTAAACCCTCTATTGGTAAAACGTACTTGATACATTCTTTTTTTCACTCTCTATCAAATGTCTTTGGCAAACGTTCCGCCCCCATTGATTATCGCGATAATATCGTAAATCACGATTTCTTTTGTCACAATAATCGTGACATTGAAATGGTCATATCGTCCCATCCCCTAACGCACACACAGGGATGCGTGCCCCCCCCCCCTACAAACCCCTCCCCTCCCCGCCCCTCCCCTTGGGCCAGAGTGTGATGAGCTGTGTGCCCGCGTCCCCTCCTTGCCCGTGCGTTCCGGGGGCAGGGAGGCGGGCAGGGAGGCGAGGCGGTGGCGTGGCGGCGGTTAGGCTCTCCATCTCTATCTCGACCCCAGCAGAAAGCCGGGGGAAAATTACGCGCCTCCTCCTGGAATGTGATTAGATTCCTGATGTTGGCAGCCGCACAGCTCTGTTTTTTTAATTGAGTTCCGAGGCGCGACCAGATTAGCCTCGTGACATCATTGATGGTCTCTATCCGTGTGCCTGTGTGTGCGGTGTGTGTGTGTTTGTGTGTGTGTGTGTGTGTGTGTGCAGAGGTTGGTGGTGTCTGCTGATAAGAGATGATGGGGGCTTCTGTGTGTGAATCCCCCCTCCCCAATGGATGATGCGTACTAATAGGAACTATAAGCGTTGGGTGGATATGTGTGTGTGTGTGTGTGGGGGGGGGGGGTTATGTATATGCTTTTGTTTGTCAGGGAGCCATACTGTATTTTGTGCAAGGTCCAAGTGAGCTTAGCAGTTGTTGGGTGTTTTTGCATGTTTTTTGTTGCTTAGAGGCGATCGCGGTTTTCCCGGTGAATCTGAGCGCAACGGTGGGGGCCGATGGGCAAGGGGTCGCGAGCTTATGAGAAACAACTAAAACAAGACCTTAAAACCTGGCGAAAACAGTTAGGTGCATTAGCGCAAGATGACGATGAAGGAAAACATTAAATGGAAAACATTAAATTAACTTCTGAAAAGCCTACTAGGCCTTAAAACCTGTCAAAAACAGTTGTGTGCATTAGCGCAAGATTAGATGAGGATAAAGGAAATCATTAAATGGAAAACATTAAATTAACTTCTGAAAAAGGCTTCTAAGCCTACACTAGCTTACTAGTAAAACTAGTGGAACCACGATATTGCCACACGTGAATAATTGTGGTTGTAAACAATAACACAGACAATATAAATCCTTATTAGTCTAGTAGTGGGAAGAAGGGGTTATCATCATGGCCCCAAATAACTTTTAAATATCTTGCAATTGGCGGCGAGTCTCGTACGAAATCGGCAAGAGTGCCTCTCAATACACAATGCTAACCTCTCCATCGGCAATAGTCAGTGATGTGTTACTGTGTTCTAGAACTCCCCACACTCCCGCGCCCCCACCGTTGCACTCAGGGTCACCGGGAAAACCGCGGTCGCTGCTTAAGAGTTCTTCCTTCGTCCACCATGATGTCCTACCACTCCATCTATCAGGCAGCCAAATGATTGTATTCTCATCATCAGGTGCACTGGGCCTCAGCACAAGCACAGATTCGTCAATCGTCAGCAAGATAGGATTTTTTTGAAGCATGCCAATTGACTGATTGATCATAAACTATTTTCAGGGAACGCGTTATGAAACCAATCTAAAGCCCCATTTCCACTGTAGGGCCGACCCAAAACTAGAACCTGAACTTTCCAGAACCAAGAACTTTCAAGAACCTGTGAAGTTCCGGGTCCAAGTTCTGCTTACGTTTCCATATAACCATAACTAACCCGGGAAGGTCCCAGAAAAAGAGCAGCAGTGCTCCTGGCCCCTCCCATAGGTTCCCAGAACTAAAGTTTAGTTCTACCTCAGGAGCAGGACCTAAAAAAAGGTTCCAGGAACCTTGTCTGGAACCAATGGAAACAAAACCAGAACCAAGAAAATATAGGTTCAGGTTCCTGAAAGTTCTGGTTCCACCTTGCATGCAGTGGAAAAGGGGATTAAGAAACCTGCTGTCTATTATGTGTGTTTGTCACTGGTTGGCCATTGCAGCCATGATCTAGTTATGTTTAATTTCAACGTCCACACACAAATGACGGTACACAACCTTCTCATGACAGAACCGTGTGACTTTTGGCCCAGAGTCAAGCGAGGCGAGACGATGGACACACGAGTACGATGGATACTCCACCTCCGGGGTTCCCCAATTAGTTTTCCCCCAAGGGCCGAATTATGTCTAGGGTACCAAGCCGAGGGCCACAACATTGCAGGGGGCGGCGGTGGCGTTCCCGCTACTCCAGCGACAGTTTTCGTCGTTGTCGGGTGAAAATCTTATATGTCCAAAACCGTTCATTTTGAATTTATCATTTTAAAAATGATTTAAACTAGTGAAAACAGCCGATCTACAAGCACACAACGCCTCGCGGTCACTACTTCTGTGCGGCGGCCTTGTCTGATTTGTGAAGGAACGCACAAATTTTGAGATACGAGGTTTCCACCCGACGACGACGATATACTAGTGTTGTTGCTGCTCTTATACCACCATTATTACTGGGGTTGGTGGGGGCCAGACAGTGGCCCCCCCGCGGGCCGCCTATTGGGGAACCCTGTCCTCCTATACAGTAAAGAGGAGGTGCAAAGGTCTTCTCCTCTCGACTCCTCCTGTCCTCCTCTCTTCATCTCGGCTCCTCCTCCTCTTCTTCTCTTCCAACACCCATTAGGGTCGCCTCCTCCTCCTCCAGGCCAGAGAACAATCAGCCTGGCGTCTGATACTTCCTGCCCGGCATAATTACCCCACCTAATTAAAACTTAATTGCCGGCCTCTCCGACCGCCATCTTAAATGAGCAGTGGGAGCCGGGGCGGGGGCGGGGGCAGCAGTAAGCCTGCTGGGATGTTTGTGTGGACGGCAAATTGGTTTATCCCTATCAGATTCCTCAGTCCCTGGCCCCCGCGCGCACGCTAGAGCGCCGCTCTGCTGCCCAGAGAGAGAGAGAGGGGGGGGGGGGGGGGAACGGTGGGGAGGAGGTAAAGCAGGGGCGTCGCACCACATTCTGGGCACTGGGTACAAGGATTCACTGTGGGCCCCCCATGAACGTTCCATTTAGACAGTGGGTAAACGCTTTAACTAATCGTGAAAATGGGTGCAAGTCTTTGAATATTTCAAATCCTTCTAAGGTTTTTTTTTTTTAACTATGTTTCTATGTCAGTGGTGCTCAAACCTTTTCATGTGAAGGACCCCCAAGTCACGGACCCCCCATCTAAAAATATTTAGTTCCAGTGACCCCCCCCCCCCCCCCAAAAAAAACAACCCAAAATTTGAGTTACAAATGGTCGCTTAAAAAATACATATATTCAAAGATTAGCAGATCTACAAGCTCGCAGCACCGCGCTGTGAACTTATTTTTCAATAGCTAAAGTATAAAACAATGAGGGCCCCCCTCCACCTTGGGCCCTAGTAACTCAGTCCCACTCCCCCCCTCCCCCCCTTGTGACGCCCCTGAGGTAAAGGGAAAAGCGAGAGGGAGAAGGGAGGTAGAGAGAGGGTTTTAATGCGATGGAGGCCAGACAAGACCTAATGAGATCTCCCTCCCTCCTTTTTTTTTTTTTAAGTACACTTTTCATTCACAGTTTCGATTAGTTTGGCTTAAATGAGCAGCAGCGCCGAGCCAAGTCTCAGCAGGTTGGTTGTTCCCGAGAACAACGGCAGATGAAAAAAGTTTTGGCCCGGGTACGCACGGAACAAGGGAGGGCGGGAGAGACAGACAGACAGACAGACAGACAGAGGCAGACGATAAGGAAGTTAGGCTTTCGTGGCCCCCCCAACAAAATCATCAGGGGGCAAATGAAAGAGGAAATGCTGCATTAATCGCTATGGGTTCTCATAATTGTTACGATTAAATTTCATAATTGACTAATGGCCAGCTGCGGCTTACATTACACGCAGGATAAATACATCACATTATACATGCAAGCTGAGAGGAGATGGAGAGAGAGAGAGATGGATGGATTGATAGGAGAGAGCGAGAGGAGGCCTTGATGGACATATAAATCAGTACATTATGGGCCGACGAATGCTGAAAGCTTACAATGTTGGCAATGCATGACTGGCGTAAGGAAGCCGATGGGTGAGAAAAGAACATTTCGTTGTTTATATCTCCAACTAAGGTTTCAAATTTGTACGTTCTTTCGCAAAGTAAAGCCCTGCTTCATCGTACAAGGCCGTCGCACAAAAGTAGTGAAAACAGCAGATCTACAAGCACACTTGTGCTTGTAGATCGTCTGTTTTCACTAGTTTAAATCATTTTTAAAATGAAAAATGCAAAACGAACGATTTTGGACATACAAGGTTTTCACCTGACAATGACGATTTGCTAAATAAAGGTAGCAAGACTAAACAAAAATTGCTGATTATATATGCTTGGGAAATCCTTTCTATTTTCATATCATGATATGTGGCCATTAAAAATCGTTGATACAATATCTGATGGCCGGCAGGAGTATGGTTGTATACAGCAGGGGTCTTCAACAGGGGGTCCAGGACCCCTAAGGGGGCCTCAGAGTTACTACAGGGGGTCCTCCAAATCTTTGTGTGATAGAAACTTTTTTTCTCCTTTTTATGCATGCACTTGAACCCTAGTGCATATTCTGAGAACCAAAAATACAAGGAGGTTTGGTTTAGAGGGGAAAAAGAGCAGACTGAAAGGTCAAGTTCATTAAAGGAGTAGTTCACCCCCAAAATGACTTTTTTTCTATTGATTACTCATTACTCTAGTCTCCATGGCATGAGTAATCAATAGAAAAAAAGTCATTTTGGGGGTGAACTACTCCTTTAAGTATTGACGGTTCAAGTGGTTAAATATCTGAAAACACAAATTGACAGGAATCCAAAATACACTGATGATTGTGCTGTCAAACAATGAAACTATATGGAATCTATGAAAAGGTTGTGGGGGTCCATGCTTCATCTGTCTCTCAACTAAGGGGTCCTTGGCCTGAAAACGTTGAAGACCCCTAAACATCATTGTCACTTTGTAATATTTCAGTGGCTCACCTTCAATTCCTACATCAATGTTACATGCTCAAAAATGAGAATTACAGTATGCTTTTGGGTACACACAAAGGAACGCACACATATTCACAAACAGAGATACCGGTGTCAGTTTGTGGTCTAATTAAGCACCACCTCGTAGCTGGAGACACACACACACACACACACACACACACACACACACACACACACACACACACACACACACACACACACACACACACACACACACACACACACACACACACACACACACACACACACACACACACACACACACACACACACACACACACACACACACACACACACACACCTGTGCAACTCAGACAGGAAGGACCACCAACTGAAAGTCTGCTTTCCCATGTAGGAAATTGTGTGTGTGTGTGTGTGTGTGTGTGTGTGTGTGTGTGTGTGTGTGTGTGTGTGTGTGTGTGTGTGTGTGTGTGTGTGTGTGTGTGTGTGTGTGTGTGTGTGGGTGTGTGGTATGAGCTCAGCAGCCTCAGTATATTGGAGTGCAGCCTTTATTTTACAATCCCACATGGTAGCTGATATGCAGCTAGTCAGCGACGCTGACACAAAAATGCCATCAAGCTTAGCTGTGTTGCAGCACAAGAACAACCCAAGAACACACAATGTAATCATTTATTATCCTCTGACAAATGGCGCTTTTAACTTCATCGTTAGTTACCTCTTCCAGGGAAGGTTTTAAAAAAAGGCAGTATTTGGCAGCAGACTGTTAATTATGTTAATGAAAAGACAGAGATATGGCAGGCAAATTACTGGATACAGTAGGTGGGATATAGCCCGGATCAAACCGGAAACCAGGCTTTCCCCAGGTACTATGCGACCACAGTCAAAGAAAATGAAAAAGACGTCCTTGTTTACATTTTTTCAGACAAGTATGAATGCTCAAAGCTTTGAATGTAGTGAGACAAAGTGCTACGTGTCGTTCGACAAGGATAGATTGGCCTTCAGTCAGATCTCAGTCAATGAGGCGTGATTATGGATCCCACTGGGAAAGATGGATAACCACGCCCCGGACTGGCTGAACCGGATGTAGGGAGCACTCCATTGTAGTCACTTGGACCGCGGCAGAGGTGCACCAAAACCTAAACTTATCCTTAACCCTAACCCTAACTCTAACCCTAACCTTAAACTTAACCTTAACCCTAACCCCAACTCTAACCCTAACCCTAACCCTAACCTTAACCTCAGTAAAACTAACGCTGGTGAATGCTAACCTGGTGAAATGCTAACCTGCCGACGCTCGTGAGTAGCTAACCTGCCGACGCTGGTGAGAACGAGCGCTATATACCGTTTCCATCCATCTTCTCCAGTGGGATCCATAATCAGGCGCCATATATATATATGAAAATATGCAGGGGAATGTTGCAGAAAAAACACGAGGTAATATTGCAGGGCTCATCAGCATCGTTAAAATGCTTGCGGTTCTAGCGCACACTTCAAATGAGGTAAGGTTTAAATAAAGGATTATCTATTGTAGGTTAATAGATATCCATATACAGTACACATATCCATATATGGATGTGTGTCTAAAACGTTGTCATGCCCATTCATCAGTCCATTGAAAAAATGACCTATAAAAGGGAATTGCATCATGATCCAAGCATAATTCGACCTCCGGGTCAAGGGTTATAGGTAAAGCAGTCTGTTAGGCCGGCTTTACACTGCCACTGAAATCTAGCCTGAATCAGATCTGAGTCACATCAAAAGTGTAATCCAATTTTTTTAAATTAGTCTAAATCCAGACAGGTCAAATGCAGGTCACATGAAATCCGATTTTGAAAAACCACATCCAGAGGTGGTTTCAAATCCGATCTGAGGACATCTGTCTCAGTCTGAAAGCAGCAACCACATCCACCCCATAGAGTTATATGCAAGTCACATGCAAGTCATATCAAACTGTCCAAACGTCACTTGCTGCAGCGCCGGCGTCATTACAGAGCGTGGTGGGCAATCCCGTTCATTTCAGTGAACGGATCATTTCGTTCACGGTAATGATCCGTTCAAAAGATTCGTTCAAATGATTCGTTCATAGCGCGATCGTCCCGTGAAAAACACAATCGCGGGAGCGTTTTTATTACGTCGCGAGTACAGCCCGCCGTCGCATCCTGTCTGCCGGCCGGGGCTATTAGGGGGAGGGGCGGGGGTGTGAACGAAAGTGTGAACGACCCATTTCAGGGATTTGAACGAATCGTTCACGAGTCATGCTAATGATTTGATTCTTATGAACGAATCACTCATGAACGACACATCACTTTTGATTACAGCGCATATTACAGTGCGCTGAGCACATGAGGAAAAACAAGGAGAGAAAACACGTGAGCTAAATAGATAAAACCAGAGAGAAGAGCTAAACACAAGAGTAAAGAAAAGAAGAGAGAAAAACAATATTGTAACGTGTGTTTGTTTTTGTTGTTGTCGCTTGTCTGTTATGCCGCTTTTCCTGAACATAACGTAGCGCCATGACGCCGACGTCGTTACCACGGTAACCAAAGCAGATATGTAGACGCAGGGCAGCTTTGGGCTGCCGCTGTTAAAATCAGTCAGAACGCACATATCCGATCTGGTCACTTGCAAATGCAGTGTGAAAAGTCGGGCCAAAAGATCAGATTTGAGAACCAAATCGGATTTGGGCTGGATTTGACTGCAGTCTAAATCCGGCCTTATATCACCAATAATAGGCAGTCTTCCTTGGCCTACAAACAAGCATGTGGTGTCTGAGATGATCAGATGGAGGGACACACGAGGCGAAAAACTAGTCTTCACCTCCCGGCCTTTCAGCCCGGAGAACAGGTCAGGGTTCCCACACATCTTTACCAATTCATTTCCAAAATCTTCCCAGAATATTTAACCCGATTTCCAGGACTATATATAACAATAATTCAGCTCAATAACGAGTCGCTTATTCCTATGCGCAGAGAGTTGAGGAATTTTGTATAAAACGGTATTATTGTGAAAATAGCCGATCTACATGCTCACAACGCCTCGCGTTGCGAGGCGTTGTGAGCATGTAGATCTGCTATTTTCACAATTTCTGCCTCTGATATTTGACAATTTGGACAATGTTTAAAAACTCATTCACTGCTTTTTCAAAATGGCCCCTGAGTTCCTCACTGCCGCATTCCTAAATTTCTAGTGCACGGATACATTTTTAGTGCACGGATCGTGCACAGCTTTTAAACAAAAAAATCCGCTTGGAAATCCGTTCAGGCATTCATGAGATAGAAGCCTTCAAAGTCAAACAAAACAAACAAACATGGCTGCCATTTTAAAGATGTGTTTGTTATGGGGCCAAACATGCAATTTCGCGATTGCGATCATGCCTAATACTTTTTTTATTTTTTATTTTTCAAAATGGCTGCCAACTCGGGAAACTCGGGCTGTGGCAGTCTGGGGGTACTGAAATAACTCGTGGCTTGGCTATGAATGAGTTAATTTGTTATTTCAGAGGTATTAACAAAATCAATAACCAAAGACAATGCATAGCTACTTTTTCCAAGACCTTCCGGGACCCTTCCAGTACTGGAAAAATATTTCTCTAATTTCAAAATATTTCCAGGAATTTCATGACCGTGGGAACCCTGACAGGTGTACAGAAAGCCCTGCTGGCGGAAACTGGTATTTCAATATCTGTATCGGCCAATATGACCATGGCAATAATTGAATATTATGCATCCCTAAGTGTGGGTTACAAGCACCTTGTTCAAGGGCATCCGATGACTGCTCAGGAACAGAATACTATGTGTGCGATGTCAGTTGGGAGCTACACTTTCTAAGCCGATGTTGGGATTAAAACTAGCAATCGGAGTAATTCAAAACCCCATTTCTCGTTCCATTTGCCGTCTGCCGCCCATTTCCAAATAGGTGTTGGCTAATGGCTCCCTATGCCCAATTTGATAGATATGGATGTGATCACAAGGCTCTTCTCCACCCTGCCTGTGATATTGAGCAACCGCCCCACTCTCCCCCAAGGCCTTCTTCTCCATTCTTTTTAAACGTGTGTTGGTCAAATCTCCATCTGCTATTTCACACTTGCCTTTCATCACACTCCTCTATTACCAGGTAATGAATAGATCCTGGCTCTTTCTTCTCCTCTCCTGTCTGTCTGTTAACTTAATGCAAATTTCCATTGTAGCCCGGCGCACGCCGCGGCAGACTCACCGCCAGTGACGTTTTGCTAAGGTGTAGAGAAAAGGGGCCCACGAGGAGGTCTGACTAATGACTTCATTTTGCCTTTCACGGTGCTTTCAGCACACCGACTGTAGGATTCTTCCCCCTGAAGCACACTAGACAGATGTACAGTAGTCTAGCAGAATGTACAGGCGGCAATGGCACGACAAAGTGTGACGACCTAATAGTTTAACCCAGGGGAGTAGTTGAGAGAGAGATGAAGCAGGGACCCCCACAACCTGTTCATAGATTCCATAAAGTTTCATTGTTTGACAGCAGAATCGTCAGTGTATTTTGGATTCATGTCAATTTCTGTTTTCAGATATTTAACCACTTGAACTGTCATTACCTAATAAACTTGACCTTTCACTCTGTACTTAATCTGCTCTTTTTCCCTTCTACACCAAAGATCTTTGCTAAAAATAGCCGAGGCGTTGTGAGCTTGTAGATCTGCTATTTTTGGCTAAGGTTCTCAGAATATGGACACTAGAGTTCAAGTGGTTAATATAAAAAAGGAGAAAAAAACTTTCTATCACTCAAGGATTTGGAGGACCCCCTGTAGTAACTCTGAGGACCCCCTAGGTGTCCCGGACCACCTGTTGAAGACCCATGCCCTATTGTATACCGTTATAAAAAATCACACCCGTGTGAAGTGGAGCTGTGTGTGTGTGTGTGTGTGTGTGTGTGTGTGTGTGTGTGTGTGTGTGTAGATCATGTGTACCGATTTTTGTGACATTTGAAGAAAATATGTAGGAAAAGGAGCAAAAAGTGTGTTTTCGAGAAAATTCAAGATGGCGGAAAATCTATCCTGGCGCAAATGGGCGTGGCCTATATGGGGAGATGCGTCTTGACCCAAGGAATCCAGGGAAAAAAGAATTTAAATTTTCCGATCCACGGTTCAAGAGTTACGGGGCAAAACGTAAAGTGGCCCGTTATAGCGCCACCATGAGGCCGAGTGATGTAATTATTTTTCGATTCATTCTTAAAATCATTATGAATCTCCTCTCCGAGGTTTGAAACTGTAGCTCCTATGGTTTACGAGAGAAAAATACTTGAAAGTGATTTCTTGCATCGTCCCATTATACTAGTTACGCGCCGAAGTCAGGCTACATACAGACACACAGACAGACAGACACACACACAGACCCACACAGCCACGTATAGGGAGCCTGTGTTTCACACAGCTCCAAAAAGATTACTTTGTTGTTTTTTGAACATTTTCGAAATATTTCGCCTATAATGATGACTTGCCACAAACGGGGTCGGCAGGTTGAAAACGGTTAACACCGAGAGGAACATGGGAGGAGACCAGAAGAGGAAGCTTGCCAAGCATTGATTGGATGGCTATTTTTGAGTGCAAAACCATTGATACCAACAGAAGTTGGGTGTGACCACCAAAGAGAGCAAAAAATAACCACATACACACACACTCTGCGAACACACGCAGACTCACAGATGCAGAGAAACATACGAAGCACACACCTCAGCCCCCTTAATAATCCGCTAATCCTGTTTATCATCAGCGCGCTGTTCTTAGTGCAAGCGATACATGAGAGAAATCGCACGCACAAACACACTCCAATGTGCAGAGCTGAGATACAGTATAAATACACAAACATCTATTTCCTCATTTATTTCTCAATCTACACTACATTTAGCATTTTTCTCTCTCTCTCTCTCTCTCTCTCTCTCTCTCTCTCTCCCTCCCTCCCCTCCTTCCGACTCTCTCTCTCTGCCCCCCATCTCTCTGTTATGCATCGGTTATGCTGTTACACATCACAATCCCACATCAATGCAGGCCCCTGAGAAATATGAGTGGCTGCAAGCTCCTGTGTCTGAGGAGTTTCTCTAAGCTGCGGGGAACTTATTCCCTCCACTCCTCCAAGTACAAAAGTGAGATATTTTTTTGTGAAGGATACTGCCAAGTAAATTTGCACCTAAACTACAGCTGAACTATTTTCACCCTTTACAAAATAGACAGATAAAAAAATTGGTGGGAGCTATTCCGCATTACCCCAGTTGAAAAATGGGACTATTTGGCATAATCACAGATGATCCCAGCTTGGCTACCTAAGAAGTAAATAAAGCTATATTTCTTTCGTATTTCTCTTTTGGGATGATGATTCTAGTGAGGGCTAAGTATGTTGTAAATATAGCTATAATCACCGGTTCTCATTTCATAAGGTAATCTTTGGTGCTTAAAAGGTCATTGGAGAAATGGGTATTTGGCTGAGACACACAGAGCAGGTTTTTACTTTAGCCTTGTGTTGTGCAACTCTGGCAGCACATCTTGCTAGAATAAGAGTGAAGAGGAGGAGGTGGTCGAGTGGGATGAAGAGTCAGGGAGAGAAGTATAGTAAAACTCAACTTACAGACATTCTGTTAGGACAGGGGTCTTCAACAGGGGGTCCGGGACCCCTAGGGGGTACACAGAGTTACTACAGGGGGTCCTCCAAATCACTGAGTGATAGAAGCTCTTTTTTCCCCTTTTTTATATTAAGCACTTAAACCCTAGCGTCCATATTCTGAGACCTTTAGCCAAAAATAGCAGATCTACAAGCTCAAAGAGGTTTGGTGTAGAGGGGAAAAAAGAGCACACTAAGTACAGAGTGAAAGGTCAAGTTTATTAAGTATTGACGGTTCCAGTGATTAAATATCTGAAAACACTAATTGACGTGAATCCAAAATACACTGATGAATGTGCTGTCAAACGATTAAACTATATGGAATCTATGAAAAGGTTGTGGGGGTCCCTGCTTCATCTCTCTCTCAACTAAGGGGTCCTTGGCCTGAAAACGTTGAAGACCCCTGTGTTAGGGACATCATGGCAGGTTTCTAAATGAGATCTATATATTTGTTGTAAGGCTAATGTTCCATTTCGCAGCGCCACTTAAGTTGGCGTTTAGGTTTACTCCAGTGACGTCATTTTGGGGTAAAATATATGAATGTGAGAAGACCCTTACTGATTTTACATAAAAATAGTCACCTTGATTTCAGAAAATATTAATAATCAGGTTGATGTAATGCCGGGAAGTGACAATAAAGGGCATGCCAGGCCAGGGGAATCTTGGGAACACCATGAACTGTTGAAATAGACAGACAAGGTAATTTTCTGTCAGATTGACTGCATCAAAAATATTGCCGTTTACTTTCTACAGACTCTGATAACCATTCAACAATGAACAGAAATGAACTCCCAAATCCTCACAGTGTCCCTTTAACAAAAAGTGTCTCTCTGTGTGTTTGAGTTTCAACTCAATGTTCAAAGCATTCAGAAGAAAACATGCAGAGCAAAACGTTAAACACTATGTAACCTTTTCCATTAAAAGAAAAACTGTCAAATCCATCCGTTTCTAAGCTCAGGAAAAGTGCGGCACAGAGTAAGGTCTCAAAACTCGCAAGCACATCCTTCTGCTGATTAAGTCACAGCAAATCTCCAGCTGCTTTCCTACAACAGCACACACACACACACACTCATGTAATTATAACATCAACGCTTGGCCCGCCTTGTCATGAGTTCTGGCTTTGGGTAAAGGGGTGTGGGGTGTGCAGTCAGCTATCTGTCGCCACCATCAACACCCAGCTTCATAGCAAATTACAACAGCAGCAACACTGCCGAGATAGATGCAGCAGGAGATAGTGTGGTGCATGTGAAAAAGAGAAATCAATGACGTTCAAACATCGACGATATTGAACTTCAATGACAATGAAATTCAGTCGCAAAAGCACTGGATTTCTATCATTAATAAGAGATATGTAACGTGTTCTTTCTAAAGCCGATTAAGTGTTCCTCTTAAGTCCAGTGGTGGAAAAGGTACTCACATTTTATACTCAAGTAAAAGTATCAATACCACAATGTAGAAAATACTTGGTTGCAAGTAAAAGTCCGGAATTCTAAATGTGCTTGAGTAAAAGTATGAAAGTATTCGCATTAAAATGTACCAAAAGTTAAAGCTATACTGTGTAAGTTGCTCAACTAGTGGTCAGTAGCTCTATAGCAAATCTCGGTCGCGTCCGGTTTTTATTGTGCAAAACCATTGATACCAACAGAAGTTGGGTGTGACCACCAAAGAGAGCAAAAAATAACCACACACACCCTCTGCGAACACACGCAGACTCACAGATGCAGAGAAACATACAAAGCACACACCTCAGCCCCCCTAATAATCCGCTAATGATTTGTTTTATAAAAAAAGTTACATGGTATAACTTTAAAGTACAAAATGTTTGAAAATAGCAGATCTACAAGTTCACAACGCGTGAGCTTGTAGATCTGCTATTTTCAAATAGCCTTGGTATAAAATAAGGCTAAAGTGGATTAACGTATGTTTTATAATATAATCATTTACACCAGCAAAGTAACTATTAACTTAAGTTTTCAAATAGTTGTAGTGGAGTAAAGGTACAATATTTGGATCCGAGATGTAGTGGAGTAGAAAGTATTGAAATACTCAAGTAAAGTACACATACCTCAAAATTGTACTTAAGTACAGAACTTGAGTAAATGTACTTAGTTACTTTACACCTCTGGTGTGCAGAGAGGTGAAAGCGGCTTTGCGGAAAGGACAGAGGCCTGGCCACTGAGGACCACCTCGGAACACCAGGGGGTCCCATTCCATTTCCTGATTCCAGGAAGCCCACTTTAAGGAAGCAGCGTGGGTTGGATTTCTCTCATTTCCTCCACTGACACTGTTCCTGACTGGAATGTTGGAATGCGTCCGAAAGCCAAGCCAGGGAAGTGCCTCGCTGGCATCCCACAACCACTTTGTTGTGGAGCATCAACCAAGACAGATGGTTCGATCCGTTTTTTTTGGAACCGATCACCTAAGTCTAATCACGCGATACCGATCAATCACCGATCCGATCAAGTGGGGCAATATTATTATTTATATTATTTAATATTTTTATTAAAGCAGGCATGTTAAGCGTGCGTGCAGGGCCAGGCACTAGCAGATCAGCACAACGCAACCATAACAAACACCTTTGATGGTATGCAGCGTTATACCACCACCTTCGGAGTGTGATCAGAGCATCAGACCATAACAAACACTTGACTAGTGTATAATACGTCATTGATCGGATCGGCGAATTTACCTTTGATCACCGATCGCATTAATTACATACATATCGAGCCGAGCCGATCCATGGCCGATCAATCGGACCATCTCTAAGACGGAGATTCGAAAGGGACCCGCCCATTATGGCCAGCCCATAACGGTGAGGTAACAGGCAAAGTATTAAATGATCACTGTGTACAACCGATCACAATCACTGTCTAAACTCTACACCTCCAATGCAAAAGAGAGAGCAAGATAGTGTGAACTTCTGCACAGGGATCATCTAAGCTGACATAACCCTATCTCTCACACACACACACACACACACACACACACACACACACACACACACACACACACACACACACACACACACACACACACACACACACACACACACACACACACACACACACACACACACACACACACACACACTAATTTCTGTAATCTTGTGTGCCTCCATCTTGGAGGCTTAGCCCAGTGGACTGGGGCGGCCGCTGCCAGCTCTCTGCCCTGGGGTGGGGGGTGTGGGGCGGGGTGGGGGGCGCTATAGGGAGGGCCACAGGGGAGCCGCGGGGCCTGGAGGAGCCCCACATGGATTGTATTTGGGAGCCTGAGGCATGAAATGGAATAGGTTTAATCTGTTATCACCTGAGGGGGAGTGTGGAGTGTCTGGGACGGACACTGACAGACAGAACTCTGTGTGTGTGTGTGTGTGTGTGTGTGTGTGTGTGTGTGTGTGTGTGTGTGTGTGTGTGTGTGTGTGTGTGTGTGTGTGTGTGTGTGTGTGTGTGGCGGGGGGGGGGGGGGGGGGTGGGGTCACAGCACCTCAGCCTCAATGGTAAATGAAATATCAGCCGCCAGACAGAGAGTGATATTGGTTTAATTCCTCTTGAACTCTTCTCTACACTCTCTCCTCGTGTCGCTCTCTCCCTCCGCTTTCTCTGCTCCCCCAGTCATGTTTCATTACTCCTTACTCGTCGCCTCTGTGTAAAATCTCATACAAATCAACTCCTCTTAAGTTTTCCCCCCGTCGAGACTCACTGGATGCAAGATGAACGCACAGTTCAAGAGCGGGCGCTGTTGACGCTTCGTAATAGTCTGACGACGTTGACGTCGCCTCAGCCACAACATCCTGTGAAGGAATGAGTTCGAGAAAGAGAGAGGGGGGGGGGGGGAGTGTAAAGTCTTGTGCAATGCTAAGGGGGCGTCAGAGAGGGGCCGTGGAGAGACATGTAAAAACCGCTTTCTCTCTCTAGACCCCTTGAAGTGGCTCACCGTCTCTGCTACTGTACTGTGAAGACATTGAAGAGGTGGTGGTGGGTGGAAGTTCAAGTTAAAAGGCATAACCAAAATCAAAAGTGTCAATGGGGAAAGAGGGCCTTGTTACAAAGTACAGTGTGTTTGTCGGGTGTACAGTAGCAACTGTGGCAATCATCGCCCGTCGCTCACGTACTAACCTCTGTCACTAGGGCTGTCACGATATGACATTTTACATGACGATTAATTGTCACTCAAATAATTGGCGATTAACGATTTAATTGTGTTTTTGTCATTGACAATTACATTTCTGTTTGGCTTTTAGGCTTTGAAGTTGCACATGGCAGATATGACACAAAACCTAAATACACGAAGAAATTACTGACATATTCGACAACTTACTACTTAAAAAATAACATTGATAGTGGAAATAGCCGATCTACAAGCTCACAACGCGTCGCGATGCGACGCGTTGTGAGCTTGTAGATCTGCTATTTCCACTATTTCTGACATTTTTCAACATTCACGATTATGACGATTATGACAAAATAATTGCGATAATCTCAAATAATCACGATTAGACGATTATGTAATAATTGTGACAGCCCTATCTGTCACTCTACCACTGCCTCTGTTCTGTGTTTCTGGCAGGTGGGCTAGAGTCATTGTTCTGCCGTTGTTGGACCACTGGCTGAAGGAGAAGTCTACTTCCAGGACAATAAAAGGTGCACAGCCATTACTCTATGCGTCGTCGTTACAGGAGCCACGGTCACCTTCAACTTGAATGTGACCAGAGAGGTTTAAACTTGGTAATGGTAAAAAAGCGATTTGCACACTGGCAGTGGCAGGTCTTAAAAGCACATTTACACCTTTCCTTGCTAGGCAAGGTTTTTTCCGTTTTTCATTTTGGTCTATAAATAGGTGTGGTTGGGAGGTTAGTACTTTCACTCACATACTCATACACACCTATACACACACACACACAGCACCCTACTCTTCCTGCTACCTACGCGCGCCTCACACCACACAGGAACAGAAATGATTCCATTTCACATAACTGCGTGAGTACAACTGTGGGTACCAGCAGCCAGGGGCGTCAATTGGGTATGGCAGGGGTATGCTGCTGCCATACCCTGGGTCCAGGGGGGAAAATAAAAGTTGCTTTTTAAACATAAATCCATGAATGTCTCTTTGTCTATCTGTGCTGGTTATTATGTTGTTAAATTACAGTAAAATAACTACAAATGCAAAATTTAACAAAATGGTCACTTTAACAAGGTATTATAATTATATTCTCCACACTTGTATTCTCCCCATCTTGACAAAATTGTATATTCCCAGGTTCCGTAGGTCAGCTGCACAGGTGCAATGCATTATTGTTAATTGTGGCATGTTAGCTGCACTTGAACAACCGTTCCAGGCCGACATATCCAGCCCAAGAAACCGTAGAAACGGGGGGAAAAATAGAATGTACTTCTTAAGATAAATGTATCATGCCTGTTTCTAAGGTATGGCAACATGACTGGTGTCTTGCAAGACACCAGTCATGTTGCCATACCTTAGCTTTTTCTGAACGGACGCCACTGCCATCGGCTGCTTTTAAAGGTTCATCGTGCCACCCCAAAGAGTCAGTTTCTCACTCTAACCAAGTCGGTGGTAAAACATACACGCTGCTGAACTGTGTTCTAACAGCAGAGCACTAACGCAATACGAGAAGAACATCCAGTATGCGCTGCGAGTTAGTAGCACCTTCTGTCATACAGAGCACAAAAGGAAATGGTGGTCAACCAATGCATGACAGGTGTGAAAAGAACCCCTCTCAATCGTCCCCTCTCTCTCTCTCTCTGCTCTCTCTCTCTCTCTCTCTCTCTCTCTCTCTCTCTCTCTCTCTCTCTCTCTCTCTCTCTCTCTCTCTCTCTCTCTCTCTCTCTATCTCTCTCTCTCTCTCTCTCTCTCTCTCTCTCTCTCTCTCTCTCTCTCTCTCTCAGGCCTCTCTCGCTCTCTGACAACAATTTCCAGGCCCAACGCAGCAGAGGCACGGTTGCAGGGGAACATGTCATATTTATTTCCTCAAACAGAGGCCAACCCTCGCGCCCGGGAGACCTTACGTTTGACATGGCACAGAAACAAAACCAACACGGCCGTGGCCTCGCGGCGAACTTGCCTCAGTGCATTGCTATGCGGGAGCGACAGACCGACGGCACAGAGGGCCCACCGCGCCACTTGTGTGTAGCTGCCATCGCAATCAAGCACACACCACCCCCTCTCTCCACCCACCCACCCACCCACCCACCCGACAAACTATCAGGACCAACTAATTACGGGATTAGGTGATCAAACACGCTTTCTCTTGATACCGGTGCCAACCGCACTGCGTGTTTTGGCATGTGTCAGTGTGTACCTGTCAATCTAACCAGAAAGAAGTGCAAACAGCTGTAGAAAAGACAAAATGGAATAATAATATAATCAGGGCTAATGAGAGGTTCTTCCTGCTCTATGACCATCAGAATTCCCCTGTGAACTAGGTCATGGCAAAGAAAAGGGGGGGGGGGGGGGGGGTGTGAAGTGCAGGACATTGTTTCCGAAAACCACAGGACTATTTATCAAAATGACGGTGACGACACACGGCAGTGATGGGTCTTGCGCAACTTCATGCTGGTATGCAGGGGCGTCACACCAAATTCTGGGCCCTGGGGTACAAGGATTCACTGCGGGCCCCCCCCATGAATGTTAACTATTGAAAAATAGCAGATATACAAGCTCACAGCGCGGCACCGAGTGCCGCGCTGCGAGCTTGTAGATCTGCTATTTTTGAAGATTTTGTGAAAATGTGTGCAAGAAACCCATGTTTCCATGTCAGTGATGCTCAAACTTTTTCATGTGAAGGACCCCCAAAATTATATGAATTTGGCCACGGACCCCCATCTCAAAATATTTAGTTCCAGGGACTACCCCGGAAGCAAAATTTGAGTTACAAATGTTCGCTTAAAAAATACATATATTCAAAGATTTGCACACATTTTCACGACTTTTCAAAAATAGCAGATCTACAAGCTTGCAGCGCGGCACTCGGTGCCGCGCTGTGAGCTTGTATATCTGCTATTTTTCAATAGCTAAAGTTACTAGGGCCCCTCCACCTCGGGCCCTGGTAACTCAGTCCCACCTTCCTACCCCTTGTGACGCCCCTGCTGGTATGCACTGCCAACAGTCCGTAGCAAGACGGAGGGAAGACATGGAGAGCAGAAGAAGTCTGCACTCTGCACTTGACCTTGTCCAAGTGAAGCCTAATTTATAGTCCTACTCTTATCGCGCGGCCGTGTCACTTTGTGGAAATCAGTTTTTTACAACATGTAGAGGGGGTCCCTGCTTCATCTCTCTCTCAGCTAAGAGGTCCTTGCCTGAAAACGTTGAAGAGTGTTTTGGTTGTTCAGGTTCATTTGGGCTTGTTGTTGTTGATGTTGTTGTGCCACCATGCAACTAAAGTGTTTTGGTTGTTAGTGTATTAGTACTCGGCAGCTGGCTTGTGTTTTGTGTATGTGAACAGTGTCATAGGTAGTGTCATAGACAGTTGGTGTGTGTGTGTGCGTGCGTGCGTGCGTGCGTGCGTGCGTGCGTGCGTGCGTGCGTTTGAGAGAGAGAGAGAGAGAGAGAAATAAATACAGGGTGTGTCTGAGGATGTAATTTAAAAGAGAATGAAATAAATAACATTGGTTTCATAATGTAGTGGATACCTGAAAAGTAATGAATAATAATACATTCGGATGTGTCCTGTTTCCGTTTCAGTTTTCAGTTCATCATCAAATAACAGATAAAAAGTGTCTATAGTTATTTACTCTTGGGTCTTTTAGGCTGTCAAGAAGGACTCTCCAAGCATCCCGGTCCTGAGCCAACCTGTTCAGCTGTCCCCAGGTGTGGAACAGTGGCGTCAGTTCAGCAAAAGGGTATGGCAAAGATGGGAGTCCTCATGGAAAAGAGGCATTACATTTTGTATAACATGGTTTCTATTGTGAAAATAGCCGATCTACATGCTCACATATAGATCGACTATTTTCACAACGTCTGAAAAAACTATTTTTTTTTCCCAGTTTTTTACACAGGTTTCTATGGTTTCTTGGGCTGGATATGGCAGCCTGGAATGGTTGTTCAAGTGCAGCTAAACTTAGCATGTTAGTAAACGTGCCACAATTAACAATAATGCATTGCACCTGTGCAGCTGACCTGCGGAACCTGGGAATATACCATTTTGTCAAGCTGGGAAGAATACAAGTCTGGAGAATATAATCATAATACCTTGTTAAAGTGACCATTTTGTAAAATTTTGCATTTGTAGTTTATTTTACTGTAATTTAACAACATAATAACCAGCGCAGATAGACAAGAAGACATTCATGGATTTATATTATAAACGTAACTTTATTTTCCCCCCCTGGACCCAGGGTTATGCAGCTGCATACCCCTGCCATACCCAATTGACGCCCTGGTGTGGAACATCCTCATTGGCATCGGCCTCCAACTCTCAACACCAGGTGTTTCTTTGGCCTTGGAAGTTACACTTGAGGGATTGATTGTGGTGTTCAAAGCTGTTTTAACAGAGAGTCTATCACGGAGAGTATGGCCTATTAAATTATAATTTTTTTAAATAATTTGAACCCACGATTTTGTAACCCATTTTTCACCCAGTGCCAATTGCCTAAGCTCTAATCCTGGGCGCTGCTCTCCTTCTGCCAACCCCGGGGAGAGTCCCGAGCTTCCTTCAATGCATGAGATGTGAGCTGGCCGTTTGTCACCTGACAGGGAGGGGAGTTTCCCAGTCCCCCCAGTAGGACGTTGAGTGTGGAAAGAATACGTTATTCCAATCAGTCCTGTTGCGCCACTACTTGAAATGTAAGACTGTTTCTAGAGTATTAAGCATAGTTGGATGAAATGAGAGGCGTGAGGCGTGTGACTCTTCCTACTGTAAGATGCACAAGATGAACTTGGGGGGGGGGGGGTGGGGGTAGAACTGGTCCTACTGTGTTATTCTGTCGACTACTTTTTCATTTAATCAAACTATCGAGAAACGCAGCAAAATTGCGCTCTTTGACGTATGAGTACACATTTGGGCTTGGTTTCATCATCCCCATTGACTTCCATTATCATGTAAGTTATTCCTCAGCTCCACTTCTGTGCCCAGGATGAGTGCTCTTAGGCGGGTAGGAGTAGTGAGGCAACGACCACCAGAGAACCTCCTCGCTACTCTTATATGCCTGGGGAAAATCGCGCTCTTTCGAACGACCATCATTTCGACCGGTGGGTTAGCGACTCACTCCACGGAGGTTAGGGTTAGGGTGAGGGTTAGAGTCGGGGTGTCGAAAAGATGACATGTAGTAACAGCGACACGCTCCCGAGAAAACGCTGCTGGATGAACTTTGCGGTAGGACTGTTACTGCACAGTATGAGGTGTGTCTGGGTGAACTTGAGGTAGGGCTGTTCCTAAGGTAACAGGAAAACTCGACCTAAAACAAACTCGACCCTCATTCGTACGACCCGCCACGTTTCCAACGGGTCTGTGCCTCTGTGGCCTTATAAGCTAGATGCAGAAATAGACCAAAAGCAAATCTTTGCTTCTGGGGGTCCTGGAACAAATATATTTTGCGATGGGGGTCCGTGGCCAAATACATATCATTCTGGGGGTCCTTGACATGACAAAGTTTGAGAAACAGTGATAGCAACATAGCGTTTTTTTTTTTTTTTTTTTTTTTACTGTTACTGTAGGATTTAGAAGACATTTGTAGAATGTTCCTATCAGTGGTTAAGGACCCCCAAAATGTGTTTTTGGCCACGGACCCCCATCTCAAAATATTTTGTCAAAAGTATCCAGTTTCACGGCCAAATATCCAGCTTTGTGTGGCTGCAAGCCCCAATCGCACAAAGAAATGTCTAGCTTCAGAAATGTCTAGCTTCAGAAATATCCAGCTCTGTGTAGCCGGCACCTAAGTGGTATGTGCCTGGACCAGTAGGCCAGCGGGCGCCCCTATAGGGCTGTTCCTACTGTATGGGACGTAGCTGGGTGACAGGTAAGTGGCAGTACAGTAGCATGCTGCCGTGTCAGCTCTCACACTATCTCCATCCTCATCATAGGAAGGAGGAAACGACTAAGAACAAGATTACCGCCTAATCAGATGGTGATACGATACTCTCTGAACGCTCTGCCATGGGCCCACGACACATGACTGGTTATTTCATTTGAGGTAATGCTTTGTTCAACTTGACCGTTTAGGCAAGGGTCTTCAACAGGGGGTCCGGGACCCCTAGGGGGTCCTCAGAGTTACTACAGGGGGTCCTCCAAAATCTTCCAATCCTTTTGATATTAACCACATCGGGTGCCCACGTGGTGTCTACGCGTCAATCTCTTTGATCTTTACGAGTGCCCAACGACGCGTTTGACAGTAAACTATACTGTACTGTAGCTACTGCACTTGGCTACCGCGGTGATGAAACAACTCCATTTCCCAACATGCAGCGCGCAATTACGTCACACGGACGTGCTGTGTGGCTCGTTGACTTCCTGTTTACCGGCTGCACAAAAGTGCTGTTTTCTCCGGATTCCCTTCCTTTTTTCATTTTTTCTCAAAACGGCAGCCTCTTCTACATGCCGTAACACAAACACTGTGGCTTAGAAATGATAAAAAACGGTCCTGACTGAAAGAAAAGATTTTCGCGAAATAAACAGGACATACTCGGATTACATTTACTCGGATTACTTTTCTCGCCAGTACTCTCGCCGGTAGGTAAAATGACGCGTTGCCATGGGCACCAGCAAATTAGACGTCAGAGATCACGTGGGCATCCGATGTGTTAACAACTTGAACCCTAGTGTCCATATGCTGAGACCTGTTGCCAAAAATAGCCGATCTACAAGCTCACAACGCCTCGTGCTCCGAGGCGTTGTGAGCTTGTAGATCTGCTATTTTTGGCAACGAGATGTTGTGTAAAGGGGAAAAAGAGCAGACTAAGTACAGAGTGAAAGGTCAAATGTATTAGGTTATGATGGCTCAAGTGGTAAATATTTGAAATCACAAATTGACATGAATCAAAAATACACTGATGATTGTGCTGTCAAACAATGAAACTATAATTATGGAATCTATGAACAGGTTGTAGGGGTCCCTGCTTCATCTCTCTCTCAACTAAGGGGTCCTTGGACTGAAAACGTTGAAGACCCCTGGTTTAGGCATTCAGCTGTTGCTCTCATCCAAAGCGACAAAGAGCCAAGAGATGGCGGTCACGGCACTCAGACAACAGACTTGATGTTGACATCAATAATTAGTGCATTAAAGGGGATGTTTGAAAGTCATCATTCTTTTCATGAAAACAACATGCGTCAAAGGGGATGGTTGTAAAAAAAAGAGAAACGTGTTCTTCTCAGGAAAACAACACGCGTCCTTTCTTTGGCATTCTCACTGCATTTCCTCGACTAACTTCTCCATTCCTCAAAACAGAACAAGAGGTAGGCTAGTAGTAAAGAGTGGAATTACTTCCTCGAATTCACGTTTAGACGCCACAGCAGCAAAGGAGACGACACATGGTGATTAATAATCCCATGACCTTGCCATGACATTAACAAAGCCCTGCAGACCGTGTGTACCGGTGCTGTGTGACCGGTAGGCCACTGCGCCGGCTCTCGCTCACGTGCGCGCACTTCCAACGAGCATATCCACATACCTGCCCTCGAGACACACATGCGCGCGCGCGCACATGCTCACACACAATTAGTATTACACCTGAGGGGGTTGAACAGAAAAGTGTTGACAAAGGTGGAAAGCATGTTTGCGTGTGGCCGTGCGTGTACACAAGCGTGTGCGCGCGAGTGTGTCAGAGCTAAGAAGTTGAGCTATGTGCCATGTGGGGATGGGACGATACGTGATATTATCGTTTATCGTGATAAAAAAACACTCACGATAATCGTATCGTGGAGATTTAATTTATCGTGATATCGTCCTCGGTCATGCACTGGGATCAATTCACCTTTTATTTGCCGAGCTGCATATCCGGTACCACTTAAACCCTCTAAAATTGTTTTTTGATTGAAGAATTTATTAGAAGTTTGCAATAGAAAAAAGTACAGTTTCATAACAGTACAAATCACTGGTACACGGTCAAATAAAAGGAGATCCTAGGTAAAAGGTACTTATAATATACGTACTCGATACAGTGTTTTTTTCATTCTCTATCAAATGTCTGCCAAAAAATAGCCGATCTACAAGCTCACAACGCGTCGCAACGCGACGTGTTGTGAGCTTGCAGATGTGCAATGTTTTGGCAAATGTTCCGCCCCAGGATAATAGCTTTTGATTAGCGCAATAATATCGTAAATCGTGATTTATTTTGTCACAATAATCGTGATATGACATTTTCATATCGCGTCCCATCCCTAAGTGCCATGTGCATGTATGTATGTATGTATGTATGGTCAGTGCATTTATTTGTCTGCGTGGCCATGTGTGCATGCCTGCGCGTGTGTGTGTGTGTGTGTGTGTGTGTGTGTGTGTGTGTGTGTGTGTGTGTGTGTGTGTGTGTGTGTGTGTGTGTGTGTGTGTGTGTGTGTGTGTGCGTGTGTGTGTGTGTGTGTGTGTGTGTGTGTGTGCGCGTGCGTGCGTGTGTGACAGCTCAGCGATGGGGGTAGGCTGCTGACGAGGATCTTTCTTAGCGGCTTGGGGCCCGGGCTTTGTTTGGAGTATAAACATGTCAGAAAGTGTGAGAAAGCTTCTCCCGGAGAGGCAGCGATGGGCTCCTTTGTTTTGGTTCTCAGGGCAATAATAGCTGATGATGGAGCAGGTTAACGTTAGCCTGTTAGCAGACATGCAGGTGGACACCAGGAGGGCTGAGTGAGGGGGGGGGGGGGGGGGGAAAGGCTGGGGTAAAACAGGTCAGTCTTGTGTTGGAGGTAAAGCCTCGATCAGAGTCGGGTCCGCGGTGGAAGGCTATCCACCGTGGTGTAGTCTTTTTGAGTCATAAAACTACAACGTTAACGCTCAAAAAGACTACACCGCACTACACCGCGGTGGATAGCCTTCCACCGCGGACATGACTCTGTTCGAGGCTTGAGTCAGCAGTAGGGATGGAGCCCTAAACAAGGGTAGCTCGATAACCCGATAACAGATTTATTGAGTAGCCGGTATCAATAAGCTTTGGGCTTATCAAGCTTGTTATTGAGCATAGCAGCCCATGATGTCATGTTTAAACAATCAAGACAAGAGGCGATCAAGAAATTATTACCGTACTATCCATAATATTAAGCCATTTAACACTTATTGCATACTAATGAATGATTGTTTTAATGATATTTAATGATATTTGTTACTTTTGTCAATTATCATCTTCATAGATTGTGGTCAGCAACAAACTCAGTCACAACTGACCAACAAAAAATATATCAGTCACGTTCTAAATTTGTCGTCTCATATCTTTCCACAAAATATTAGAAAACGCTCAATAATGGGCTCGATAAAAGCCCGGCTCAATAAGCAGGATCGATAAGGAGCTCATTATCAATAAAAATTAACGAGCTCCATCCCTAGTCAGCAGTGGTGGAAAACGTTTTTTGTTTTTTTTGTTTTTTTATCAATACTGCAATATGGAAATACTCCGTTACAAGTAAAAGTCTGGGATTCAAAATGTACTTGAGTAAAAGTATGAAAGGCATCAAAAACTTAAAGTACAAAAGTAGAAACTTCCGGTTAACAGCAGACATACAAGCTCACGTCGCATCGCAGATGCAACCGTTGTGAGCTTGTAGATCACACTCAGCTGCGGCGCCGGAAGCTCCGTGCAACTTCTGCGCAATGCACGATGGGATGTTGGAAAGTTGTGGATACAAATGTTTGTTTTTTTAAAGATTTTTTTGGGGGGCTTTTATGCCTTTATTAGATAGGGCAGTAGACTGACAGGAAATTGGGGGGAGAGATGGGGAGTGACACGCGGCAAAGGTCGTCCGAATCGGGAATCGCACGGTGACGCCAACAGGCATCAATGCCTATGTGGCAATGCCTATGTGGTATGCGTCTGGACCAGTAGGCCAGCGGGCTCCCCAGATACGCCATTTTCAAATGGCGGAAATATATATATAGGGCTGAAATGGTTAATGTATGTTTTGTAAAAATAATCACAATCTACAAAGTAACTAAAGTTTTCAAATAAAAGTAGTGGAGTCAAAGTACAATATTTGGATCCGAAATGTGGTGGAGTAGAAAAGTGGAAATACTCAAGTAAAAATACCTCAAAAGTGTAGGTTAAGTACTTAAGTAAATGTACTTAGTTACTTTACACCACTGAACAGTTCAGTCTTGTGTTGGGGGTAAGTCAGTCCACGTCTCACTTGTCTTGTCAAAACGAGCCCCCCCCCCTTTTAGCCACAATTCTCAACTTCTAACCAGTAGGCCAGGGGTCTTCAACGTTTTCAGGCCAAGGACCCCTTAGCTGAGAGAGAGATGAAGCAGGGACCCCTTCTACATATTGTATAAATGTGTGATGGAGATTTTCATTGATTCCATAGATAGTCATAGACTTGTTTGACAGCACTGTCATCAGTCTATGTTGGATTCATGTTAATGTGTATTTTCAGACATATAACCACTTAAATCGTTAATATTTTGTAAACTTGACCTTTCACTATGTACTTGGTCTGCTCTTTTTACCACCAAACCTATTCGCCAAAAATAGCCGATCTACAAGCTCTCAACGCCTCGCACTGCGAGGCGTTGTGAGCTTGTAGATCGTCTATTTTTGTCTAAAGTTCTCCTCATAGTGATGCGAGGGTTCATATCAAGTTGTTCATACAAAAGTAGAAAGTACTGATTATGCAGAATTTCCCATTCGACAAGTTGTCAAATGTATCCACCTCTTTCGGCGGGAATTTACTGGAGAATGTTTTGCACCACACTTCCGGTTAACAGCAGACATACAAGCTCACAAGCTTTCTTTTTTTTAAGATTTGTTTTTGGGGCTTTTATGCCTTTATTAGATAGGACAGTAGACTGACAGGAAATTGGGGGGAGAGACGGTGAGTGACACGCGGCAAAGGTCGTCTGAATCGGGCATGGACGCCGTCAGGCATCCATGCCTATGTAGCAATGCCTATGTGGTATGCGTCTGGACCAGTAGGCCAGCGGGCTCCCCAGATACGCCATTTTCAAATGGCGGAAATGTATATATATTAGTGGTGTCCAACGATTAAATATTTTAATCGCGATTAATCGCATGATTTATGTAGTTAATCGCGCGATTAATCGCAAATAAGTCATCAGCTTTTATCAGGTCACAATGTAACTTAGAGGGGTATCTTTCAAGTCTTTCGTGGCCCTATTAACTTGGGAGTGGAAATATTTTCTGGATTTATATATATATATAAATATATAGGGTTGAAATGGTTAATGTATATTTTGTAAAAATAATCACAATCTACAAAGTAACTAAAGTTTTCAAATAAAAGTAGTGGAGTCAAAGTACAATATTTGGATCCGAAATGTGGTGGAGTAGAAAAGTGGAAATACTCAAGTAAAAATACCTCAAAAGTGTAGGTTAAGTACTTAAGTAAATGTACTTAGTTACTTTACACCACTGAACAGTTCAGTCTTGTGTTGGGGGTAAGTCAGTCCACGTCTCACTTGTCTTGTCAAAACGAGGCCCCCCTTTTAGCCACAATTCTCAACTTCTAACCAGTAGGCCAGGGGTCTTCAATGTTTTCAGGCCAAGGACCCCTTAGCTGAGAGAGAGATGAAGCAGGGACCCCTTCTACATATTGTATAAATGTGTGATGGAGATTTTCATTGATTCCATAGATAGAGTCATAGACTTGTTTGACAGCACTGTCATCAGTCTATGTTGGATTCATGTTAATGTGTATTTTCAGACATATAACCACTTAAATCGTCAATATTTTGTAAACTTTACTTGACCTTTCACTATGTACTTGGTCTGCTCTTTTTTACCACCAAACCTATTCGCCAAAAATAGCCGATCTACAAGCTCTCAACGCCTCGCGCTGCGAAGCGTTGTGAGCTTGTAGATCGGCTATTTTTGTCTAAAGTTCTCCTCATAGGGATGCGAGGGTTCATATCAAGTTGTTCATTTAAAAGAATGATCCTGCCACAAGGATTTGGTGGACCCCCTGTTGTAACCCTGAGGACCCCCTAGGGCTGAGGACCCCCTGTTGAAGACCCCTGCAGTAGGACACATGTGGTATAAGGACTGTCCGCATATTCACTTGACATTCAAACATCCTCCAATTCCTCTCTGGACACTTCTATAAAAAATAAAACAAATCAACCATCGATAGCGAAACGAGACAAATAAATACTACACTAATGGGCACTCACACGAAAACACATTTAGGGCCCCACATATTCCCAAGGAAAACGAGGGAAATTCAATGAGCAAACCCCACCCATGCATGCACTCCCTGAAACCAACACCAACCGATAAGGCCTTACCCTATATCAAGGCCATCAAACCCCTATAACGATCAACACTATATCATTATGGAATCACATAATGTGGTTATATTATGGTACATTACTAAACCTCGTTATCCCATTTAGTTCCTTTCGGCCGCAGTGATTATGGTCATGGAAGGCCCCGCCCTTTCCTTGTACTCCCACTCACCACCGAGAGGAAGCAGGAAGCTGGCTGCACACACGTCAGTCAACCCCAGACAGGAAGTGCCCGGAAGATGGCGACCCTTTAATGCTGCAATTATTCTAAGTATTGTTTGGATTGATAATCACGCTCATTAGCGAGTGAGAGAGAGAGAGAGAGAGGGGAGGAGGGGGGGAGGAAGGAAGTAGGAAGCTCTTAGGCTACTTGTCTGAGGCTGTGACCCGGGCCTGCAGTGGTCTATGGGGGCATGGCGGGGTAAAAAGGGGGGGGGGGGAGGTTGGGGCAGCACTGAAGCGCTGTGTGGACGCGTCGACGCTCTCCGGCGGAACATGTTTGCTCAAAGATCGCATTTTATCTGCATTTCTCACAGCAATTATCCCCGACTGGTGCTTCCACAGGGAGAGAGGAGGGGGGGGGGGCTAACAACGGCAGCTTGGGGTCTGGGTGGAACCGGCACCGAGGTGGGCTGTAGCCTGCGGTCAGCGAGCTTTCCACCAGTCATCGCGGGTCACTGGGGAGCTGTCTGTGGGAAGCAGGGACGTGCTGGGCCCCTGATTCAGCCTGGGAAAGAGTTGGATAGGCCCTGGAAACCTAGTATGTCCATAAACCGTTTGTTTTGTCTATCATTTTAAAAATGATTTAAACTAGTGAAAACAGCCGATCTACAAGCACACAACGCCTCGCACCGTGAGGCGTTGTGTGCTTGTAGATCTGCTGTTTTCACTACTTTTGTGCAACAGCATTATATGATGAAGCAGGGCTTTGCTTTGCGAAAAAAAAATATACATTTGAAACTTGGAGATACGAGGTTTCTGCCCGACAGTGACGATTTACTTTGTTGGCCGCCCAGCCCCCAAAATGGAACGAAGGCCGACATTTTATTTTTAATATTTTTTCCTAATGGCCAGCCTGGACCGGCCGGGAATGAACCGGCCGTTCGGGAGTTTTCCCGCTTTTCCCAATGGCCAGCACGTCCCTGGTGGGAAGCTTACTCAACACATATGGCCAAGATGGTTTAGAGTACATGAGGGCAGGGGAAAAAATATTTTAAAATTTTTAGAAGCTCTGTGCATTCTCAGCGCAGGGATGGTGAAATACACATCACATGAGGACAGATTAGGAGGTTAAGTGGGGGGAGAACAAATAACCTCGATAACGGCAAAGAGGGCAAAACAAAACAGTAACAAAAGGAGAAAGTGAGGAAGGCATGGTGAAAGCAAGTGGTGGCGTTTCAGACGGGGAGCTCGCAAAAAAAAACAACTGGTTTTGCAAGTTGCTGTGCCAACTTTGCCTCAATGTTCCAGGTACAGACGAAGAGGATGGGGCGGGAGTTTAAAGCCCTGTATATCGCACCTGCTCATCAATTACATGCTGGTAATGTCGGCATGTAAGCACCTCGTTAAAACGATGGCATGGAGGAACTGCTCGTTTTCTTCTCGGAGGGGAATTTGCTCCAGGACAAAAAAGGAGCGAATAGGAGTATGAGGAAGGCGAAAAAGAAATCTGGCGGGGAAGCCAAGTATAAAGAGCAGCCAGGTAACGAAAGCGTTGCAACACGCAGGACTTAGAAAAACCTGTAATTAGAGTGCTAGTAAGCTGTCAGCCGGCAAATATCGTTTACTTGAGGCAGACTGCTGTGGCATAGACAGTAGCAGCTTGCCAAGCACAATTAGAGGAGTGTCACCTGATTACCTCGGGTTTTTGTATTTGCTTTCAGTTTGTTTTTATTCGTGCTCACACTTTTAATCCTCCTCACATCGTTCCATCATTACCTCACCATCTGCTGCCTGGCGTTACACTGCTGCCTATTAGATAAGATTACCTGATGAAGAAAGGCTATTGACATGTCGGTTTTAGAGGTGTGAGAGAAATATAAAGAACTGTGAAATTAACCGTAGAAGAGATGAGAAGAGATGGCCAATATAATCTGATGATAAAGTGTGCATTTATTTTCTGCTGCTTTTCATGAGATTACTTTTATTATCCCTACCAGTACCAGGCCAGAACGGCCGAAGGTGAGGAATTATGTTTTCACTCCTGTGGGTCCATCCGTCCGTCTGTCAAAAAATGGCATACTGTATATCATAAACGCACCATCCAATCATACCCACAAATGCAGAGCATGTTGAGGGGACAACTGACACAGCCCTGTGTAGGCAACCTGGCCTGCCAGGGCTCTGATCTCATAGGAGCGGCACTTTTCCAATGGAAGTTTTCTGACATGTTTAGTTACAGTTATGCCACTTAAACTCTATACTTAGTTGACCGGATTCCCAGGGGCTCCATTCCCAAGGGTCTCTTCCTAAAGTGCATTACATAACATGAAACGTTTTACCTGACAGTATAAGAAAACAGTTAAAACCTCAAAATACAAACAAATGTAAAAATACAAAACATCAATTTAGATGATATATGGTGTAGTAAATAATTTCATAAATAATGATACCTGATACACAGATCAAGAAACCTTAAACAGTGTGCAGTATGTGTTAGCTAGGTTTAAAGTGGTTAATTAAGCTGAAGGTCTGCTGAGATTGTATGGAGGATCTATATAAGGAATGATAGTTGCATAATAAATGTATAGTGATATTAGTCTGTCATCTTTCTTTCTTTACCTTACATCTATGGTTGGTTTTGAAGACATGCATTGTGTTTTTTTATCCCTATGAAGTTGTTAGCTGTAAGTAGTTGTTTTCAGTGGAGGTCACTTGATAGTTTTTAGCTAGCTATCACACGCTCGGTGTACCTGTGCATGCGTGGACATAGTTGACATTCCTCGGTGTTCAATGTGGGGTAGTTATGGTGACATGCGCTCCGTCTCTGCAGGCTGGATCATCCACACTTTCACATACCGACAGAGAAACAAGCCAGTCCAGTTGCACACGTGCACACACACAGCACGCACGCACACACAGCACGCGCGCGCGCACACACACACACACACACACACACACACACACACACACACACACACACACACACACACACACACACACACACACACACACACACACACACACACACACACACACACACACACACACACACACACACACACACACACACACACACACACACACAAACCTCCTCCACGTGTTCGGTCTTAGAACAACACAAAGGAGACGTTAACATTTGACCTCTTGTTTAATCCTGGGACCTGCTACTGTTCCTCACATTGTTTCCTAATTGCTGCCCTCCATAATGGCCCGCTGGGTCCAGAGAGCGGTTGCCTCACAGGACTGTAGGGATGGGACGATATGAAAATTCCATATCGTGATTATTGTGACAAATGAAATCGCGATTTACGATATTATCACGATAATCAAAATCCATTATTCCTGGGGCGGAAGATTTGCCAAAAAAATAGTCGATCTACAAGCTCACAACGCGTCACAACGTGACGCGTTGTTAGCTTGTAGATCGGCTATTTTTTGGCAAAGACATTTGATAGGGTGAAAAAAAGACTGTATCAAGTACGTATATTATAAGTACCTTTTACCAATTATAGAGGGTTTAAGTGGTACCGGGATATGCAGCTCGGCAAATAAAAGGTGAATTGATCCCAGTGCGTGCCGGAGGACGATATATCACGATGAATTAAATCTCCACAATACGATTATCGTGAGTGTTTTTTTATCACGATAAACGATAATATCGCGTATCGTCCCATGATCCCTACAGGACTGCGGTACATGGCTACTTTTAAGATACATGTATTCAGAGTTCACCTGCCACACTCCACAACACTAGCAGCCCTGTTATACCACAGCCAATATGACTCAATAAACACGTGCGGTCTTGAATATCAGAACGAGAGCGCTGGGATGACTGCACCCATTGTTTGATGTCATCGGAACGGCGAAAAAGTTTGATATTTGGCTTAACCCTCTGGTTTGTTAATTCATTTCAAAGACTTTAGAGAGTTTAGAGATGGATGAATGAGACAGAAGAATGTCTTTGATAAACACACTCTCATGGCCCTTAGGGGTAAGTGAGCTTAATAGGCAGGCAGGCAAGACACGCATGCACTAACACACACACACACGCACACGCACACACACACACACACACACACACACACACACACACACACACACACACACACCTCCCTGCGTTGCGTTGGGGTCGAGCTGATTACAGGGGTACGTTAGCCCCCCGGGGCAAGGCCATTCAGAGAGGGGTTTAAACACACACACACACACACACACACACTCACACACACACACACACTCACACACGTTTATGGTATTTACATCCATTTGCATAGCTAAGACTCTGGCCAGGGAGTTTGTTTAGTCCTGCTGGGAGGCACCAGCCACTGCCCCCCCCCCTCCCCCTCCCCAGTTCCAGTGTCTTAAAACCAACCTTACCCCGGCCAGGTGAGCACTGGGAAAATGGAGAAATGTGGGAGTAGGTAAGGCTGTCACAATTATTACATAATCGTCTAATCGCAATTATTTTACATTATCACGATTATTTTTTCATAATCGTCATAATCGTGTCCTGGAAGCAGGCTAAGAAGTAAACAGAGATGCACCGATTAGAATATTCTTGGCCAATCACCATACAGTTTTTTTCAATGCCTTGCCAATAGAGTTTTTAACCGATTCTGATTTTCTTCCAACATTAAAAAAAAAAATGTATGTTTAATTAGTGACTATTTCTATCATCTATCTATAAATGCGACAAATCTCTGTCTGTCTGTTTGTTTGTTTGTTTGTTTGTTTGTAATCCGCGTATCTCGAGAACCGTTCGTCCCACCGGCTTCAGATTCGGCACGCGCGTTCCCCGCTGCGGCGCGGAGTGCAGTGCCGGGCCTCGGCCCGACTCGGCATGCGGTTTTCCCGAAGCGGCGCGAAACGTTCGGAATCTCCTTACGCGGAGCTGATTGTTAACATCAGGCTGTTCCTGAGGAAATCGGCACAATCGCTGACTCATTGTGACATCACTTCATAAAAGGCTCTGACATCACGTACGCCAGGAGTCAACAAAAAATCTCTGTGAATGTGTATGTATGTATGTGAATCTCGAGAACCGTTCTTCCCACCGGCACGCGCGTTCTCCAGATATGGGCATAAAATGAATCCCCGAATGCGGAGCTGATGTCTGACATCAGAGTTTTCCGCAACCGGTACTGTGTGTGCAGAGATCTCCATATATTGGGGTTTGCATTAAAGGGTGGGGACAAAGGCTAACAGAAGGCAAACAGATGGTCAAAACGGGTCCTATGACAACATGACAACAGGTATATTGGGGTTTGCATTAAAGGGTGGGGACAAAGGCTAACAGAAGGCAAACAGATGGTCAAAACGGGTCCTATGACAACAGGTATATTGGGGTTTGCATTAAAGGGTGGGGACAAAGGCTAACAGATGGTCAAAACGGGTCCTATGACAACAGGTATATTGGGGTTTGCATTAAAGGGTGGGGCAGGCATAAAATGGACGCAAATAGACATATATCTCCATATATGGGCATATGGGCATAAAATGGACCCAGAACTATATCTGCAGTGATTTCCATATATGGACATAAAATGGACGCCGACAGACAGACAGATACAGATATCTCCATATATGGGCATAAATGGACACAGGCAAACAGATGGTCAAAACAGGTCCTATGACAACAGGTATAATGGGGTTTGCATTAAAGGGCGGGGCATTCATTCTCTATTTACATCGTTCCCGAGTTGGCCAGGTCGCCAACATGACAACAGGTATATTGGGGTTTGCATTAAAGGGTGGGGACAAAGGCTAACAGAAGGCAAACAGATGGTCAAAACGGGTCCTATGACAACAGGTATATTGGGGTTTGCATTAAAGGGTGGGGACAAAGGCTAACAGATGGTCAAAACGGGTCCTATGACAACAGGTATATTGGGGTTTGCATTAAAGGGTGGGGCAGGCATAAAATGGACGCAAATAGACAAATATCTCCATATATGGGCATATGGGCATAAAATGGACCCAGAACTATATCTGCAGTGATCTCCATATATGGACATAAAATGGACGCCGACAGACAGACAGATACAGATATCTCCATATATGGGCATAAATGGACACAGGCAAACAGATGGTCAAAACAGGTCCTATGACAACAGGTATAATGGGGTTTGCATTAAAGGGCGGGGCATTCATTCTCTATTTACATCGTTCCCGAGTTGGCCAGGTCGCCGACTAGACGCTGGGCCGCCCGAAGGGCGGCCCAGCTTCTAGTCTATCTATAAATGCGACAAATCTCTGTCTGTTTGTTTGTTTGTTTGTTTGTTTGTAATCCGCGTATCTCGAGAACCGTTCGTCCCACCGGCTTCAGATTCGGCACGCGCGTTCCCCGCCGCCGCGCGGAGTGCAGTGCCGGGCCTCGACCCGACCCGACTCGCGGTTTTCCGAAACCGGCGCGAAACGTTCGTAATCTCCTTATGCGGAGCTGATTGTTAACATCAGGCTGTTCCTGAGGAAATCGGCACAATCGCTGACTCATTGTGACATCACTTCATAAAAGGCTCTGACATCACGTACGCCAGGAGTCAACAAAAAATCTCTGTGAATGTGTATGTAAGTATGTGAATCTCGAGAACCGTTCTTCCCACCGGCACGCGCGTTCTCCAGATATGGGCATAAAATGAATCCCCGAATGCGGAGCTGATGTCTGACATCAGCGTTTTCCGCAACCGGTACTGTGTGTGCAGAGATCTCCATATATTGGGGTTTGCATTAAAGGGTGGGGACAAAGGCTAACAGTGAATGTGTATGTATGTATGTGAATCTCGAGAACCGTTCTTCCCACCGGCACGCGCGTTCTCCAGATATGGGCATAAAATGAATCCCCGAATGCGGAGCTGATGTCTGACATCAGAGTTTTCCGCAACCGGTACTGTGTGTGCAGAGATCTCCATATATTGGGGTTTGCATTAAAGGGTGGGGACAAAGGCTAACAGAAGGCAAACAGATGGTCAAAACGGGTCCTATGACAACATGACAACAGGTATATTGGGGTTTGCATTAAAGGGTGGGGACAAAGGCTAACAGAAGGCAAACAGATGGTCAAAACGGGTCCTATGACAACAGGTATATTGGGGTTTGCATTAAAGGGTGGGGACAAAGGCTAACAGATGGTCAAAACGGGTCCTATGACAACAGGTATATTGGGGTTTGCATTAAAGGGTGGGGCAGGCATAAAATGGACGCAAATAGACAGATATCTCCATATATGGGCATATGGGCATAAAATGGACCCAGAACTATATCTGCAGTGATCTCCATATATGGACATAAAATGGACGCCGACAGACAGACAGATACAGATATCTCCATATATGGGCATAAATGGACACAGGCAAACAGATGGTCAAAACGGGTCCTATGACAACAGGTATAATGGGGTTTGCATTAAAGGGCGGGGCATTCATTCTCTATTTACATCGTTCCCGAGTTGGCCAGGTCGCCGACTAGACGCTGGGCCGCCCGAAGGGCGGCCCAGCTTCTAGTACATTTAATACAAGGCGAATTCTCGTTTGTAGAACATTCCTTTGAAGAAAAAAAATATATACTTGTTTACAGTGTGATTCAAAGCCTCCCGTTGCGACTCACAGTGTTTACCTTTCCAAAATATAACCACACTTTTTAAACAATTACGGGTAAAGTTTTCTCATGCACGAATTGCACACCTTAGCTTTCGAATACATGTCAGTGAGTTTCAGTTGTACCCCAGGAGCACGCCCAGGCGCATTCTTTGCTCGTGCATGTCACGGTTTGATCCGGAAGTGAATTCAAAGTACACTTTCAAAGATGCTATGACAAAATACAAATAATGATATATTAATCTTCCTTCTGTTACTAGTGGTAGACAAAACCAATTGCGCATTTGCTGTTAGAAATACAATATACACATGTAAGAAAGGTATAAAACTTGGTATAAAACTTTTTAGACTTTTTTCAAATGTAGTTAAAATAGTACACACATTGTGACAGTTTTAAAGGCAGTTGCTCTGTTTGTACAGTAGTTCTACGTACTGAGTAGTAGTTCAATCTGTCTCCCTGTGCAGGGGCTGTGCACCATATTCTGGGCCCTGGGTACAAGGATTCACTGCGGACCCCCCATGTTTCTATGTCAGTGCTCAAACTTTTTCATGTGAAGGACCCTCAAAATGATATGTATTTGGCCAAGGACCCTCAAAAGATGTAGTTCCAGGGATGCCCCAGAATGAAAATTTGAGTTACAAAAGTGTGCTTAAAAAATACATATATTCAAAGATTGGCACACATTTTCACGACTTTAAAAAATTAGCAGATCTACAAGCTCTCGGAGCGCGCTGTGAGCTTGTACATCTGCTATTTTTCAATAGCTACACATTTTCACGACTTTAAAAAATTAGCAGATCTACAAGCTCTCGGTGCGCGCTGTGAGCATCTTGGGCCCTAGTAACTCAGTCCACCCCCCCCCCTTGTGACGCCCCTGTCCCTGTGTCTTTGTCTTTCTTTAGGATGTCTTTCTCCACTCTCTCCACCCTGCCTCTGATCTCCAGCAGCTCATGGACACCGATAGGCCTTATTAGCCGCCGTGTGAACAGAACCTCCGTTAACCTCTGGGAGTAGAGGACACTCGCTAGAATGACACGCTCAAAATGACATGAGACGGCAGGTTGAAACTCTTGATTAAAACTATGAAAAACGCAGGAGGATTCTCAAATGACGCGTCGTCTTTTTTCACATTTATGCAAAAAAATGCTTTCATGTTTCAGACACAGTATCAACAAGGGAGTTTAAAACTACCAAGTACAAGCTATAAATCGTCGTTGTCGGGTGGAAACCTTGTATGTCCAAAACCGTTCGTTTTGCATTTATCATTTCAAAAACGGTTTAAACTAGTGAAAACAGCCGATCTACAAGCACACAACGCCTCGCACCGCGAGGTCGTTGTGTGCTTGTAGATCTGCTGTTTTCACTACTTTTGTGCGACGGCCTTGTATGATGAAGCAGGGCTTTACTTTGCGAAAGAACGTACACATTTGAAACTTGGAGATACAAGGTTTCCACCCGACAACGACGAAATAGTAGTTCTGCACGCAATACGGCTGCCAGTCAACGAGTTAACTTTGAAGTGTGACGCTGTGTGGATAAATGACGTTCCTCTGAAGGCAGGCTAGATCAGTCTGCTTATCAGCCAGAAACATTAAAGGACACCAATGTGTTCATCATCTCCGTTCTATCGGCGTTCGTCTGCGGGAGGATTACACGGTTAATTTCTGAATTAAATATTGGATTATATTTGTGTTTTCAGCCTATTAGCGACGCAAGTAAGTGAAACAATTGATGAGCTATACTAACGCTACAGTGCCGTTAGAGTAGTAGTCGGGGGATATCTTAAAAGGTCCTGGAATAAATTCCTTACCAAAAAATGTCTTCACCAATGTGTTTGTAACAGTGTCTAGTAACACATCCCACAAAGACTGAAATTCAGTTTCCCTAGGAGAATCCGTGAAAGCTGCTGAAAGTTGGGGTCCCATTAAATTAACTATACATTATAAAACACACCAAAATAAATCTGCTTTAAGTAGCATGTGAGGGGTCAAACTAGGGTTTTTTCATGATTCTGAATCCATTGCAAGCATTTGATTTGCACGAAAAACATTCCTTGGGGTGAAGTTGGCTCCCACAAAACTGTGAAAAGTGATGACTCAACAGTAAACTATAGTGTTGTGAGGCCTTTTTTTAGCCCAAGAAATGTTTTTGTGCAAAATAAATGATTCAGAATCATGAAAAACCATTAGTTTGACCCCTTACATACTACTTAAAGCATATTTATTTTGGTGTGTTTTATCCTGTATAGTTAAGTTACCCAACTTTCAGCAGCTGTCAAGGATTCTCCTAGGGAAACTGGATTTCAGTCTTTGTGAGATGTGTTACTAGACACCTTTACAAATACAAACACATCGGTGAAGACATTTTTTGGTAAGGAATTTATTCCAGGATATGACACTATTTCTGAAGATATCCCCCGACTATAGGTAGTTGGTAGGGGTGTAACGATATAGTAACTGTATCGAAATATCGTTTTTAACTTAAAAAATCGAAGTAGATCGAAATGAAAACAGCTAAAATCGAATCGTATCGTTTTATTTTGTATCGTATCGAATCGGCAGTGCAAAGAATCGATTGTATCGATATTACCTACTTGGGCATTGTATTTAGCATTTTAAGAAGAAAAAATGTAAAGGAGGGCTTTAATTACTTTTCCTTTCCATATAGCTACACTAGTCTATCGATAAATGTGTGTAATCTCTGGGTTCATGTCGAGGTGCAAGTTTGTCAATATACAAATTAATGACCATGTATTTGGTAGATAATCACTGTGTTTACTTATTTATATCCATAATAATACATGTTTCCCTTAAAAACCTGCACTATCCACACCTTTCACACAGATTTAATTTATTTGCTAAATAGTTACTATATCGATTTTAAATCATTGAATCGAATCGTATCGTATCGCCATGAATGAACCAATATCGTCCATGTGTCGTATCGTCAACCATGTATCGTGATATGTATCGAATCGCTATTAAAATGTATCGTTACACCCCTAGTAGTTGGTATAATGAGTGCGTGTTAGCCTCCCTCTGTGTCTGCTGATGGCCTACTATATGGGGCATGGGCTGGCCGCTGAGGGAGAGCCTGTTGCCCAGCTAGAAGCCATAGACAATCAAACTGAGTCCATTGTGTTGCTGGAGGACCAATCAACCCCAGAGAGACAGATGACAGAGAACACACAGAGAACACAGGAGGAGGTAAATGAGACTCAATAGGTTTGTTTGTGTGTGTGTGTGTCTCTCTCTCTTTCACGTACATACATAAACATGCAGAAACCACAACACAATCACGCCCCCAATGGAGACCTCAAAGGTTGGAGCTGGCTCTGTTCAACGCACGCGCACGCCGCACGAGCACACATTCAGACTTGCTGCACGTGCGTGGACACATCCGGACTTTCTGGAGGCCCCACCAGAACAGTGGTGTTTTTTGACAGCAAATTTTGATTTTGTTTTAGTCATAGTCTTTTGAATAACATTTCATTTAGTTGTAGTCATAATTTAGTCACCTGCAATGTTTTAGTTTTAGTCTAGTTTTAGTTGACTGAATATCATCAAGCTTTTAGGCGATTAAATCTACAGTTGATTTAGTCAACTAAAATGTATTTTGGCAGGCCTTGATGGCATCGTAATGACTGATTTTACATTAGCAGATCTACAAGCTCACAACGCGTCGCAGTGAGCTTGTAGATCGGCTATTTTCAGCACGCAACACTGGAGAGCAACCAAACATAAAATGACTCTCTTCTCTACCGCAACATTTTAGTCTGGTTTTTATTTTGTTGACGAAATTGTCAATATATTTAGTCTTAGTTTTAGTCATCACAGCTTAGTTTTTATTTCGTTTTTATTTCGTTTTTCGACAGTGAAAAAAACGCAGTCGACAAACATTTTTCGTCATAGTTTTAGTCGACGAAATCAACACTGCACCAGAACCCTTGTCTATTCCCCCGATGCGTGCACATTGTGTTTGAGCCATAAACACCAATCAGCAGGCCTGCTGTGCCGTCTGCGGTGACAGCCGTTGGCGTTGGCCCGCAGAGGTCGACATCAAAGTGACCTCCGCTACAGTAGAGAATGGCGCTGAGTGCAGCCAGGCCTGCTCAGGGAGCAGTAAAAATAAAAGACCAATCAGTGGTGTAAAGCAACTAAGTACTTTCACTTAAAGGGGAAGACCACCCATTTTCAATATTGAACTATGTCATTAATATACCTTAGAGGAGTTGTGTGGAAATAAAAAAAAAAGTTCCCCCCCCTTCTGTGTTGCCTAGAACTGGAGGATTGATTTGGGGGTTTGTATTGTAAAGTACAACTTGATGACATCACACCGTTGTACTTTACAATACAAACCCCAAAATCAATCCTCCAGTTCTAGGCAACACAGAAGGGGGGAACTTTTTTTCTATTTCCACATAGAAATACTCCTCTAAGTTATATTAATGACATAGTTCAACATTGAAAATGGTTGGTCTTCCCCTTTAAGTACTGTATTTAAGTACAGTTATGAGGTATTTGTACTTTACTTGAGTATTTCCAATGTCCAATACTTATACTTCTACTCCACTACATGTCAGGTCCAAATATTGTACTTTCACTCCACTAGAATTATTTGAAAACTTTAGTTACTAGTTACTTTGCAGATCTAAATTACAATATTATAAAACATACATAAACCATTTAAGCCTGATTTTATACAGTCATTGGCCATTTGAAAATAGCTGATCTACGCGTTGTGAGCTTGTAGATCTGCTATTTTCAGACATTTTGTACTTTTACTTTTGGTATTATTTATTGATACCAGTACTTTCATACTTTTACTCAAGTACATTTTGAATTCTTGACATATACCTATAACGGAGTACATCTACAGTGCAGTATTGATACTTTTACTTAAGTACAAAATGTGAGTACTTTTTCACCACCGAGCCCAATCACCGCCGGCTCTAAGAGCGACATGGATTGACCGCCATAAACAACAAGACGGGTCCCTATTGAGAACAAGAGGACGGACAGATGGACCAGGGAGACGGCCTATAGGTAGAGCCAAGGTAGGAGGGACGGATCAGTGGAGTGCTGGATAGAGGAGGGACGGGTGTGTGTAATTAAAGCAGGAGTCAGCGCTCTATGGAGACCACCAGATGGAGGGGAGGACCCCCCACCACCCCTCCAATTCCACAGAGGGGCTGGGTCCTGGCAAGCGGAGGAACGCTAAGAGCAGTGTGCGCGCACGCATGTGTGCGGCGGGCCTGTGCGCGTGATAAGCACATGTTGTTCCCCCGGGTGTGCGCTTGAGCGATCTAAAAAAAGGGGGCAATTAATTTGTTTCATATACGATTTAACTTCTCCGAGTGCCGACAAAAGGGAGGCAGGTCCTCTGGGAGCTCTGAATGCTCCCTGATACAAACCAGAGACCACAGGGGAGATGCACAATAATGCTTCCTTCGTGCCAGAGCTTTGGCGTGCACGAGATGGGGGGGCCAGAGGGGGGGGGGGTCTCCACATGTAAACTAATTTCCCTCCATGAATACGTAATGGAAACCAACGAGGCTAATGACTCATAGAGGTGACCTATTTATCAATGATGAGGAAACAGGGATTTGAAGCCAACGGGCTGTGACGTGCATGAGGAGTGTTTCGTAGAGGCGGTAACTCTCAGCGTCCCGGGAGAGAACATCTTCCCCCCATCAACCCCCCCCCCCCCCCCCCCCCAAAACTAATTTATAGTTGTCTATCTCGTAGTTCCATGTCTTGACCTATAAAGCACTCTGAGAGTGTACAAATGGAACAAATTTTCATTTTCACCAATCCGTTTGGTTCCATTTGTACACTCTCAGACATTCATTTTACAATATAAATTGGGGTCTCAGAGATAGAAATGCCATTAAATGGGGGTGTGTAGTCTAATGCATGTCAAACATTGGGGGCCCTAGAAATCAAAATGGTTGAGAATCACTGCTAGAGCCACCGAAATATTCTCTTATGGGCAAATATTTTCAAATGGGGGTCCGTGGGCTAATAGGTGTCAATTTGGGGGTCCTTGACATGAAAAGGTTTGAGAACCACTGCTGTAAAGGACATGGCTGTACAAACTTAACCCCCCTGCACGCACACACACACACACACACACACACACACACACACACACACACACACACACACACACACACACACACACACACACACACACACACACACACACACACACACACACACACACACACACACACACACACACACACACACACACACACACACACACACACACACACACACACACACACACCACGGCAGCTTCTGCTCAGTGGCCCTCATGTGCTTGTTGATCCTGTGTCAAGGTTACTTATGGGAGGTCAGAGGCCAAAAGCCCCGTGCTGCCTGTGTGGCTCAACACTCAAACGCTGGAGGAACGAGGCAACACCACCACCCCCTCCAATTCTCTGTTAACTATCCCTCATCAAACCCTTTTCACACCCCCACCCGCCTCCCCACTGACCCCATCCCCTCTCGCTGGCCCTCATTTAGTCTCATTAACTCACCAGCCAAACCCACCCCATCTCCCAGTCACCCTCACCTCCACCCCCTTGCATACACACACACACACGCACACCTCCCTCCCTCCCTCCCTCGCTGGCTGCAGCGGCGCAGCGATGCTATCAGGCTGTATCAGGGCCCTATACTGCTCTCCTGAGAGACCCCAAAGGCGCTGGGAACCAAGACCCCCAAACGCTTCTCTGGAGAAAGAACAGAGAAATGGTGGGATGATGATGATGGGCTGAGTGATGATGGGAGAGTGGGGGAAACGGGCCTTTTTAACACTACTGAGTGGCTAATAGGGAGGTGGACAGCAGAGATAGTAGCGGTTTCCATTGTGCCCTGTACTGCCCCCTAATTAAAAAAAAAAGAAACTGGGTCTGGCGATAAGGACAGCATGTGAGTCTCATCAACGCTGATAGAAAGCGGAGTGGAAAGCCATCTTCAAGAGAGAATAAGAGAAAGGGCACAAAAGGACGAAAAGGAACAGAGAGCGTGGGAACGTTCTGACGAGCCAAACTGTACGGGAGACAGCTGCCCCAAAGCCCCGACCGCTCTCCATAACTGAACACCTGAGCTCAGCAGAATCAACTACCTAAGCTGCGGAGAGTTTCCACCATATAATGAATAGCCTGTATACACAAAGTAACATTTAATCTCTGTACTAACACGCCACAATCTAACATTTTTACTACCACCACCCGAAAATGTGTGTGTGTGTGTGTGTGTGTGTGTGTGTTGGGGTGGAAAATATGTGACTGTTTTGAGAAGGAAAGTTACGTCGTTTGTCTCGTTTGCCACGTCGGCCGAAAAACGCGCTAGGCCAGGAAAAACTGCGGGGTGCAGATAGGCTCTGAGGAAACATTGGACCTCCTCCCTGGAAGTGCTGGGCAGGCCTTAAGCCTGTTTACCCCATCTGTTAATGAGGCTGTGAAAGCACAGCTGATTGGACTTCAAGACATGCGGGGCAAATAACGTGCCGAGGAATGCTAGGAATTCAAAATGGGCACTGAATTCATTTATACGGCATATTTCACATGGGCTACGTGATAACATCTGTCAAGAGTGTGTGTGTGTGTGTCCACCCCTAATCAAGACCAATAACAAGACTGTGGGGGGAAAATATGACTTTAAGAAACTCCAGACACTATTGGTGTTTTGACCCCAAATAATCTTCATATCCAGGGGTGTCACACCAAATTCTGGGCTCTGGGTACAAGGATTCACTGCGGGCCCCCGCACAATTATTTTGTGCTTTAACTATTGAAAAATAGCAGATATACAAGCTCACAGTGCGGCACCGAGTACCGCACTGCAAGCTTGTAGATCTGCTAATTTTTGAAAAATCGTGAAGATGTGTCTATTTCAATTTGAATATTTCAAATCCTTCTAAGGTTTTTTGAAAAACCAATGTTTCTACGTCAGTGTTGCTCAAGCCTTTTCATATTTTTTCAGCGTTTTCCCGACCCCCAAAATCATATGTATTTGGCCACGGACCTGCATCTCAAAATATTTAGTTCCAGGGACCCCCCCAGAAGCAAAAATTGAGTCACAAATGTTTGCTTAAAAAATACATATATTCAAAGATTTTGCACACATTTTCAAGACTTTTCAAAAATAGCAGATTTACTAGCTCGCAGCGCTGTGAGCTTGTACAGTATATATATATACAATAGCCTAAATTAATAAAATAACTAAGGCGCCTCCACCTTGGGCCCTAGTAACTCAGTCCCACCCCCCCCCCCCCCCCCTTGTGACGCCCCTGTTCATATCCACCCGCTGCTGTGGCAGAAATCCTGCAGGATGCGGTGCTTTTCACAACCATCCCAGAACCGTTCCAAAATGAATTTCAACTGTTAGAAAGTGAATGTAATTAATAATAGCTCAGATTTACTGTATAACGCACCCAAAGTCGCCTTACATAAAAGAAAAGAAACCAACTTTATAGAGAAAGGGGAAATAATAATAAAAAGAAAAGTGCTGAATAAAAAATTATAAAAGGCTTAGCATGGGTTGGGGGGACAATTGATAAATGTATTTATTTATTTACGGCTGCTAGTGAAATAATGATATTAGTGAAATGATTGTCTCCGACCTGCACACATCTGTACATTGAAACAATAGGATGCCAGGTAAACACCCAACCCAACCTACATGCAGACTTGAGACAGCAACAACGACTACAGATATCCCCACTAATGTGAAAAATACAAGAGGAGAGGACCATATACAGTATGTCCCCGTCCACTGATTAGTTATGTCACTGTAGCACACACAGTGCTTCTTAATTAAAGCTTCTGCGCTTGATTAACTACACACACATACAGTATGTGAACAACAACGACAGTGTTGCTGGGTGTGCTGCTAGCTGTGCGTTTAAATCTAAGCCATATCATGATTTGAATTAATTACTCTCTGGAGCACAGAGAAACATTTTTGGTGAGCAGAAATATTGAGAACGGAGGCGCGAGGTGTCGGGTCCGTGGAAAGGAGATGACAAGGTTTGTGGGTTTGATAATCTCTGCCAGAGATTGTATAGGTATGTTTCGGCTAGGGTTGGTTGGATGCAGTCCCCAATTTGACAGCATTCTGTTCTCCATCTTTTTCTGATGGTGCGTTGTTTCTCCTCTTCAAATAGCACATCATGTTAGCAAACAAGTTGAGGATGATCAGTATTGCCTGCAGTTTGGTCGCAAGTATAATTGGGACCAAAGGTCGCAGTTTAGTATGAGAAACGGCACATCATGTCTCCGTCCGTCCGGCCGTTTGCGATTTTTTACGGCCTATGGGTTTGCCGCTGTGACATCGCTGTGATCTCAGGGGAACCACTCTAACAGAATTCCTTTTATGCCCATATATGGATATCCTTGATGTCATCAATATTAAGCCCATATCTTACAGGACTTGGGAATGCCCATATATGGAGGCCACATCGGCCACATACCACACTAACAGAATCCATAAATGGCCAAGACAGATGGCCAAGACAGCCCATATCTGTGTGGCTGGTTCCACAGACAGGGATCTCCATATATGGGCATAAAAGGGATTGTATGTATCATGTCAGATGTCATAGACGTCATAGGACTTTCACATAACGAATAACTGAGTAAGCATGTTTGGGCTCTCACAGCATATCTCCATATACAGTACATGGATCTCCATATATGGGTACCAGGGGTTTCCATATATGGGTAACTGGTCCGATATACATCACTGACATGGCGCGGCCTCGCCCTTAATGGGGAGGTCACTTGTCACCCTTAGGCGTCTTACTGGTATAGTGTCCTCTAGATCAATGGTTCTCAACCTTTTCAGGCTGCGACCCCCCAAAATATTCATATTTTAACTGGGGACCCCCCACCCTGTAGAGCGCCAAGAGTTGAGGTATTAGTACATTTTGTATAACACGGTTCTTTCTGCCTCTAATATTTGACAGAATATAATAATAATTGCGAGGCGTTGTGAGCATCTAGATCTGCTATTTTCAATGTGCTGATAGAGGGAGAGTAAGGGACTGAAAAAGAGAGAGGGAGCGACAGATTAACAATCTTTTCAGGCCCTGATTTACAGCCGTGTGTCAGCTTCACAGAGGGAATTTAATATAGAGTGATGTATGTCTCTTGGAAATGGCCTGCTGTGACGAAAGGCTTGATACTGTATGAGCATGTACCGTACATTTCCATTCCTCCAACACGCACACGCACACACACACAAAGGATATCTCACAAAAATGCAAATTAATTTTTGTGTTTTCTACACAAAGGCGGTATTCTTCCCCCAAAGTCTCTCACACACACACACACACACACACACACACACACACACACACACACACACACACACACACACACACACACACACACACACACACACACACACACACACACACACACACACACACACACACACAGACGCACACTTGATTCTTCCCAAGGATATCTTCGTGGTTACACTTAGAAAAATAAACTCTCCAACCCCCCTGCCCTCTTATCCAACACAAAGCTCCGTGTGTTTGCTTTTACTGAGAGGTGCAAACTCAGGCCTCTGTCCGTTTATCTGGGCCTGACAGCACTTCAGGCCATCATACAAGCCCGTACAGTCGGAGTGTGGGACTGTTAACAATAGATCTCTCTCTCGCTGCGGTGTTGACCGAGCGATAGCAAGGATGCTAAAGTTAGCTTAGCTCAGCTATCTCAGGGCAAAGCCCTTGAGCGTATGATGGGAGCACAATGCACAGCTCCATCACATACACACTCACACACACACACACACACACACACAAACAAACATACAGAGATTAAATCTGGCCTGGCTATTGCAGGCCCCTCTCTTTGATGAGCCAAGGAGCCAAGAGTCTGGGTGCTGGATTAAGATGGCTATGGTAGATTCACACGCACACGCACACACACACACACACACACACACACACACACACACACACACACACACACACACACACACTCCCAGAGGGGGGTTAACCCTGATCCCATTCATTTACATTAAGTAGTTCTTCTTTTTTTCGTTCTTTCTTACTTTCTTTCTTTCTAGAGTGGACACAAAGGCCTCATCCACAATGGTTAAAAAAAAATCCACCTTTGAGATCACCTAGCATAAACAAACACTTTGTCATCTGAGAGAACAGGCCTTTCTCTTTCTCAGCTCTTACTCAACGCGAGCACAGCAGCAGGGCCCTGCGCTTGTCTGGCTCTTTAATAAATTATATCTGAGGTTTGAAGGAAAGACCCATATTATTAGAGCCAATCGCGGGTCGTGTAACACGGCTGTGCTTGTGTTACATCATGGAAAAGCACCGGCGTGATTCTTTATAGCGAGCGCCATTGTTTATGGAAGCCAACACCGCAGCTCTTTTACGTGAGAAGTGATCAAGAGTGAAGTGAACTGCCGCAGACCGAGGCGTGCCAAGAAGAGCGGGCGAAAGTAACACGACGCACGCCATGTCAAACTGTCAGCGTCTACCCAGTCACTTTCAAATTGGCGTCCCTATTTGGCGTGTATAGGGATGGGACGATAAGCGATATTATCGTTTATTGTGATAAAAAACACTCACGATAATCGTATTGTGGAGATTTAATTTATCGTGATATCGTCCTCCGTCATGCACTGGGATCAATTCACCTTTTATTTGCCGAGCTACATATCTGGTACCATTTAAATCCTCTATTGTTAAAACCTACTTATAATATACTTACTTGATAGTCTTTTTTTCACTCTCTACCAAATCTCTTTGCCAAAAAATAGCCAATCTACGTTGCGACGTGTTGTGAACTTGTAGATCTGCTATTTTTTGGCAAATGTTCCGCCCCATAGGATAATGGATGTTGAGGATATTTTGATAATCGTGATAATATCGTAAATCGCGATTTCTTTGGTCACAATAATCGTGATATGAAATTGTCATATCGTCCCATCCCTATGATCTCTATTTTCACCATTTGTGATCCATTTGAACTGATCTACAAGCTCACAAGACTTCTGGGACCAGCTATTATCACTAATACTGTAGACAAACTATATGGCTTAAGTGGTTGAATTGCTTTTGTCTGTTCATAATGATTTTGGACATTTTAACCTGGATAATAAAGTTAGAATAAACGCCTCAGCCAAAAGTTCCAGCCTCCAGTAGGCGCCCGCTGGCCTACTGGTCCAGGCGCATACCACTTAGGCACTGCCACACAGGCATGGATGCCTGGCGGCGTCGCCAGTTCGATTCCCGATCCGGACGACCTTTGCCGCAAGTCACTCCCCATCTCTCCCCCCATTTCCCGTCAGTCTACTGTCCTATCCAATAAAGGCAAAAGCCCCCCAAAAAACAAATCTTTAAAAGTTCCAGCCTCCTCACACCTGTGAGCATGCCTCGGGGGGAGGGGTCTGGGTCTTGGATGTATGTAACAGTAAGTGAGGAAACAATGCTGTGCGGTTAAAGCCTGTAGGATTACCCGGGACTGAGAAGAGTGAGAGGCAACGAGAGCTCTTAAGTATCCACCTGATCCCTCGCACACACACACCAATCACTTAAACATCCACACCTGTAATTAGCCATTCTGACATGACAGATAACTGCCAACAGTCTCTTGCGAGCGCACGTGTGTGTGTGTGTGTGTGTGTGTGTGTGTGTGTGTGTGTGTGTGTGTGTGTGTGTGTGTGTGTGTGTGTGTGCACGTGCGCGCATGCGCGTGTGTGTATACGCATTTATGCGTTCCCGAGGATGACATTTTACAAACCGTTTTTTTCTCATTCTAAAACCTTAGTGTCTTCAGATTGGTGAGTAATTTTGAGCATTCCAACGCTGACCCTGGAAAAAGAACAGGCACGTCTGTGAGGGGAAAAGTCTTTTTGACTCCAAATATGATATGGGTTACACACTCCCAGAGCACAACCGCCTGCACCAAATAGGACTTAGCACAAACCTCCAAGTAACGTAGGACTCAAGGGTGCGTTTATATGCACAGATGTATTCCACTTATATTCGGAATGACTGCTCATTCAGAATAGAAATGCTCATATAAACGTTTAGGAATGGCCATTCCGGTCTGACCCGAATGAATTTTCATTCTGGTCTGAAGAGGTGGTTTATGCCGTTTCAATCGGGATACATTTGTCATATAAACGCTCCATTCGGAATGAACTGCTGTCTGGAATAAATGAATGCTACACATTAATGCCCCCCCCCCCCCTCTCCGACCTGAAGTAGGCCTACTTTGCGCATGCCCAAAGTTCTATTCCGAATGAATCCTTTGGTCATGTAAACGACAGTGGAATGAGGGATACTTGTATTCAGGTCCCATGTAAACGTTTGGGTATGAAGCTCTATTCGGAATAAGTTCATTCTGAATGCCATTCTGAATGTGCATATAAACGCACCCTTTAAAGACACCTCCAAATCTCTCCTTTACAAGGGGGTTTTGTTCTCAGTTCAGGCTCATCTACCGCCCTGATTCTGGAGACACAGAGAGAGAGAGAGAGAGAAAAAAAAAGAGCGGATGGCGAAAGAGAAGAGGGAGAAACACTGCCAAGCTCCCCGCACCTCCTCATTGCCCCCAAGCACAGATTTAGACGGCCGTTATTGTGCAAACGTTTCACACGTTCATTGTGGCCCCCTCGGAAGCATTCAACGGGGCTGAGACATTAGTCAACAACACATTCCCCTCATTTACCCCACTTAGCGGTTTGCCACCAAGAGAGACACCAGGGAAGGAGAGAGGACGCGTTTGCCATGACTTCAACATGAGGCAAGAGCACAGGGGGCCTTGAGAATAATAGACGGTGTCATAACCAGTTTGCGTACTGACCAGAAGAGTGGAAAGAGGGGGGTGCCAGCCATTAAAACCACTAGAATTTCGGGCCCCCTTCGGGGGCCCTCAAATCTAGAGCTCGGGCCCCCTCCGGGGGCCCTCGCGGTATACCAGCAATGAAATGGATTTGTAATGGGCAAATATGGGTAGTTCTTTTTTTGAGAAAAAAATTTTTTTTGAGAAAAAATAGTTTTTTGAGACAAAAACATTTTTTTGAGAAAAAAAAAGTTTTTTGAAAAAAAAAAGAT
>NC_137830.1:44772102-44802102 GCF_963921795.1 Nannobrachium achirus
ACACAGCTGATAAGATCCCTGGTACTGATAGCGTCACCTTGCCCCAGAAAAGGTCGACGAAATGCGTTGGGCGGGGGAGGGCGGGGGGGGGGGGGGGGGGGGACTATCAAAGTGTACACAGAGAGTTTTTAAAACATGTCAACATGTCATGCTGGATCGGGTGTGCAAGGAGCGGCCCGCCTTAATGATTTTTCACGGCGAGTAAAAAGAAGAGGTTGTTCGCGGGCCGAAGGATGATGGGACATGTAGTCTCTGAGAGAAATAAAGACAATGTACAGTGACAGGTGGTGGTTCTAATGGGAATTACTAAACACAAAATGTCTACTGGCTAGTTCAGTTTTGCCATGGTTTAAATTGTCTTTTTTTTTTTACAGCATCTAGAACAGTGTTTCTCAAATGGGGATACACGGAGGTACTGCAGGGGTTACTTGAGAAAATGCCCCCCAAAAAGAAAAATAGAAGTATAAATCATGATAATATTATTCATAGTCAAATAATGAACTACAATTGAATTAGAAGGAGAACATTTACTGTTATGTTTAATGATGACACTTGGAGAAATGTCGGATAGTTGATAACCCAAATTCCATGGTACAAGCAGGCAACTGGGATGTTTTTGAATAGTTATTGACATGAAAACTGGACTGAAATGTTACGGCCACAGTGTTGAAAATAAATCTGTTCAGGAGGCACGTTTGAAACTATCACTCCCTTTCTTATTTTTTGTGATGTTATATTCTTGAAAGGGGGGGGGGGTTATTGTAGCACCATATACCACTATGGTTTTAATTGCAGTTTTATAAGGACAATGTTGTTGTCGGGTAAAGGGGGTACTTGGATATCTGGGAAAGGGGCTACTCAAGCCAAAAAAGATTGAGAAACACTGAAGATGTGCGTGTGTGTGTGAGCGTGTGAGTGCATGTCTCTGTCCGTCTGTCTAATCTCGTAAACCGATCATCAGTGTCAGTGTACACTGCTAGTAGGCCACACAATAAATCCCGGAATATCTTTCACATTTTGTGAATAGAATTCATAATCTCAGAATCAGATCCACAGGACTGACATCATCTATATCACATCACATCTATGTTTCCCAAACAGTGATATGGGTCGGGAACCCATTTGTGGGTCACGGACCAATTTATATGGGTCACGACTAGAGTAAAAATACCATTTTCTTATTTAAATAAAATATATGTATATACGGAATCCATGCGGTTATTAGAACCCTGCAGAAGTCAAGAAGAGGCCTGTGTGTGTGTGTGTGTGCGCATGTGTGTGTGTGTGTGCGCATGTGTGTGTGTGTGTGTGTGTGTGTGTGTGTGTGTGTGTGCGCGTGCGCGTGTGCGTGTGTGTGTGTGCGCGCGCGCGTATGTGTGCATGCGTGCGTACGTACTGGAGCTAATCTCGCTAACCACTGGACCGATCAGCTTCCACTAATCCTTTTTAACTATTAACCAGTGTTGGGAAAGTTCACTTTAAAAACGAACTAGTTCAAGTTCAAGTTCAGAACTTCAAAAATGAACTAGTTCATTTTTAGTTCATAATTCCCCATTATGAACTAAAGTTCATGGTTCCCCAAAATGAACTACATAGTTCTTTTTTAGTTCTTTTTTTAACCATATTTTTTTTATACTTTTGGCTATTCAAAAAAAAAAAAAAAAAAGGAAAAAAAAAATATAAAGGTCTATATATATATAAATGTTTAGACGTTGCTGCATGCTATTATTTGTCAAAATTATTGACTCAGCCCATATAGAACCACACACAGCAATAATTTCATCCAACTTAACATTGAGGTGCCCACAATATTTATGTGCCCACTGCCTAGTTCCCAGTCTTCCTGCACCCTTATTGTGAAGGGCTGAATGTAATAACCATGTTATTGTCTCATTGTGTGAAATATCATAATATTCAAAACAAATATTTGACTCCAATTGATTCCCCACACAGTATTGACTTGATATAGCAATAAAAAAATATATATATTACACAGCAGTTGTGGGAAAACTAAGACATTGTTCAAAAAACACAATTCCGATTTTGGTCATTTTGGAAATAGGGCAAAACATATATTTTTCTTCAATCTACTGTCTTGACACTCTAACCAAAATTGTTCTATAAACCATAATCTACAAATTGGAAGTGAAAGAAACTTTAACACACATTTGAAATGAAAACAAAAAATTACATGTACAAGGAACCCCACTAGAAAAAAAACAAAAAATTACATGTACAAGGAACCCCACTAGAAGGCAGACGTTTCTAAACCGTGCACAGCATGTTTCCGCGTTGGTTAAAATAGCTGATCTACAAGCTCACGTTGTCTCGTGGATGCGACGCGTTGTGAGCTTGCAGATCAGCTATTTTCGCCGTGCAACACACATAGGACAAAGTATAGTCAGTCAGGCTTGCGAGACGAGGAGGAGATTCACAGTGCAGCAGCAGAGTGCAGACAGCACCGCATATCGGAACGTTCACGAGATGCAGTAGGCACTGCTGCGTGCTGCTGCGTGCAGTGCCTACTATTGGAGCATGTAAATGAAAAGAGAGACGAGAGGAGCAGAGGACAGATGACCGCGGAGGCGCGGACCGCCGCATGAACGGCCGACGAACGCCGACGAACGTCGTTCACGGGCGTCAGAATGACCGCGTTCGACAATATCGTTCATCAAGCGAAAACAATTACGTTCAGTTCACGTTCGCCCAAAATATGAACGTGTTCATGAACGATCGTTCTTTGAACGCGTTCGGGTACAACACTGCTATTAACTACAGTCAATCCAAATCACTTGGGGCTTTCCAGAGCCATAAATGAGCCAATACATGTCTTTAGCTGTGAAAGTAAACAACAAATGGAATTACAACATCTAGAAAAACATTGCCGCTCATCTGACAGCTTGAGATTGACCCAGGCAAGATATGGATGCTCTCAGAGGCTGCGGCTGCAGTATGGGGCAACATCGCATTCCTCCGGCCCGTCTTAACCGGGGTTCCCATTGAAGAAAGCAATGCAGGTCGAGTGGGCACCTAAACATTGTGGGCAAATTGGCCATTTTATTTTTCCAATATGCAAATTTGGTCTGGAATAATGTAAGTGTGCAGGATTTGAACATGCACGGCAGCACGGTACATCATAATCTAAATCAGGGGTCTTCAACAGGGGGTCTGGGACCCCTAGGCTAGGGGGTCCTCAGAGTTACTACAGGGGGGCCGCCAAATCCTTGTGTGATAGGATCATTCTTTAAAATTAACAACTTGAACCCTCGAATCTCTATTCCGAGGAGAACTTTAGCCAAAACAAATGTGCAAATAAGTTTGCTGTAGAGGTAAAAAAAAAAGAGCAGACCAAGTACAGAGTGAAAGGTTAAGTTTACAAAATAGCGACGATTTAAGTTGTTAAATGCCTGAAAATACACATTAACATGAATCCAACATAGACTGATGACAGTGCTGTCAAACAAGTCGAAGAAAATCTGCATAACGCATTTATACAATATGTAGAAGGGGTTCCTGCTTCATCTCTCTCTCAACTAAGGGGTCCTTGGCCTGAAAACGTTGAAGAACCCTGATCAAAATCTAACCTTCAACTTCTTGTTCCCCCCCAAAATGACTGGCAATCCACAGGTTTGCAAACAATTTGTTGCAATTGTAGAAATATTAGGCGTTAAATTAATTTTAAGAAGTATATGATACAGTATGTACGGTATGTGGCCCCCAGTAATCAAATAAATAAATGTAAATACAATAAATATATTTTAAAAATATTGTCTCACTAATGTCACTGTACTGTGACAAAGTAGTCGTTCCCTCTGCCACCCTGCTGGCAGCGTGTTGACTGTCTGTGACAACTAATTGCAATATCTCTGTCTGTCGCCCAATCACACCTGATGACGTTGTTCCTGAGGAGAGAAGTTGCAAAGTGATGAAGAAAGAGGAAGAGGGCCCAGGGGACAGAGAGAGCAATGCAGACTATGAGGTCTTCGGGTGGATCCGAGATCCGAAATTACCCGGGATCCGACCCGGTCGAGCCGGGTCCATTTGGGTTCGGGTAGTTAAAATTGGACCCGTGAAGACCTCTAATGCAAACAAAGCATGCAGAAGAGGAGAAGATAGAAAAAAAAAGGACATCAACGCATGCGTGTGAGTGCATGTGTGCGTGTGTGTGTGTGTGTGTGTGTGTGTGTGTGTGTGTGTGTGTGTGTGTGTGTGTGTGTGTGTGTGTGTGTGTGTGTGTGTGTGTGTGTGCGCGCGTGCGTGTGCGTGCGTGTTGGAATGACTGAGACAAAAGTTCAACTGTTCCGGGACGAGCCGCTGTCTCGGCCTCGCTGCGTTTCATGTCAAATCTTGCCTCATGGGTTTCACCACTTGTGGAATGCATATCGGTGACTCTCTGAGAACGCACGGGGAAAAGGGTGTGTGTGAGCCTCTACTTTTCAGGTAAATCCACTCGTGTCAACTCAAAAGACATCATTGTTTAATATTAAATCAACCTCTTAAACCCTATATATACTTACTGCGGTCCCCCAGGGGTCATTAACTGGCCATCTCGTGTTCCTGTTATATCCCCATTATGACTTGCCCAGAATAGGATCGGTAGGATTCAAGTGGTTGATAATATTGAATGAAATATTAAGTGAAATACTGAACGTAGTAATGCCATGAATCTATTTGGAAATACTGTCAAATACGAGCAACCACATGCCATAGCGCTGAATGTACATCTCACAGCCCGGGGCTCTATGCTCAGAAGAACATGGTTGAAAAACTAAAGAACCTTAAAGTTCATCATACCCGTATTTAACTTCATCATATCTATAATTTGAATTTGTTTTAACATTATATCCAGTATTATTTATTTAGAAAATACATATATTAATACATATATTATATATTATTATACATATATACTGTTCTGTTTGCACAGTCTCTGTGTAACATGTCCCACCAACAATCTGCTGTTCCTACTTAATAAGTGACAAATAAATCCCTCTCGAATCCTCTTGATTCCACACGTTAAGTCACTTTTATATGCCGTAGACAAATCAAGATATTAATGATGATCTGTCCAAATGTAAAATATAATATTACATATGTTAGAGTGAAATACATATGTTGTCGTTTTAGTTAAAAGCACACATCCTTTCCAAGTGCTGGTGCTGGGCTCAGGTCGACATGAGAATAAAAAGAATAGAGGTCTGCACAACAGCTGAATGCTCCACGGTGTTTATTAAAACAGAGTTTGACGACGTTTCGGCCATCAGCTGGCCTTCATGAGGTGAGTTTAGTTTTAGTTAAGCCAGGGATCATTAGAGCCGTGTCACACCACACATTATACTAACATATTCTCATACCAAAAACATCCAAAACCTTCATATAGTATGTGTCAAAGTTTAAGCCAACATGTGCACAAGCATCTTTGCTGGTGTCTGTGCATTCAGGAGGTGCACGGGGTGAATGTGTGTGTGCGCGTGTTTGTGTGTGCGTAACTGTGTATCGTTGTCACGTGCCGTTAAAAATAGAAATGGAAAGTCAAGACGTTAACGTTGCGTCTCCCCCCGCAGCAAAAAGAGCTGCTAACATCAACCAATGATTCCCCTCTGAAAGTAAATGTAATGTTGCAGTAGAACTGTTCATTAACAGAGTCCCCTTTCCCTCCAGCAACACACACACACACACACACACACACACACACACACACACACACACACACACACACACACACACACACACACACACACACACACACACACACACACACACACACACACACACACACACACACACACACACACACACACACACACACACGTCCCTCCGCTTTGCTTTCCCAGGTGTTTCTTTTCTTTCCAGTGCATCACAGCAAAAGGTCACGGAGGTCCAAGACTTCCTTTCCTTTTCCTTGTTCACATCAATGTAAGCAGCCCTTAGATTTAATCGTGTTTGCTTTGCTTGGAATGGACAAGCCGGCCGCTATCACGAGCCATCCCTGGCCTGGGTAACCTGAATCAGGGTCACATACCGCTAGCACCACCTGCACCTCTGGCCCCTCCCCTTTACACCTGTCTCCACGGTGACAGAAGGCAGGTAGCAGGGCGAGTCATTGTGGTGATCAAGTTTTAACTACCGTCCGGCGGTCAGGGCTGCCCGAGCCTCACACCGCGACCCTAGGCGACCCCCCCCCACCGCAGTTCACAGCTCCTCAGAGCCCTGGGTCCGGTCTCGTTGTGAATGGGCCCTTAAATGAAGCCCATTATCTAGTTGCACAACCTCCCACTCTGAGGTCCCAGAGGGCCTCCCCTTGGGGCCGGCGGGGGCGACCATTATGTGTCTTCAGCCAGGAGTGGTATAGCGGCGGTGCCGGTGGGGGCATCCATTACGGCTCTGGGGGATGTAATGTCCAGATGGCCAGGTGCTGCGAACGATCCCCGTCCCACCCAACAACAATCCCACCTTTCATCCCCGGCCCACCCCAACCCCTGCACCAGGCCTAACCCTAGTGGTCACACTGAGTCGATCATGCAGCGAGGGGAGAGGCAGATGAGTGCTGGGTCAGGAGTAGGGATGGGACGATATGAACATTTCATATCACGATTATTGTGATAAAAGAAATGTATGATTTTATCGCGATAATCAAAATTCATTATCCTGGAGCAGAACATTTGCCAAAAAATAGCCGATCTACAAGCTCACGGCTATTTTTTGGCAAAGACATTTGATAGAAAGTGAGAAAAAGTATATCAAGTATACATACAGTATATTATAAGTACCTTTTACCAATAGAGGGTTTACTTTTACCAATAGAGGGTTTAAGTGGTACCGGATATGCAGCTCGGCAAATAAAAGGTGAACTGATCCATGTGCATGATGGAGGACGATATCACGATAAATTAAATCTCCACGACACAATTATCGTGAGTGTTTTTTTATCACGATAAACGATAATATCGCTTATCGTCCCATCCCTAGTCAGGAGGAGAAAAGAGCTCATTTTCATAGACGAGGTTTTACCGGCCTGCGCAGAGCGCAGGTTCGGTTCCTCACACACCTCTGCAGGCATCACACTTATCACAGCTATCACAATTAACACTGGAACAACAATAAACTGCAGCAGACAGAAGTCACAGATTATGTAACAGATACAACGATCAATCAAAGAGACAGAGCACACCACAGGAATCTATGACAAAGGCAGTGCACCGTGCACGTATGTACTGAATTGCTTTTCAAAATAAAAAATCTGTCAGCAAGCCCATCTGCCTACGTGACATAGTGAGAAGAAGTGTGTAACTGAATGACATGATCATCATCAACAATTAAGATTGCCCTTCTTAGGAACCAGCCTGGAATTACCCGTAGCAAGCATGGGTGTGGAGAAAAAAAAAAAAAGTATTTTTCAGTTCCTCGTTGCTCAAGAGTTTGGCACGTATAGTATCAAGCATCGCTACCAGCTCATTCCATCCATTCACCGCATACGCAAACGCACGCATGCATATGTTAACAAACTCACACATCCCACCCACCCACTACACACAAATCCCACCCTGATACACACAGGCCTATTGTGAAGCCACAAAACAGAAACAACAAGCTGCTAAAAAACGCCCAGGGGACTCGCAATTCACTGCTCAATCAATCCAACCGTGGTGCAGAGACAGAGACCTGCCTCACACACACACACACACACACACACACACACACACACGTGTATGTACATACATACATACAAACACACACACAGACGCACCCACACACAGAGATACAACCTTAAGACATATTCAAATAAAATTAGTATGATTTATGACAAACAATTGAAAACACACAGAGACACAAACGGCATCGCACTGCCCCCGGGGGACAGGCCAGCGAGTGCAGATATAGGATTACTAGAATTGACGCTTCAGTCTTTCCATTGTGAATGTGAAAATCCAATGAGGGGCCTCTAAGTGGATGCACTCACACAGAGAACCTGTTCTAAGGCCACTAATTAAATCTAAACAGACGTTGACATTGATTTGAGGGGCCATTACAGTCCCCTCATGGCCATACAATTCCTCCATACATTCCACCAGTGGTGTGTTGCATGGCGGTTCTGCAGCACCGTGGGGTCTACACCAGAGCAGTGTGGCTCCCAAACTTTTTAGCTCGAGACCCAAAGGAGAAATGTGATGTCTCCCCGGGACCCAAGCTAGCGAAAATAGCAGATCTTAAAGCTCGCTATAAGCAACACGTTGTGAGCTTGTAGATAGGCTATTTTAAGTTCTTTCTTATAATAGTTACATTTCGTTGTTGTCGGGTGGAAACCTCGTATCTTCAAGTTTCAAATGTGTACGTTCTTTCGCAAAGTAAAGCCCTGCTTCATCATACAAGGCTGTCGCACAAAAGTAGTGAAAACAGCCGATCTACAAGCACACAAGGCCTCGCGCCGCGAGGCGTTGTGTGCTTGTAGATCAGCTGTTTTCACTAGTTTAGTTCATTTTTAAAATGATAAGTACAAAACGAACGGTATTGTACATACAAGGTTTCCACCCAACGACGACGATTTGCCACCTAACTTCAAAAGAATAATTTATTTCGAAGGCCAGCACTTGGTTAGCAAATACACATGACACAATTGTTATTCCTCTGGCAACGAAACAGTGGTGTAAACATGAATGAAGGATGGTTTCGTCGACCGCTCACCGTGTCAGCCATCCATCAGTCTTCTCCTCCACCTGTACTTTGGGAAGGGAGGAGCAGACACTAAACACTACTCTTTACCTGGAAATGAGCTCATGGGGGTTCAGTAGGTCAGGACAGACTAAGGTTTCCAAGGAAAGGCACAAAGACCCAACTATTGTGGCAGCTCCGTCAGGGCAACGGGGGAGCATCCGGCAGGGTATGATGCTGCTGCTGCATTTTGAAATCATACCAGCCCTCGAATAAAGACAACTTTGAACTTGCTTCGACACACACCTGGGACTGCTGGCACGGGTGAACAAACTGTATGGCAGTTGTCTTTCCAACTAAAAACCTGGGCTGTCGTTTGTTTTATGACTCGTTGTTACATACGGAGAGCGGGATGTAGTCGAAAACGACAGGAAAGGTACCGGTAGCGTCCACAGTTTCAGTCCCTGTAATTATGATTCCTCTATAACAACATTCTGTTAAACTGTAACGGAGCAGTGACTCAACCACTACCCACACACTCCACACCGAAAGAAAAGGAGAGATGGGAAGGAACAAGGGAAGAATCATGGGATGGGGAGGATAAGTAAAGCAGATGCAAACGGAAAGGAGTTAAAAATAAATGTGAAAAGAAGGCTGGGCTTCAGAGGAGAACCGAGGTAAAGTATCAGGATGACATGCGTTAATAACTCATAAATATTCTCCCTCGCTGACCTCCCCTACTACTCCCCCCCCCCCCCCCCCCCCTCCCCTCCTCCTTCAACAGCATAGTGCTGCAAGGCATTGCGGTCCGGGTGAGGGAAAGTTCAGATATGTTCTGCGTTCTGTTTCTCTGCCTGACAGAGTGCAAGGAAAGAACACAGACACGTGGCACGGGGAATTAAGGCCTAGTCCACACATCTAGACTGGGACATGTGTGGGAACAAACACCAAGGGAGTTGAAAACCCCACTTTCTTTTTTTAGACTGTTATTATTAACTGGGCTATTTGTGTTGATTCTGCTATGTTCTCAGACACTCTAGGGAGTCTCCTTGGATGGGCCGAGAATACACTGTGAACTGTGTATATGGAAATGAATGAAATGTGAGTGTTCTTTTAACTCTCAGAGTTTATATTTGTACACTCTCAGAGTTACGGGTACACATTAGTTACATTTGAACACTGTTACAGATGGATAAATTAGCACTGAGGATGTTACTGTGTGCATAAGTAAATTGCCAATGTATTGCCAATGTATTAAAATGTAGTTACCAAGATGTGTTTTCTCAAACTTTCTTTGAATACATAGTTAACACTCAAACATATACCTGCCATAAAAGATGTGTTCACTGAACACATTACAAGTAAATAAAATAATGCATAAAATCAAATTAAAACCTTCTTTTGGATATTTATACATATTTACAAGACACTGCCCAAGCAGTAGGCCTATAGGCAAAATGATGTATCACAAAAGATAAAACAAAATGTTTGCTATATGTCCAGCAGGCAAAGGTTAGATACTGTACATCCTACATACAAGTCGCATTTGTCAGTGCCAGAGAGACAGTGACATAGCTAACAATCAATGTGTCCATTGAGAAAAGTGTAGTTCATCATCACAAATACAACCCAGTGAGTGACCTTTGGGCAGGGAGCAGCATTAGGCTAGTAGACAAACAAAGCAGCAAAAAAATAATAATCATCAAACACCATTCCGATATTGGTTGAACTGAGATCAAGACATTGGCCTGCGGTCAAGTCAGGTTTGTCAGTGTAACGAGTGGCGACGATTCCCTCTCTCATCTCCCGACAGTCAGAGGTGACACCTGATTAATCGCCACGTGTCAAAAATATGGACAATAACAAACGGCCTGCCATCGCTGCCAGACTGAGCAGCGAAAAGAGAACGCTTTTTAGAAATGTCTGGCCCTGTCCGAACTATATTTATCCAACTCTGCTTTGGTATGTGGGAGTTTTTCATTGTGTTTCTCGGGGCCAACAATTACAGGAACAATTTCATCAGCGTGGAATTTTTTTAAAAGCACCTCAGTTAGAGAGGGAACACAAAGGGAAAAAATGGCCAGGGAGAGAACGTGAGCACAAGACAGAAAAGGAAGTTGTGGCAGAAACATGTTGTTTGGAAGGAACAACAAAACAACCATGGTAGAATGATGATGATAACACAGACTGAGGTTATACAAGAAGAGCTTTAACAATTATTTTTTCTGACAGTTTTTCCTGAGACTCTCCTTCCCTTCTCTTCCGTCTCTCTCCCATGTCTCCTGTCTTTCTTCCCTTTAGGCTGTTATAAGCCGCTCTCTCCTGCATGTCCGGACGGGCTCGAGTGAGTCCCAGGTAAAACTGGTCACCTGAGTCTCTCTCTCTCTCTCTCTCTCTCCAGCCCCCACCCATCCGTGCTGCCCCTCCCCCACCCTCTCCCCTTTAGCTCACCTGCCCCAGAGGCAAACCCCCCCCCCCCCCCCCATCCATCTGGCACACTGAATAAGAACAGGAGAAACCGCCAAGGTACTCCTCAACATTCTGCGCAGATGAAACATTGCATCAAACAATACCCCTACTGTTGAGCAAAAGTTTTATGTGAAAGAACACTTCTGCTCTTCTTTCCCTTTTGTTTTTAGTTTCTCGTCGTGGTCGAGTCGCAATAACACTGTGAAAGAAATTAAAGCCCGTTCGTTTTTGGAACTATCACGTTTTGAATAAGCGGCCGGGCGAGGGGGGTTTTCGGAAAATTTGGGACAACAACCAAAACAGCGGTTAAGCTGCACAAGTCATGTGTTAATGCTAAGACAATGTGATTGCTTTTCAGACACCCAAACAGTGGGGTGAACAGAGCAGAAATCATAGAAGAGTGAGGGAGAAGTGTGTGTGGGGGGGGGGGGGGGGGGGGAGTGTGCAGGGGCGTCACAAGGGGGGGGGGGAAGTGGGACTGAGTTACTAGGGCCCAAGGTGGAGGGCAGAGTGCCGCGCTGCGAGCTTGTAGATCTGCTAAGTCGTGAGAATGTGTGCAAATCTTTGAATATATGTATTTTTTAAGCGAACATTTTTAACTGAAATTTTGCTTCTGGGGGGTCCCTGGAAATAAATATTTTGAGATGGGGGTCCGTGGCCAAATACATATCATTTTGGGGGTCCTTCACGTGAAAAGGTTTGAGCACCACTGACATAGAAGGATTTGAAATATTCAAAGTCTTGTACACATTTTCCACGATTTTTCAAAAATAGCAGATATACAAGCTCGCAACGCGGCACCCTGTGAGCTTGTATATCTGCTATTTTTTCAATAGTTAAAGCACAAAATAATGCGTAATAATAATGCGTTCCCAGACTAAATGGGTTAAGAACATTCATGGGGGGCCCCCGCAGTGAATCTTGTACCCAGGGCCCAGAATTTGGTGCGACACCCCTGGGGGTGTGGAAGAGGAGGAAAAAGCTCATTTCTGCTGACATGGTGGGGTTATGGGGACAGCGAGCCAGGGCAGTGGAGAGTGACAGAGCCACAATGGAGACACAATGGAGGGTACTCTCCTTCCCCGCGTCCCCCCAACATCAGCCGTCCTCCACTCCGCTCGCTCCCTGATCCCACCTTCACTTTGTGCCAGGCGACACACTAGTGGGCAAGGCCGCTCAAACAGAGCTAAAACAACACTAATAAGCACCAACCAGAGGGGGTGAAAAGGGCACAGCAAGATTAGACTTTTATTTTACAAATAACTAAGTCAGGAAACTTTTCCATCCATTGTCCCCGTTATGGGCAAGTCATCATCATCATCAGAGGCAAAGATTTTCAACGATTTTCATGATTTTCTGAAATAGCAGATCTACAAGATTGAGATTATATAGATGTGCTATTTTTTGCTATTTGATTTGCACTGAAGTATATAGGGCTTAAGTGGTTAACAACAACAACACCTCCTCCCCCTCCAGTTCTCTACCGGTCCGCCACCACTCCACCCCACCCCACCCCACCCCATCCCCGACCTGTTTATCCGCACTGTCGACAATACACGGCCCGCCGTTGGAGCGAGGCACCTGCTGCTTCCTGGTTCACAGCTCACGATCGGGGAGGCGTTTAGATAAACAAACTCTGTCTCGTTTAGGTTTGGGTGTTGACAGCAGTGCATTCCCGCTCGCCTTTCCCCCCACTCTAGTCTTACGCAACCTCATGGCGCACTCAAGCTCCACCTTTCTTCCTTTCCGTTTAGACGGATGGAACTCATGGCATGATAATGTAACCTATAGATTTCTTTCATTTTTATCTTTTTAATCAATATTGCTACCATATACTTTATATATTTCGGTGGGTATGTGTTTGTGCGTCTTTAGATTTATTTTCTTTTCTGTAGCTGACAATCGCTAGCACACATAATATTTTGTGTGTTGTTCTGGAGCATTCCCTGGAGCAGACATATGATGAACTATTTGCCCATCAATTAGAACACTCCCACATGCTATTAGGAGAAACGCCCTGACGGAAGAAGAACCTTCACCGACTCCATGAATAACAACATTGAAGCTCACATAAATCATTACAGACATTAGAGCCACGGGGCATGCAGGTAACTTGCAAATCAAAATAATTGAAGGACAGGGAGTGCCGACTCAAAAAGATCTCGAAAAAAGTCATTAGCCATGCGGATTGATGATACATTAATGATTCATATTTTAAAGTTTAAGCCAATTCAATACGTTCAAGCATGTCGCGTCCACGCAAAGAAGTTATGCTGGTGTCTTTGTCTGCCTACTTTGTTGTATCTGTCACTGGAGTTCAAGGTCTATTAGCGGCATTCTTATCTCCTCCTCCTCCTCGCCATTTAGACAGCACTTAGGTAAATTAGAGCCTACAGTCAACAGACACTCTCTCCACGTTGTGGCACTGCCCCAAGCACCTCAGGCTGCCCTCATATAACATGACCTGTACCTCCAACACCACTGGGCGTGCGAGCACATCACACAGTCACGTATCTGCAGCACTATGGCTCATGTCGGCTTTTTGTCAGGCTACGTTAACTGATGTTACGTTTTCAGCGGGCGAGACTCGTCCATTCCCGGTGACTATAGACACTTGTCATGTGCTCACCGCCGAGTACAGAAAGTCACTTGATCTGAGCCGGTAGACCAGGCTAAGGTTCCTCCTTCATAGCAAACTGTAGAAATCCATGGACATCTGATCTCAGGCCAGCCATGACCTCTCTCCCCCCAAGCTGCTGCTGCTCCTCTGTGCCATGGAAGAGGCAGCGGTCAACCCAGGCCAGCATTACCTCAGGAAAGAGTCTTTGCTATGAAAACACCAGCCATCTCCGCTGCCCAACTCCAGTACAAACACTCCCAGGGCTCCCAGAGGGAGGGGGGGGGTGATCTGTGGGAGTGGGGCAGGGTGGGGTGTGGGGTAGAACAGGGAACATGCAGGGACAGACAGCAATGGGGGTGGGGGCATGATATTCTGGGTCAGGCAGACTCAAATGTTAAGCCTCGACCACAGGCCAAACTAAAAGCGCCATCCGTGTACACGCACAGCAGCATGCAAACACGAACAACACATACTTCACATTTGCATAACATGCATACAAAGACATAAAATGCCGTTCCTGTGTATTTTCCGCCATCACCGATGCCTGAGCAGTACATGAGCATCCCTATGAAATTCATTGGCCATGGAGGATGAGTGTGAGTCTCTTTGATGCGAATAGATAGCTGTGTGGATTAACTACTAATGAGATAGGAGGTAGATAGTGAGAGAAGCAAAGAGGGGAGGGCATATAGAGGGTTCCACTAATGTCTTTTGTCACTTCCCAATCATTTCTCCAACTTCCTGGGGTGCTATAGATAAACCACTGCACAGTCAGAGCTCTGTGCTCATGAATGACTGGACGCAGCAGGCTTATTTACCTAGCAAGGGTTGTCTGATTGGCCCGTGGGGGACAATGGCTCGTGACATCATCACACAGAGCGAGAACTAAGGCAGAGTTCTGTGTAAACAGCCCAGAGGCACTGGACAGCCAACCAACACAGAGAAATCCCCATGTTGGTTAGCTACACTAACTGTTGCCACAGTGTACATAATGCATAGCCAGTCTCTCTCTCCCTCCCTCTCTCTCTTTCTCTCTCTCTCTCTCTCTCTCTCTCTCTCTAATGGTTCCCGCGCAGTGTGTATGATATACTTTCTTATATTTGCATTGTCTTTCTTGAGATTTGATTTAAAAGAAACTGCAGTCATATGACTGCAGTTTTTAAAAAAAGAAAACGCTGCAGATGCAATATTTAATATTTCGTTAATAAGTGTCTGATACATGACTGATGCCAAGGTGACAGTCAACGCACACTCTTCAAACACACCCTCGCGGACAGTGCCAAGATCCTGTCACCAAACACAAACTCTGCTAATAGCATGTCCCTTGGCACTGCAGCCAAATGCACAAGACACAAGCATCTGTCTAAGTCTATCTAGTCTTTCACACTGTGGATTCGTGATGTGGTTAGAGGTGCCACTCATGCTATCAGTCAGTTAGCAAGCAGCTTGGCTGATTGGGCCGAGTGCTGAGCTGTGAAGAGCAACACACAGAAGGGTTTCATTGGAGGTTGCAAAAAAAAAAGAAACAAGAAAAAAAAAAACTAAACAGTGACAGTTGTGTATGCAGGCTCATGCAAATGTGCCGTTGCTGCACTGGCGAAGGTTTTTTTTCTTTTTTTTCCTTTGACAGGTGAGGTACAGTTTGGCCCCAGGGTATGGGAGAGACGGCTGTCCGTTAGACAGGGGCCAACCGGGGGACAAAGCTGTAAAACATGTCACGAGAGCCATGCATTATGGCAGAATACACAGGTGCTGCAAGGTGGAGTTTGAGGCGTAGTGCAGTCAAAACTCCAAAATAATATCCAAAAAGAGGAAGTGTTTCTGTGAGCGAGCCAAAGTGCAGTACTAGATGGCCAGGCCCCACGATAAGGCCTAGAGATCATGCACAATAAAATCCCAATGTTAATGGCATTTGGTTCCATTTGTACAGTCTTGGGCGTTAAATTAACACATGTGTGGGGATCACTGGGGACTACCATGTGTGATCTTTATTGTATCCTATGTGATACAATACAAATGATTTCATTTCCTCATGTTTGAGTTGGCACGGCAACATGGATGAGCCCATTTCCGTTTACATGAAAGGGTCCAATGTGGCGTGTTGTGGAAAAAAATAAATGACCTCCACGCAACCTCTTCCCATCTCCCACCAAAAACGTGAACACTCCATCATCATCCGCCGCCGCCGCCGCCTCCATGCACGCACACTCTCTCATCCAAACTGTTGGCGCTGTGCTCTTGACTCTTCGCTTAGCCCTGCCCCCGTCACTGCTTTCCTGCCCCTCTCAGGTCGTCCGTCATTCCCTGTGACACGTTCTGTCACGGACTGCGGCGAAAAACCTCTCGGGGTGCTCCCCAGGTGAACCTGTGAACTCTAACACTGCACTGCCTCCAGAATACCTTCCATGTCAGGCTATCCTCTGTAACCCCCCGGCTCCACCGGGCGCGTCGAGCGTCGCGTCAACGTCAACGCAGGGAACGCTCCCGTTTTAATCAATGAAGGGTGCTCCACTGCCGACGTCAACTTCCGCGTCGGACGCTCAAATTCGCCCCGGTTCATTTTTTGACGGCGTCCGACGCCGGCACGATGCCGTCATTTTGGTGGAGCCCTAGCCTTAGCTCTCTGTCTGTCTGTCTGTCTGTCTGTCTGTCTGTCTGTCTGACTGTCTGTCTGTCTGTCTGTCTGTCTGTCTGTCTGTCTGTCTGTCTGTCTGTCTGTCTGTCTGTCTGTCTGTCTGTCTGTCTGTCTGTCTTTCTTGACTCTGACACAGACAAGCTCATCCAATTCCTACCCTGAATTGAAAACAAATAAATACCCAATGGTCCGCAAACCTTGGCCAAGAAGAGAGCTTTCTTCTCCCCGAATGAATAAATCATGCAGGCATCAATTAATTCCCAGCCACTATGCTGTGGGAATCAGATTAATTTATATACACACACACACACAAACACACTAAACTACCCTGAGCGTTTTACCTCATCTTTTGATGAATCTCTCAACATGGCAGCAGTCTCCCCTGTCTGCTGTGCGTGTGTGGGATGAGGGTTTAGGCACGTTGTCTGCCAGGGCGTCCAAAGAGGCCCCAGGGCACCTCGCTAAAAGAGATAATTATCTTTTATCTGCTATGTTGTGACGGGAGATTACGGTTCAAATTTACGATTGTTAAGGAGACAATGCCGTGCAGGGCTGTTCTTTGGAAAGTGGTTAAGGGGTCCTTGTGCGATATTGTTAGCGAACTCCCACAATACCGTCGTGGCACAGAGTGGATCATCTTTCATGTTTAGGCTAGCATTCCTCGTTTTAAAACAAAGAGGGATACGAATATTATATTAGCCGCCAAAGTAAGAAGATGCACCACAATTTCCACCAGAAATAGGCTACTGGTTTATTTTTGACAGGTAGGAAGTGTAAGTTGCACACACATGACGTCTCATTAACCCACAACACAAACAACTACCCCACTTGTGGCCTGTATGACAACCACTGACACAGATATGTCTCAAATACAACACAGAACCTTGAGGAAAATGAACACACATAAATGTAATTGGTTCAGAGCGACCATATATTAAGTAATGATAATAATAATAGTCTACTGTCGTTCTCAATGTGACAACATGCACGCAACAATTTGTGAGATATATGGACCACTTACCTTATTCTTCCTTCCTTCCTTGGGAATTCCACTGACTTTCCCACTGGCTATGTGAAGGAGCACTCCATGAATCTGGCTGGAAATCTGCAAGAAAACCGAATGTTAGTTTAGGCGAGTGCAACAAGTGGTGGAAAGTAACTAAGTACTGTACATTTACTTAAGTACTGTAGCCTACTTGAGTACATTTTTTATGTATTTTTTTTGTACTTCACTTCAGTATTTCCAATTTCTAGTACTTTTACACTCCACTACATCTTGGATCCAAATTATTGTACTTTTACTCCACTACAATTATTTGAAAACTTTAGTTAATAGTTACTAGTATTTTAAATGTTCATTACCACTTCTGCTCTATATTGACTTTGGCTATTTGAAAATGGCTCACAACAACGCGATGTGACGTTGTGAGCATCTTCTATATTCATATCATATCATTTTATACATTTTCTAAAACATGAAATGGAAGTCTGCTTCTTGAGTACTTTTACTTTTGGTAGCCTACTTTAAGTATATTTTGATGCCAATACTTTTACTCAAGTAAATTCTGAATACCAGACATAGGCCTACATAGGCCCTACTCCAATGCAGAGTATTTCTGCATTGTAGTATTGATAATTTTACTTAAGTGACACATGTGAGTAGCCTACCTTTACCACCATAGTGCTATGTTGAGATAATGGTGCCTATAACAACATGCCACTACATTTCAGAATTCACTTTGAAGTCAATGTTGTCGTGTGACAATTATAAGGCAGCAAACTGTCTGCAACTTTGATACACACAGAACAAATAACACGTCTGTGTGCACCTTGGCTGATTAGCTATTTCAATGCACGCTGCCTGAACTATAATGAAAACAACAGGTATTTTTCAGCGCACGAAAATAGGCGCGCGACTTGTCTGGCAACAAAGTATCAGCATTGATGGACCAGTGCTAGTCCAGCGTCATATTTGTAACCAAAAATATCAGCCTCATGCTGCTGCACAAGTAGCATTTAAACTTCAACACCAGGCGACATACATGCAGTGTTGTGTTACCCATCCTTGTAGTTGTGTGTAGCCTACTTGTCTACTTTTACCGTGTTGGCAATGGCATCACAAAAGCTCTTGTCTTGCGCTTCTCCTGACCTGGACGTCTTTTCAGAGTTCGGTTGTCAGAGACTGCATCTCTACCTAACCTTTAGCCTACATCTGAACTGAACATTCTATGCTAGGCTATTTTCCAGCTCACAGGCTTGTTGTGTGTGTGTGTGTGTGTGTGTGTGTGTGTGTGTGTGTGTGTGCGTGCGTGCGTGGGCGAGTGTGTGTGCACACGCGTGTCTCTCTGTCTGTCAAGGTAGTTTTTCCAGCATAACTGCAGGAGTCTATAAACCTGCCAGTAGGCCACACAAATTTAAGTTTATTTTCACATTTCTATTATTTTCTAATAGGCTAGTTTTTGAAATATGTATGCTACCTGGGCATATCGGTTGGATCAGCAGCTCTGGACAGCTTATATCCATATGCCTATACATGGACATAATAATTATTATAATAGCATATCATATATCATATACACATGCACACACATTATGGCAACATTACAGTACGTTCAACCCCAAACATTTACAGTCCTTGTGTTCATTTTCCTCTTAGGGTTCCATTTGGTTCCATTTGTACACTCACTCACACACACACACGCACGCACACACACACACACACACACACACACACACACGCTCACACACACACACGTACAACCTCTGGCTTGACCCCTGTGGGCATGACGCCTGGATGGGGATCAGTGGGGCGTGACCATGGGGCCTAAGATGAAAGGTGGTACATCTCTCAAGAGCTTATTATACGCACGCGTCTATCACCATCCTCACCTGAAAGATGAGAGACAGACAGACACAGGAAGAGAGAGAGACGGCGGGAGAGAGAGACAGACAGACCTACAGACAGGGGGACAGATGAGAAGAGGGGGACTGATGGGTCAATATTACCTGTGTCATTCACTGGGTGCAGGTCCAGTCACCCTGGGCAGATATCCACAGGCAAACACCAGAGGAGAGGGTCAGGCAGAGGCCATGGGGTCCCCCCACGGGGCAAAGCTCTCTTCAATCCCTCCACACACTATAGCCATTCTCATTCCACATGCCCTTTTAACCTCGCTATTAAAACACAGGACAAATCGTCCGATTGGACACAGAAGCTCAGAAACAAATTATGCCAAATACCTGACTTCTGTATGGCCTTGCTGAGCTGAGGTATGAGGGGGGTCACAGCAATTGAATTTGGCATGCCACTTGTACAAATACATTCAATATTGGAAATGTGGTTTTGAGAGAGTGTACATGAAAGATCTTCTGGCCCAAAGCCCCCCTTGGAGCTGTGTGTGTAGACTTTACAGTCCTGTGGCATTTTGACAAAAAGCTACCAGCGCAACCAGCTCGCATGGGCCAAAGTGGGTTACGTAAGAGGCCGCCCATGATTCAGAATGATGTGCAATTAATTTGGCTGCAAAAAAAAAAGAAGAAAAAAAAGAGGCTGAAATCAGAGCCTAGATCCATGATGTGAATGTCAATTTAAATGTAATCCATCTCACGTTGTATAATGCACATCAGCTGTGTGGCTTTCTTCTCAGATGCTGCAACACTTAGCCTGGGACAGCACTCATGATCTTATAAACGTAGAATGTATGACCTTATGAATCATCAGTAACAATTTATGCTAATAATTCTCATTTGTGGTTGGCTGGCTTTACACTGTAAGTAACTCTGAGAGTGTACATCAACTAGATTCCATTTGGTTCCAATTGTACACTCTCAGACTAAACCACTTTAACCCCGGCGTCCCCTAGCTTGGGCACGTCATTATAGGCGACAATTTGAAAACATTTGGAGAGTTTTGAACGTGGGGTATCAAGTGGTTAAGAGTTTTACAGCGTATCAAAGGCATAACCCCTCTAAGCAATACGTCCTCCCTCTCCCGCCCAAGCTCAACACACCTCTGACTGCACCACAGGCCACCTCAACATGACAGAACAGCTGCCAAGCAGTGGTGGACTTCCAAACATTGGTCCCATGCGGTCCAACGCTGCACCTAAATTGTATCAATGGTTTGTATTAAAAGATCATTACAGCAGCACTATATGATTCAAATGCTTATTTAGTGATTCCTCTTTAAAAAAAATATATAATAATAATAATAATAATAATCTTCCTATCACTGTGAACAGCTTTCTGACTCTTCATGGACATTAGACTGGCATGCATTACTCATTACTGTATGTGTTGTGGCCCATAGGAAGCTCCAGTCACTCTGTGGTTAAGGTGGTGGTCGAAACCAGCAAATAGTTCCTTTTTATTCTCTTACAATAACTTGATGAACTGAGTGCTATTGTTTGAATAAACATTTTTTCCATTTACCGTATTTCAGGATTATCTTTGTTTATACGGCAAAGTACAGACACCTAAGTTTCTCCAACTAATAATTCAAAAGATATCTCTATTTCAGATGAAAATTGTGAAAGTCAGATATTGTATCATGAATCAAAATGAGTTGCCTCAACTGATACACTTCACGTGATATGAAGTCAATAATTCACCTCCTCAATGAATGAATCAATGGCACTTAATCTGTATTGACATTCCACTCGTTGGCCTGTCTGTGTACAGGGGTGTCACAAGGGGGGGGGGGAGTGGGACTGAGTTACTAGGGCCCAAGGTGGAGGGGGCCTTAATTATTTTATACTTTAGCTATTGAAAAATAGCAGATATACAAACGCACAGCGCGGCACCGAGTGCCGTCCTCCAAGCTTGTAGATCTGCTATTTTTGAAAGGTTGTGGAAATGTGTGCAAATATTTGAACATTGGTAACTCACATTTTGCTTCTGAGGGGTCCCTGGAACTAAATATTTTGAGATGGGGGTCTGTGGCCAAATACATATCATTTTGGGGGTCCTTCATATCAAAAGGTTTGAGCGGAAAAAATCACGATTTTGAAGAACATTCATGGGGGGCCTGCAGTGAATCCTTGTACCCACTACCCAGGTCCCAGAGTTTGGTGCGACAGCCCTGACTGTGTATATTTATGCATTAGCAGAACAAGACGAACCCACAGTGCTTGTGTGGCCCTCGGTGACCCTGGCATGTGAGAGTAGTACTCCTCCACCGTCACTGTTTATTTCTGCTCTTCCTGTTTGTGCTCCACCACAAGAACCGTTGCTGTGAATGCTGGGTAAAGAAATGGCTGCATGGGGTGCTGTGCAGGTTGGAGGTGGGGTGGAGCACAGCAGTGTGCCAAACATCACGACGCAGGAGGCAGAAAAAGAAGGCTCTCAACCACAGGCATAACATGTCAACAGAGATTAAACTAGTTTTATTATTTTCAAAGAGGGAAAAAAATTACGAAACAAAAAAGCAGTCATATTTTACACTAGTGATTATTATTAAATTTTTTACAACCATTCAGTCTGCATAACATAAAGAAATAATTCTACATCTTTGTTTCTTTCGTATTTTTGGTACTCTGATTTATACATACAAATAACAAATACAGGAACTTTTTTCACAATGCATATAATCTGTGGGCAGGAAGAAAGTCTTTCAGGTGATCCAACGTGGCAGTGTGCGTGTGTGTGTGTGCGTGTGTGTGTGTGTGTGTGTGTGTGTGTGTGTGTGCGTGCGTGCGTGCGTGCGTGTGTGTGTGTGTGTGTGTGTGTGTGTGTGTGTGTGTGTGTGTGTGTGTGCGCGCGCGCGCGTGCGTAACTGCGTATGTGCGTGTGAGCATGCGTGCGTGTGCACATTTGTGTGTGTGCGAGTGTATGTGTGTGTGTGTGCATGTGTGTTAGGGTGAACACAAACCAATTGCCCGAGACCTATAGCACATCAAAAAAAAAGTTTAAAAAAAAAAGAAAAAGAAAAAAAAGAAACGCCTGCAGTCAGAGCCATAGACTTTCTGCAAGCTTAATGCATCAAACACAATTCCAGCAGGCAAAAAAAACAGAGTCCTGCCCTTTCTCAGTCTTTCCCCCTGTCCTCCTCCTTTCACCTCCTCCCTCGTTTCTCCAACGGGATGCGGGGGTATCCTCTTCCTCTTTTCCCTCCACTGGTTGGCAGTCTCTCCTCGCGGCGTGACTCGTACCCTTCTCGTCGTCATTAGCTGCCCGGCGGGGGGGGGGGGGGGGGGGGGGGGGGCATTTTTCCTTTTTTTTTTCTCTCTCCTCCTTTTTTTTCTTTTTTTAATCGTTTCGCACTTAATTAAAAAGTCTTCATTAGATGTACTGTATTTCATACAATTTGTACAAATATATTCAAAGTTTGTCTCCTCTCTTTGTTGCAGCGGAGGACCGAGTTCAGGGAAGTGTGGGGGGGGGGGGGGGGGGTGTTCCCTGTTAGACAGGTGCAAGTTGGAGAGAAGTGGGCTCGGACACGGGGTGTGGACATCATAAAAGTAAGCTTTTTTAATACATCTGTTTTATAACATTTGTGTGTGCGTGTGCGTGTGTGTGTGCGTGTGTGTGCGTGTGTGTGTGTGCGCGTGTGCGTGTGTGTGCGTGTGTGTGCGTGTGTGTGTATGTGCGTGTAAAAATGGCTTGTTGTTTTTTGTACACAAATGGAGTTCCGTATTGTGGGATATGGGTTGGGAGGTATGTGGTGGAAAGCTTGGAGAGCACGAACCCTCCTCTGTCCGGTTCGGAGAAAACAAAATAAAAAATATATTTTCCGCGCACCGGAAAAACACCACGGTCAAGTCAGTATGCAAAGCATTAATATCGCAAGAGGTATGCTTTGATATTTTCATCTTTATAAAAATAAGATAGTAACCGAAGACAATGGAACCCCCTCGCAGCACCGAGGTCAGATCACAGAGGCGGCTTGGTGGCGAGTCAGCGGAGCTTTAGTTTTGTGCCAAGGAAGCAGTCTGTTGTTGGTCTTTTTCTCAAGATACGGAAGCAGGTCACAGCGGAGGTACCAAAGGGTGTGGTCGATGGTGGGGGGGGGGTGATGGTGCTCGGGAGGTTCTGAGGAACGAGGGGCAGCAGAGTGGGGGTGGGGTTTCGGCGTCTAGCCCATGGCAGTGACCATACTGGATGGATGGTGGTGGGGGGCGAAGGAGGAAGGGTGCATGGGGGTGGGGGTAGACAGCATGTGGCCGGAGTGTGAGAAGGGCGGGAAGGAGGACATGTGACGAGAGAGGGCCGCCGGGCTGAAGGAGCTCTTGTCCATCAGGCTCTTGGAGAAGTCGTCCATGTTGTCGTGGGACTTTTTGCTCTTCTTGGACTTGCTGGACATCTTCCTGTTCCTGGTCTGGATGCCCTCCTTCTTCATGGTCAAAGGTCGGTTGATCTGGAGGAGAAGAAGAAAAAGAAAAAAAAGCAGACAGCCGAGGGATTAGTTAGTGCGGCAAACAACTTGGTCCACAAATGAGAAACAGTACAGAGAAACAGTATTCAACATTGTTAATAATTATAGAATCGTTTTAATTAAGCTACACAAAAAAAAAAAGAACAAGAAGTGACAAAAATATTGAAAAAAGGAAAATACATGAACGGGTACAGACTGATCTATTTTATTTTGTTATGAGACAAATTGGGGTTTTGAGGAGACATAATGACATGTAATGGAGTCCCATTATGGAGCAGACCGGCCTGTCCCATTGTGAAAGAGAGTAGAGTGTGTGTGTGTGTGTGTGTGTGTGTGTGTGTGTGTGTGTGTGTGTGTGTGTGTGTGTGTGTGTGTGTGTGTGTGTGCGCGTCCGTGTGTATGTGTGTGTGTGTGTGTGTGTGTGTGCGCGCGCGTGTGTGTGTGTGTATACATGCATGTATGTACAAGTTGGGGTGAGCCCGCGTTCGTGTGGATTTAAATGCTGATTCCCTTAAGCTGGACTGGATCTGAGGCAATGGACATGCCAGAAAGAGAATGCAAGAGAGAAAGAGAGAAAGAGAGAGAGAGAGAGACAGACAGACAGACAGACAGACAGACAGAGACACAGAGAGAGAGAGAGAGAGAGAAAGAGAGAGAGACAGACAGAGAGAGAGAGAGAGAAAGAGAGCGGTTGAGAGAAAGAGAGGGAAGGGAGAAAGAATGTGTGTAAAAGAGGGACGAGGAAGGTTCTGGCAGAGAGCGACCAGTCGACCACAGAGACACATGGCCATGACCAGCGCCAACACCAGGGCCAAGTCCTCCCCTCCACCCTCCATCTCAGCTGCACGGACATCTCCTGGCCAAAATGGCCCCAGCTGCCATATTCCGGCATAGGTTTAGCCGGGACTGAGAGCCGGATGATGGAATTCCGGCTCTAGGCAGGATTATGACAGGGAGGTGGATGAGGCCGACTGGCCTCCTGATCTTTTTTAGCAGTTTCTTACCGGGAAAATGGGAACAGGGATTTCTTCTTCACTATACGTGCACCGTCTGAGACATGGGCTTTCTTTTTTTTTGCTGACTCTTTAAGCTTAGTGGCCTAGAATCTATAGATGATTAGCAGAGCCCCCCCCATCCCCCAAGATGTGGTTTCAGTCTCTAAGATGTGGCTACATGTTAAGGGGCTGTCTGTGTCTTCCTTCCAGAAGAAAGGTGCAATACGCCCACCGATATAGCTAGTCATGCTGCTACACTTTGATGCTGAGATGTCTGCCATCTCGTGGAGGAAGCGTCAGTCCTTTGGCCTGCGCTCGGCCGCCTCTCTGACGCATCAAAGAAAAGCCCAGCCAGCGTGTTTTGAGTCAACGGGCCGCCGCAGAATATGCAACACTACACAAGCCCCTCACATCCGCTCTTCTCTGGACCAGGGGCTAACCGCGTGAAAACCTCAGCAGCACTATACACAGGTACACAAGGCTGACCGCACTCTGTCTGATTCTAAGAAATCAAAGGTGAGGAGAGATCATGTCACACGTGGTGAGTAAAGCCTGTGTGTGTGCAACAACAGGACGGTTCTCTGCTTTGGGTGTCAACAAGGCCTTGTGTTTTTGTGGCAACTTTTCTGTTTTCACTGGCCGCTTATCAGAGCCAGTGGTTGTGGGAAACAACAGATTGCTACCATCAGGTGTTATGTACAGACCCCATGGACAGCCTGCACATCCAGAGCTCAAGCGTGCCTGGCAGAGGGGACTTCTGCTAAATTCTCCATGAAGAATGTGGAATTTGTTTCAAAGGGAGCAAACCCCAACAGAAGTCTGGCTTTACCAAAACAAACTAATTTTGCAATTACGCCAAGGTCGAGGTCAGTTCAAATGCTAATATGTAACTTGGAAATATTATTCTTTTCTCCCTCATAACCCTGGTCTGCATCGGTCGGTCTCTCCAGTCTCCAACAAGCCGATGCCAAGAGCAACATGGGAAAATGATTTAACAGGGAGCACTGGCGTGACTAGCGGGGGAGCAAAGCGGGATACTCTTCCCATTACACACTAGGATATGGGATAAAGGCTACCGTTATCTGATTAGCTCTGAGGGCAGTGTCGCCTCTCTTTCCCTACGAAGGGAAGTTAATGTTACTTACATCTGGTGTTGTCACTATAACTGAACAATTAAAAAAACATATCGTCACTGTCGGGCAGAAACCCCGTATCTCCAAGTTTCAAAATTGTATTTTTTTTTTCTCGCAAAGTAAAGCACTGCTTCATCGTAATGGCTATCGCACAAAAGTAGTGAAAACAGCCGATCTACAAGCACACAGCGCCTCGCGGTGCGAGGCGTTGTGTGCTTGTAGATCGGCTGTTTTCGACTAGTTTAAATCATTTTAAAAATGATAAATACAAAACAAACGGTTTTGGACATACAAGGTTTTCACCCGAGAACGACGATATATATTACCAATATTATTATTAATACTCGACGGTTACAATCGCAGGTCTGTGCAGAGCTCTGTGAGATGTGGATAGAATGGGGGGGGGGGGGAGGAGAGAGAGAGAGAGAGAGAGAGAGAGAGAGAGAGCAAGGAGAGAGAGAGCAAGGTCCCAGGGGTTCTCAGATTGAGGATGTGAAATGATGTGGTGAGGCATGACGCCTGTGCGCCCCCAAAACGAATCAGACGGATTGGTGGTCAGAGAGGAGAATCCCAACTCCCCTCGCGCGGGGGGGCGGAACCAAAAAGGGCCTGGAAATAAAAATCGGCCCGGAAATTAATCGAATTTTAATTAAACCCCCTTCTTTAATATTCAAAAAAAAAAAAGCCAAGCTGCGGGCTCAGTTCGGCTCTCTTATACGTTTTAGATTCACACTTACTGCCAATAAATCATATTAATTCTCTGCAGCGTTTGTTATCGCTGTAGCCCCGAAATTCTCTGTGGGGGACAGCGGAGATAAATATTCACACTTCACAGCAAATAAGTGTGAGTGCGTGTGTGTGTGCGCGTGTGTGTGTGTGTGTGTGCGTGTGTGTGTGTGTGTGTGTGTGTGTGTGTGTGTGTGTGTGTGTGTGTGTGTGTGTGTGTGTGTGTGTGTGTGTGTGTGTTGGGGGTGGGGGGCAGTGGGATGTAGAGCAGTGAAGAGGGAAATAGTAGGTATAGGCCACACCGAAAATAAATGTTTGACAAGAAGGGTTGGGCGGTGCATGTGAAGACGATGGAAAATGTAAAAAAGCATGCTTAGATAAGTTAGTAGATATCTTACTATAATGTATAGGCAGCTGTATTGCTTACATTGTGCAGTTTGAAGTACAGGCCACAGGCGTTACACACGGGGTCCCCGTTCGCATTCCTCCGCCACAGCGTCGTCGTGGTCGTTTGACAGTTTGCACACGACGTCCCCGCCCGCCGCGCCGCAGACTGTAGGGCAACATAGGGAGAGAGAGAGAGAGGACAGAATGGATTTAGATCACATGACCCCTTCATATGCTATGAAAAATTGCAGCATAATACCGAAACCCCTTGATGTCGACTCAAAGGAATTCTATTGGCTTTTTTTTTTTTTTTTTTTTTTTTTGCAAAGCTGAAAATAGTTTAAAAATAAAGACAGAAAATTCCCAAAACATAGCAGCCCTAGACTTGAAGCTAAAAATAGCGCCATGCACATACCTCCTGAAGAATAAATATTTACAGAGGACGTAAAAGCAGCTCCTTGCAATGGGAGCTATTAAATCTGATTAGAATTCCCTTCAAATATACTATGAGTAACAGTAGTGTTTGTGCCACGGAGGCTTGCTTAAAAATTCACCCTCAGATTATGGGCCCAGGCTCCAATTAAAATGAAACAGTGAAATGAGAGGCCAGTCTATATGTAGCCTAAATGTAGGCAACTTTAGGCCTATAGTCTTAAATAGCAGTCTAGAGGTGAATTATTAGCCTATGACACGGAAATGACGTGTTGCTCAGTGGTCATATCTGAAGAGAAACAATAATTAGCAATAATTAATTTGATCTGTATAATGCCAGTTGAACAACACAATCAAAAACGGGGGACATGATTGCCCCCCATTTTTATCATGGCGAAGAAAAAAAAATACAACGACATGGTGAAAGTCTCTGTCTTCTTATGGATTTATCTGCTTGCCTCAGAGTCCGTTTTGCTGGATGGTTTGACATTGATGTTATAATCTCTAAAAAACAATCGATAGACAGGTGACCGCGAAGGACACACTGCGACTAAAAACGGACTAGCCTACACTAGCCAATCTGTCGGAGAGATTTCCAATTATCCACATCTGGTGGCCTAATAACCCCAGCTCCTGTGTGGCTTGAATAAAGTATGGATATCGCGAGCTGGAGCGCCTTATTTTGTCTGCCCGTCCACTTAAATCACTGTTTCCCATACAGTGGGTCGGGGCCCATTTGTGGGTCGCGGACACATTTTTTTTATGGGTCTCTTAATTTTTTTGCTTTACTACCTTTGTTTTGAATTTGTATTTCAAAACATTTTCAAAAAACATTCCCCCAAAAGCTACGATTTTCATGAAAAAAACGCAATGATTTTTCTTCCATTAAAGAAAAATCGGAGAAATTCCATAACTTCCATAACAAAACGGTATAGGCCTAGTGAAAATAGCCGATCTACCAGCTCACAACACAGTGTGAAGCAACTGCTTGTAGATCTGCTATTTTCACTATATAGTTTGGGTACCGGGCAAACGTCAAATGTTGCTTTTGGGTCATGACACGAGCTAAAAGGTTTGGGGAAGCACTGATAAATGACTGTTTCCAGATTAATGTTTCACTTCCCCGTGTCGCGATAATATAGGCTATCCATCGTTCTATAGGTTTTCTCCCAATATTCTGCAGAGATCATTATACGCTAAAACAATCTTCAAGTCGTGACTTCTGTTTGCCCCGGGGTCGCCCCCCCCTCTCTCTCTCTCTCTCTCTCTCTCTCTCTCTCTCTCTCTCTCTCTATCTCTCTCTCTCTCTCTCTCTCTCTCTCTCTCTCGCCGAGTCGGACTCCCTCCCCGCTCCCTTAATGTTTAGACTGGGGAAGCGGGGCTGTGTTGTTAAAAGCGACTTATCTGCGCTGCTCAGATATCCGGCAGCTTTTTCCTGGGAAGTCGGGTTTTCACATTAGAGCGAGAGGGAGAGACGAGGCTATAGCCCCGCTGCAGAGCGCATGCACGCTGCTAGAATAGCAGTCCCGTCCAAGCTATAACGCTTCGATCGCTGCCTCGTCCAAACTTTTCCCCTCCGTATATATATAGCCTATATTCAGGGGAAGTCCTCTACATGCCATAGAGGACAGAGGACTTCCCCTGGCATGTTCGTTCTTCGATGAGGTTTATATGGACCTCATTGAAGAACGAACATGCCGTGCATGATCGGGGCTTCCCCGTTATCTAAAAACCAAGAACAACCGCAAGAACTGAGAAAAAAAAGAGAAAAAAAAAGAAAAAAGGAGAGAACATGAAGCCCAAAACTTGAATGTTAAAAATGAGAATGTCACTTTTATGTTATGGTGCTTATATTGGGCCTGATGTAGGCCTATTATATAGTATAGGCCCTATATGTCTACATCAACCACGCTTTGTAGCTATGAATTAAGTTCAAAGGGACCCCAATGCAAACAAGCCTAACAGCTTTCTTGTGGTCTTTATCCTTTTAGTTGACCTTGTATCAGTGAACTAAACTTCTAATAAAAGTATTCAATCAATCAATCAATCAATCAATCAAGCTGCATTCTTCTCTCACATTTAGTAGGCTATTTTAGGAGAGTTAATGCAAAGACCAAAAAGAAAACGTACAAGGCCATATAGTTTAAATAGAATCAATTATGGGTATATAGATCAACGAAAAACTGAAGCAAATAAAAAAATGACATCGTCATTAAAATCAGTGTGCAGTTTGCTATGGTATCTGAAAACAGAGACCTGCACTTGTCGAGTCAATTTCCTGCAGCTAATACTTCTTCCTGGATAGAAAAAAAGAGAGAGAGAAACGGAAGTGTCATCAATACAAACATGGGCAAAGACATACCAGTCGTCGCTTGGGTTTGATGAGTGGGCGATTCTGCCCGTTCATCTTGTGATAGAGTCCGCAGGCGTTACACAAATAGTGACCCGTGCCATCCCGCCTCCACAGCGGGGTCGACGTGGCTCCACAGTTAACGCACTCTCTACCTTCTGCAAGAACCAAGCAGCACAACAGAGACAGAAACAGATGAAAGGATAGAGGGAGAGAGAGATAGAGGGAGAGA
>NC_137830.1:44804602-44812102 GCF_963921795.1 Nannobrachium achirus
AAAAAGAAAAGTGAGGGTGGAAAAAGCTTGCCCCCAAATAAGCTTAGGCTATACAACTATTAACCCGTCGTTACTGATTTAATTTGGTATAGCATGCTCAATGGACTTATAGCATCCTGGACATAGAGGCTATGTATGGAGTCAGTGGAATTGTTTTGCATGTTTAAAATAAAAACACATACATAGCATATATATATATATATATATATATATATATATATATATATATACTGTCAATATCAGACAGACTAGTGTGTGTGTGTGTGTGTGTGTGTGTGTGTGTGTGTGTGTGTGTGTGTGTGTGTGTGTGTGTGTGTGTGTGTGTGTGTGTGTGTGTGTGTGTGTGTGTGTGAAATCTAATTAACTTAAATAATTCCTAGTTTAAATAGATGTGGTTTTAAACACTGAAAAATATCTGATTGCAGATCATTTCATTATTGTTTTTTGCCAATTATTAAAATCATTTTTGCTATTGTTGTTGTTATTATTATTGGGCTATATTCAGCCATTTGATTTGCAAGCCTGCAATTAATCAGCGGGTCAAATGAAAGTCTTTTGAAGCACCGCAGGACAAGGGCGTGGATTTTTTTTTATTTTTTTTTTTGTTTTCTTTTTTCCCCCGAAAGAAGAGGTTGTTTCATGAGAAGAAGGAACGAACTGATGGGCACTGGGCAGCAGCAGCAGGAGGACTAACAATCATGACTGTCATTAAAAATCCTGCAATATCGGGTATAAAGTTAGATCAAATGGTAGTATAATAAAGCGCACGCCTACCTGAACAGGACCTTGTTTTTGGTCTTGTTTTGGAACCATAGGAACTAGAAGATGACCCACCTATCAGGCTACTTGGTGGGAAGAGGCCTGGGCCGTATTCGGGGACATATTGTGGGTATGTGGCGATGGGGTGGTGGTGGGCAGAGGACGCCATACTCCGGCTGTGAGCCGACTCCAGTTTCATACTGTCGGCCAGGGACACCTGGTACTTTATGCACTCTTTGTCCTCCTGGCGCACGGAGCCGTTGGAGCTGGAGATGCCCGGGTCCGGGGACACGTCTTTCGGAGGGGTCGGGGGAAACGTGAAGAGGTGCGGACTGGAGTGGCCGGCGGACAGCGAGGAGGACGAGGCCGGCGGGTAGACGGACAGGCTGGCCGGGGAGCCGTGGTGCAGCGGGTTCTTGGGGAAAGGGCTGAGGTTCCAGGGAGAAGTGCTGTGGTGCGAGGCGATGCCTTTGCTCCCCTCCAGCCATGGCAAGGAGCTGTGGAGCAGCGAGGGGCGACACACCTGGCTACCTGTGTCGCAACATAAACATAGAGGACATGACAACACGGTCTTATTCTCTCCGTTGAATGATTGATTGATTGAAGACTTTATTAGATGTTTGCACATAAGGCACAGGACAGTATACAGTTCACTGACAGAAGGTCAACTAAAAGGATAAACGCCACAAGAAAGCTCAATAATAGCTTGTTTAAATTGGGGTCGCTTTGTAGGCCTACTCAATTGATACAAGAATCTATATCTATAGGTCAGGTCATCGGTTGCTATTTCGCCATGCACAAAAAACTTCGTTTGAGGCCTCAAAGGACACCGTTAAAAGGTGGATATTTTTAGCATAGCAATTTTTTTGACACATTTCTGAACGTGTGATAAGCTTTCGCGCCATGCTTCCCTTTAACCACAATTAACTGTTTTGTATATACACAGTAAAATATGGGCCTATGTTTTTAGACTTCACGAGTCGGGGCTGAATGCTGATATTTATTTAATTTTCCATAGTTTTTTAAACGCCTAACAAAAAGAATAGCCTGATTAACGATGGAATGCATCAATGTGATGAAGGAACACACAGCCTCAGTGCTTTTAACAGATCATATTTTACATATTTTAAATGTAGAGAGATGGGTCTTTAAATGCAACGACTTTATGCTTTTTTTAAGCCCCATTGAAAGTCTCACATTGAAAAAACGAGCTGTGATCGACTATTCAGGAAGTCAGCGACAGCCTGCCAACATTACATTGGAGAAATATTAGCCTACTCCACAAATACACAGTGTTTATTATGCCCGTGCATGGCATGCCATGCAGGCCCAATTATAATAAAACAGTTGCATGCGGTCAGAAATGCAGGCCTCGAAAATAATGTTTGCAACTTATTTGTCAACAAATACATTTATGTATTTGAGCCTATATCAGAACTAAATATTGGCACAGGTTTTTGGGTAAAAAAATAAATAATAGGCCATGAATAAAACTGAAAGATTCTAAGGGAATATTATTCAGTTGTCAGTTGTCACTGTCTGGGTATGTGTGATAGGCCTACACACCAGACAGTGTTAATTGATTGTATAACTACTATACTTGAAAGAAACCAAAGAGGTAAGCCACACATGTAGGCTAGTCCACACGGCACAGTTTCACAACTCTCTTTAAACTCATGTTTTAGGACCAAAGGCATCTAAGGCCGCGATCGAAACCTCATTTTTGCTATATAGTCAAATAATTCAAAACGTCACAAACGCAGCGCTATGTATGTGTCTCCAGACAGCGCTGCGTTTATACATTCTGATCGTGATGTTTTGAATTATTTGACGAGCAAAACGAGGTATTGCTGGCTTGGAGCACGTCATCAGACCAAAACGCATCCATCCATGGGCAGCCCTACTAAAAATAAACCGATCGCCCCTTGAAACATAAAATAAATACTTACTGTGTGGAGGAGGCGGGTACCTCTGGACGGCGCGGACTGAGTTCCCATAGTACGGAGAGACGTGGTTCCCCTGTCCGTCGATATTAAACAGTACATCCACATCGTCAGTGAGGGGATACTGCGAAGGGTCCATGTACGAGTGGCCCAGTCCCGGGTGGTGCGAGCCGGGATGCTGCTCGTTCAGCACCGCCGGGTGATGGCTCATCCACCGTGGCTGGTCCGCACTTACTTCCATTGCTTCTTCTTTAGCAAGTGTTCATGCACACCGGAGTAAAACCGACACACACACACACACGCGTCAAGTTAAGAGGAAAATAATCTGTCCAAAATCCTTTTTTTTATTTGTTATTTTGGTAAATCCAACTGGTTCCGCTGTTGCTTTCCGAACACCTGGAAAGCAAAAGAGAGCAATGTGTTGTTTTATTTGCCGGTGCGGATAGATGTTCTCAAAAAGTGTTCAAAAGCACGACTAACAGGTGGGCAGGAGTTCAAATTGACGAGAATCAGCCCGGCAAAAATGGTCGAACGAGACATTTAAACACGAAACATGCCCTAAATTACACGAATGTCACACGCATTATGTTGGTCATGATATAATAGTTCCAAATTCGTATCCAGTCCCACGGGGAGTTCCCGAACTTCTTCCCTCTCAAAAATGTCGATTATTAAAGCCGACTCAACAAGTTGTTGAGGTATCTATGTACGCAAGCTTGTTTGCAGTAGATGGCTTAGAGCACACTGACTAGCACCGAAGTTAAACTCTGTGATCAAATCTCTGTTTGTGCGCAGTGGCAGCCCTCTCCATTTACTCAGCTCCTCTCTCTCTCTCTCTCTCTCTCTCTCTCTCTCTCTCTCTCTCTCCCTCTCCCTCTCCGTCCGCCTGTGTCGCTCTTGCGCACTGCACTCGCTCTAACTCTACCTTTTTTTTTTTTCCTTTTTTTTTTTTTCTTTTTTTTTACAGTGAAGGCATTCTTTCAGGATGGCGCCAGGCAGCTCAATGCTTGCAGACAGCTGTGGCGCGACGCAACTTAAGGAGGGTCTGTCAGTGTCATCAGTAAAGGGGAGGGGCTTGTACTAATTGAATAACGTGCGGGCCAGGGGAGATGCAGCAAGAGCGGCTGTAAAATATTTTTAAAGTTGACCCTGCAAAAATATTACCATATAAAATATGCATAGGCTGTTGATATCATACAAAGATCATGTGCTGAATACATGTAGGCTACTGGGGTGCAAACAAAGTGCATAAAGGCTCTAAGAGGTAATGCAGAATATTCTAATACAAAAGTTATATATGCCAATATGAGTCTCATAAGTCATACATTAAATATGAAACACATTCAAAACAAAATGATGATGTATACAAAGTTGGAGCATGCAATCACAACGAATTACATTTAAAAGCAAAACAATAACTACAAATAAAAATATGATTGACAATTTTTATAATATAATGTCCATTTGTTTATTTAAATACTGCATCTGAATTTGGGCAACACATTTACAAGCCCTCTTGCAATTACTGTGCCAGTGAAAGTGAGAAGGAAAAAAAAGAAGAAAAAAAAGGCTGCTGCCTGCAACAGAGCCTGTTGCTCAGGGCCAATGGCAGGTTGCGGGCCGCTCACGCTCTTAAAACTGTGACAGTGCGTCCTCTCGCGGTGACAGGCACATTATTCTAATGGAAAATCCAAATTGAGCCGATTTTTACCTCGCCGTGAAGCAGGCACGGCGCACGGACAAGGAAGGACGCCTGGAAGACTGAAGCTTAGTCTGGGGGAAAAGACGCTCTAATGTAGGCTATTACAGGCCGTCAGTTAACTTACCAGTATCCATCCTACCTCTATTGGCTATAATATATCCACTCTCCACCGACTTAAGATAGACAGGCAACAAAGGGCCATGCACTCTTAAAAATGTTGGGTCAAATGTTCAACCCTTTTGCTGGGTTGACACTGTTGGGTCAAAGGTTGGGTCAGTTTGACCAAACATTGGATTAAAAATACTTAAAATTAGTAAACCATCTGTTGGGCTATGGATGGCCCGCCCACATCATCAGGTAAAATGCATTGAGTTCATAACCCAAGTGTTGGTATAGGCTTTTGAATTCGAGTTTACCCAACACATGGTTCACTGCATTGCACCAACTTGGGTTAAAATAGACCCGCCCTCTCTGTCTATCAACACATTGGTTTGTGAATTGCACCACTATTGGGTTAAACTAAGTGGGTGGGCAGTTACCCAGCATGCAACTGTGCTCCCATACAGATATTTTTTACAAACTTTTCCATTATTTTATGGTTTTAGATAGAGAAAACAACATTGTATTGTAGATGACCGCAGTGGATGTAGCCCAGTCATAATCCCTAATTAAAAAATATATAAAAAAACATAGTTGCTTACAGAAACAGAAACCATGACTAAGATGGTCCAGACTGACACATACAAACAGGTTTGCTGTTCTTTTAATGTGAAGCACCACATAATCTGTTGTGTTCAAAGTTGTGATATATTGTCACGACTAAATGCATAATTTACTCCGCATGCATTCTTCCTTGAGTAGATTAAGCATGAAAAATGTCATTGAAGAAAATGTAAAAAAAAATGAATAGATTTAATGTGAATGAGCGTACAATCCCAACAACAAGGTCACTTTTAAGCCATTTTTGGGTGTTAGATTCCAACCCATCAGCAGTATCACATTAACCCAACAGCAAAGTCACTTTTAACCCATTACTTGGTTGTACAATCCCAACCCAACATGCTGGGTCACAGCCTTAACCCAACCCTGTTGGTCTGCAATAACCCATGTTGGGCTGGTCCAAAACAGTGTTACGTGTTGGGTTACATAAATAACCAACTTGGGTTGTTTTTGACCCAACAATTTTAAGAGTGTGTCATTATTTATTCAAAACAGTGCATTAAAAGAAACACGATAGGCCCCGGATGGAATGATTTACATGACCGTGCCTTTCAACGTTTCCTCTTATTTAATAACATCCATAAGTGGCTATGAGCCTCCCAACATTTCAGCCTTGACACACATAGTACCTAATAATAATTCCTATAGCTATACAAGGTCAGACATGTTGCTGTGCATAATACATGTATTCCACTTGATTGCATGACAAAAGGGGGGTCTGGCCCTTGGGGAAGTATTTTGTGTCTAAAATTCCCAGTTTGGTTACTCCATATACTTTCAGATTGCAGTATGTAATAGTAGTGGGGGGGAGGGGGGTCTCGGGTAGCCTCGGCGACGCCACTGGATGTGACGTCATGGTGGAGTAAACGGGCAGGAAATGAATATTTTCAACGAGCTGCGATGGAGACGAGCTCTGCTGCCACCGTGGGTAGGGGACACGCGCGTGCACGTTGTTATCTCGATTATGATCCAATGAAGGTCTAATTACAGGAAGGGTAGGCCTATAGATTTACTGCAGATGCAAGGATATGCACAAAAAACAAAATACTATGTATTTGTATATGTATCTAGCTTGATCAGGTGTTGTTGAATTATCATTGGGTAACAAAGCCTTTGTTACAAAGGCCACTGTAATTGTAGACAATATTCAATTCGTGTGGTTAAATGTGGTTTATTGCTATTGCTGCTGCATTAGAGAGATTATATATATATATATATATTCTCCCAATATGACTTTATTTATGATTCCTTACTTTCCTTTCTCTCTCCCACGTATAGCCTTACTTGAAGTGGTAACTGTGTGTGTGTGTGTGTGTGTGTGTGTGTGTGTGTGTGTGTGTGTGTGTGTGTGTGTGTGTGTGTGTGTGTGTGTGTGTGTGTGTGTGTGTGTGTGAGAGAGAGAGAGAGGAGGGGGGGGGGGGGGTGGGGGGGGGGAGACACTCAGACTTGGCAGAGTGTGTTTCCTCTCTCCAGACCAGGAGGACTGCCTCCAGTGGCGTCAGTTCAGCAAAAGCTAAGGTATGGCAACATGACTGGTGTCTTGCACGCGCGCAGTCATGTTGCCATACCTTAGCAACAGGCATGATGAATTTATTTTAAAAAGTACATTTTATTATTTCCCCCTGCAGCCAAGGTATGGCAGCTGCCATACCCATATTGACGCCTCTGACTGCCTCCTAGACAGACAGACAGAGGGAGAGAGAGAACCTGAGCCTGAACTTGGATACAAACCGCTGTAGCGTCTCGCACCGAACCATTCTGTTGTCATTGTCAAGCTGTCAACGGCCTCGTGTAATTATCCTCTTGAAAAGTATCACGGACCGCTATCCACAAAGCCTACCCGTTATAGGTGCTCGGAGGAGGCAACGCACGATTGTGAAACGTAAAATCCTGATTATGTTTTTGGTTTTGTTTTGTCTCATGACTGCATCATGTGTCGAAGCTTTAGAGAATGGGACATGGGAAGCCATCCCATGACTTTCATGGTTCCCCTGCAAGCCTCGGTGTCAATATAACCACAACACACCGAGAGCTTATTCGTCGTCAGCGCGAAATATAAGGCTAGTTCCCTTTAAAAAGTTGTCATATATAATCCCAAACTGTCATCACCGTGGGGGGAAATAAATGTGTAGTGATCTGATCTGAGTCTCTCTCTCTCTCTCTCTCTCTCTCTCTCTCTCTCTCTCTCTCTCTCTCTCTCTCTCTCTCTCTCTCTCTCTCTCTGCACGACGCCAGTGTGTTCAACTGAGAACGACATGCTAATTTTATTTCCAAAATTGCTGATTGGTCAAACCTATAAATTATTATTATTATTAATATTAATATTGTTTATATTAGGCTGTTATTTATATTATTATGATCATTATATTGTATTGA
>NC_137830.1:44817102-44856287 GCF_963921795.1 Nannobrachium achirus
ATCCATTGGATTCTTTTATAGTCATATAGGCATATCCATAGGCCAAGACAGAAAACAATTATAAAACGTTCATAGACCTGATTAATTGGTAGCCTATAGCACGCACTACGTAGATACTTAGGCCTAAACATTGCCATTCGATTCCCATCCTTTTCTAGCATTTATTTCCTTCTCTTTTTTTGCAAATGTAAGCAATCCAGTGACGTTTTCGTTATCTTTTAACCTACCGCCTCCTTTGAACGGTTACTGGCTCCGTTAGTGCTGCAATCATTTACGACCATCTGCTTTATGGCCTACTGGTGTAAATTGTAGACATTTCTCATTCCAAATCAGTAATAAATACCCGGTGTATATTTGTCTTCTTCTGCCTACATGATTCTTGAGCTGTAAATGTCGAACGCGATGACCTTAATTTGAGACAAAACACCCTCTAAACGTAGGCTATAGGGGGCCGCGCAGCGTATTATCTTATTTACTTATTTATTTTTTTCCTCAATGTGTTTTATTATTCTTGTCCTGTGCCTGCGCCAAACCGTAAGCCAATGTTTTTCATACGGCGGCTTCTTCTTCTCCCTGCGATTTTATTTTAAAATATTAGGCCGAGGTGGGGAGAATTATAAACGACTCTGACTCTTATCTGCTGCCTTCACGTATCCAGGATCACAGAAGCTGATTAAGAAAGAAGTCACAGCCAACGCTGGATTCATAATGATTTGGAATAATGAATCCTTATCTCCCCTCCGCAGATTATCAGCCTTTCAGCTCGCCATGTTTTGTTACATGGGATAATTTATTGCATCTAATACATCACAATGAATCTGATGGGGGGAAAGTGATGGCCAATGTTGGGAGAGAGGCTGTTTTTTTTATTTCTTTTTTTTTTATCCCGGGGCAATGAAATGCCTTTACGATTTTAATTGGTAAAATATAAGGGGATCTGATAAAAAAAAAAAATAGAAGCACACCACCAGAGGTATAATCTTGCCTGCTAGTGTTCCAGCGGTACTCTTGCACTATAATTAGTGTGTCAATTTCAACCTGAAATTAACAGAATCGACCTGCCATCTCTCATGCTTACGCCCGGTGGAGTCAGCGAGATCCTAATTTCGCATGATTTATTTTTCACCAAGAAGAGATAATTAATCATAAACACTGAAAACAGTGCAGTAAAGTGGAGATAACAAAATATTTGCATCTAAAAAGATTCGATGAAGCTAATTCGTTTTCAGCCCCCCCTTCCTTCTGCTCTATAAGCACCCACCTGATCTATCCACCACTGCAGTTCTTCATGTGAGTACCCTCCAAGATTTTTAATTTTCCATGATTAATCTTAGGCGGGTGACGTATCATTAATCACTATACGTTGGGAGGAAACGGTGCACGCTGCCCTGTGTAAACACTGGCTGTAGGACTGCAATTTATTCGATGTGGATTTACCATCATGAGCATGGTGGTGGTGGTGGTGTCATTGTTGTTGGGAAGCATGCCATCTACCCCCCGCCCTTTTTCTTTTTGTGCCCAGTCGCCTGGAATATAGGCTATGCTAAGGCTAGGTGGATAGCCCATGGCGGCAACATGGGCACACACAGGGGCGTCACAAGGGGGTGGGGGAAAGTGGGACTGAGTTACTATAGGGCCCAGGGTGGAGGGGCCTTATTTTATGCTTTAACTATTGAAAAATAGAGCCGCGCTGTGAGCTTGTATATCTGCTATTTTTGAAAAGACTGGGAAAATGTGTGCAAATCTTAAGCGAACATTTGTGACTCAAATTTTGCTTCTGGGGGGGTCCCTGGAACTAAATATTTTGCTTCTGGGGGTCTGCAGCCAAATACAAATCATTTTGGGGGTCCTTCACATGAAAAAGTTTGAGCACCAGCACTGACATAGAAACATAGACGGATGTTAGATGTTAGACGGATTTGAAATATTCAAAGACTTTTTCACGATTTTTCAAAAATAGCAGATCTACAAGCTTGCAGCGCTTTCGCTGTGAGCTTGTATCTGCTATTTTTCAATAGTTAAAGCACAAAAATGCCCCCTATGAAGAACATTCATGGCCCCCCCCCCCCCCCCAGTGAATCCTTGTACCCAGGGCCCAGAATTTGGTGCGACGCCCCTGGGCACACACACACACACACACACACACACACACACACACACACACACACACACACACACACACACCAATTGGCGTGTATCTGGGTAACAGCTAAGATGGTTATGATGAAAGCCAAAATAACAGCAACACCACCGAAATCATCTGCACCCTCATCCTCATCATCAACAACAATAACTAAAGATGCAATTCTGGGAAATTGAATGTGGTTGTCTTCCTTGTCTATTTATAGTCTGGAGAGCCAAAATGCCATGTGAAGCTTGCGCCACTCCTCCATTGAACTCAACGGGGTTTATTCTATAACATTTTTGGGATTTACTGTATAAAGTGTTACTCTATATTGGAAGAGAACAATTTCCCTAAACAACCACACTAATAAGAATCCAATAATAACAATATTATAACAATAACAATAATCAACGACAACAACAATAAGGTAGGCCATATATAGGCCTATATATATTCTCTATCAGCACTATCAATCATTGCTTGGTCGTTTTACCTTTGTCGTCATCAGCTGGAACCGTGCCCACGCGTCCCAGAATTTTGGATGGCGCGCATGTTTAAACTTGGGCACGCTCACCGCGCCAGGATAAATTTGCATTCTATTTGCAGCTGTAATTAGCTGATCAGCATCTCTGCCTCTCTCTCTCTCTCTCTCTCTCTCTCTCTCTCTCTCTCTCTCTCTCTCTCTCTCCTTCTCTCTCTCTCTCTCTCTCTCTCTCTCTCTCTCTCTCTCTCTCTCTCTCTCTCTCTCCTTCTCTCTGTTCATCATCTCTCTTTCTCTGCCTCTTTATTGTGTGGTGTTGTTGTTGTTGTTGTTGTTGTTGTTGTTGTTGTTGTTGTTGTTTTCTTGGGGTTTTCGTTGCCTCTCCTCCTCTCGTTTCCCTCATGTCCTGACAGACCTACCATAATCTTTATATCGGGGCTATATACCCAGGGACCCTGGCACAGCCTACCAACCATATAGAAACCAAGAATGGGCACAAACAAATAGCAAAACTAGTCGATCTACAAGCTCTCAAAGCATCGCCATAAGCCACACAGCTGTAGTTGTTCCCCAAATAGGGATGCCAAATTAATGGTTGCATTAAACAATAAAAGGCTTGTCTAAAGTATAACACGTGTTCACATGTAGATGGATGGGCATCAGATTCATCTGCTAAAACAATTGTTGTTGGGGGTGATGATATGCATAAAATAACTGAATTTAAGGTTAAATGTGAACACTAGGGGGTGGCAGTTGCCATCCCCTGATGCCCCAAATGACGCCCCTGGACCATGGGCAGCAGCATTGGGCACCTTGGCGGCCCGGTGGGCACCGAGGTTGCCATGGCCTCTGGCTATATAAGCGGAATAAATCCGCCAGTGGATATGCATGCATGCATGCACGTACGTGGGGAACACATGCAGCGGGGTTTCACGTGGAAAAAAAAAACAACAGAATCACGTTTGTTTTTGCTAAAATGATATCCCCCCCCCAAAAAAAATAATTTAATTCAACGTGTTGAAAAGAATTCGCTGTTGCTTTATCTTTTGTTTGTTTAGAAATGGGCCGCGGGCTTGATAAGAATGAACGGCCCTGGGGAGGCTGCCTGTGGTATGGAGCAGATATAGAGATGTGATGGAGATGGGTTTAATGAGATGGAAGGCTGGGGACTTGGGGGGGGGGGGGACAAACAGCCAGTCAGGGAGTCCTCCCCTGAGAGAGGGCCACGCACGGCACAATGCGAAACGCCTTTTATCTGCGAGGGAATTTACTCTCCCTTTAATAAGCAAGTCGTTTATTAAAACACTCGTTTAACCTCACAATCGAAAATGGCTCCTCGGAGCCAGCCGCGACCCCCCACATCGAGGATGTCGCATATTCCCAGATCGAATAGAGAGGGAGAGCGAGAGAGAGAGAGAGAGAGAGAGAGAGCGCGCGCGGGCGGATATCTCGATGCAGATCACCTGTGTGGCAACAATCAAAACAATGCGTTATAAGGTTCTGCAGGGCCCAGGTTTCCCCATGATATACAAATATTTATCCGCCGTGATAAGGGGAAACGCGACGATAGCAGATAACCTCCCATTCCAGTGCCCCCGCGGGGGCTTTTGTCTATCGTCTCGGCAATTACAAATATTTCCCTTATATCCCCCTTTCATTCTTTCGTTCCCCAGCTCTTTCTTTAAAGTTCTCCCCTTTGCTTAATTCGGCGGCGGATTCGTTAAAGCGTTATTACGAGCCTCTCTAAGCCGCTTAGTCAATGGCTGTTTGTGGGGTTCTGGAGTCTCTGAAAGAGAAAGCAGAGGGGAGAGGGAGAGAGAGAAAAAAGAATGAATGAAAGACTGGCTTGATTTTCCTCGCAATCCATTGGAACAAATAGCTAACATTTAACGTTTACACCCTGCCTGGCGACTCACTGGCGCTCCGGGGCCGAGCGAGCCGGGCTAAAGTGTCCCGAAAGCCTTTGGAGGGTGTAAGTCTGCGGCTATCGGGTTCTACACATCCCCCAGTGCGCACAGGGCTTCGGTTTCAGGGCCGGACTTGTCCGCGTTCTGCTTTGCTGCAGCGCGCCTTTAAATGACTGTCAAAGGAGGCAAATATCAAATTGCATGGGGTCAAGCCAATTTGGATGTTTTTCTCTCTCTCTCTCTCTCTCTCTCTCTCTCTCTCTCTCTCTCTCTCTCTCTCTCTCTCTCTCTCTCTTCTCTCTTCTCTCTCTCTCTCTCTCTCTCTCTCTCTCTCCCCTCTCTCTCTGTGTGCTCAGTCGCCCCCACCTCCCCTCTCTCTGCATCACTCAGCCCTCATTCTCACTGGCATGGCACAGTGAGCATGGCAATGTGTGGGATATGGCAACAGAGAGGAATTCACACACACCGTGAGCTAAACACTCATAACCTGTCCACTAGCTACTGTATGCATGAGGAGCTGTGTCTGCAGGGTGACTGCTGAGTGAATGGTGAGGAGGAGGAGGTGAGGTGAGTGCCACCGTTCATACCGTGATTGATTGGGGTCTGCATTCGAACATTTGAAATCAAGACCTTAATTATATTATATTTATATGGATGTTTCTTTATTTGTAAATAATATTATTAATAATAGGCTATTAATAATAATAACAATAGGTGACTAGGCCTACATCATATGTAAGGTAGCCTACATTAACGTAAACTTAACATCTGAAAGATTGTGTGCATATAGGCTTATCTGAAAAGGCCTGTGCATTGCCATTAATCTTCAGCAGGCTAATTAAATTAATCCATCGCCTCCATAGCACCGGCGTATAACGACCACCACTAAATCCGCTGCAGGATAACCGATTTGTTTTTTTTGTTGTAAAACGAAAAGGGTTCCCTTTTGCAAAAGCATCAGGCCTTTAATTCATTATCAAGCCTTTTTTTAAAGGGCCAATCTAAAACGGTCGTTCGTTGGTTTGCACCTTTGGCAGAAACACACTGGGGTTTTTCAGAGCACAATTTTGTAATAGGGGGGGGGAAAAGGAGCGAGATTTGTGAGTTGGTTTTTTTTGATTGACACTCTGTCCCCGGGATCATGTTTAATCCCTGCTTCACTCCAGCCTTTTCATAACTCATTTCTCTCCGCGAGATGGGGACTCAGATGGTTGCCAAGGCAACGGGCGATAGCACTAAGCCATTTCCATGTCTGTGAGGGGAGGCTGTGCTATTCCGCATGCATAGCCCATTTGCAACAGAGGTCGTCACAAAGTCATCCACAACACAGCGCACATTTATGATGACACTTTCTTCCACCCCCCACCCCCACACACACACACCCTCCCCCCCCCTCTTCTCTACAGAGAAACCGGTGCACAACATCAGCATCCGATGACGTCCCCGAGAAGGGGAAGATGAACTGTCCTTTCTGATCAAAGGACTCTGTAAAGCTCAAGGCTGGCCCCGCATATAGGCTAGGTAGGTGCCTTTATTCCACTAGCCCCCCCCCCCCTGCTGGAGAGAGAGAGAGAGAGAGAGAGAGAGAGAGAGAGAGAGAGAGAGAGAGAGGGGAAGGGGGAGAGACGGCAGGTTTGTGCACCATGATTGAAAGTGAAGGCATTTCTCTCTCTCTCTCTCTCTCTCTCTCTCTCTCTCTCTCTCTCTCTTCTCTCTCTCTCTCTCTCTCTCTCTCTCTCTCTCTCTCTCTCTTTGCCATTTTAAATCGACTGTCTGTTTCACCCCTCTGGAATAACCCGCGCTGCTGCTTTAGAATCCGGCGGCGCGGCGGGTTGGAGGTTTACGCGGGAAATACAACTGCGGCGGATGGATGTTAAAGGACCACTTTGCCACTTTTCAACCGATCTTCATAATTATAATTAGTCCTCCTCCACACTAATGTTCATGATAAAATAGCACATTGTTTTCCTATACTCGGTCTGTGTCTCTTAGGATGGCTGTGGGCAGTTCAGAAACCCGTCTACCAGTGACATCATCGTTTGGCTGATTTCTTTAAGAAATATTAAAGATTTTTATGCAAGAACAATGACTTCCATTAACCCTAACCCTAAACTTAACCTCGGTAACTGTGACGAGTAACTAACCTGCCGACGCTAGTCGGAACAGCGGCCCGTCGGGATAGTGAGCGGACCCCGAGAAACAGACAGCACAAAATGGTGCTATTTTATCATGAACATTAGTGAGGACCAATGATTTGAAGATATAGGCTGAAAAGTGGTGAAGTCGTCCTTTAATGCACTGCTGCTTGTTGGAACTCATTAAGTATATACTTATATAGTATAGGCCTAGCAGTAGCACTCAGTGATAGATGGGATCAAGAGCGCATTCAAACTGGAACGGCGCCAATGCCCATATATAAACTGCAGGCGGGCCGCGGGAGGATGCGTTACAGTTCATACCCTGCCCTTCTGCACCTGCCTTCATTAATTCCAGTCTCCTAGCAGTTGACTCCATAACAAACCTGTCCTAACACAGCCAACGCCGCAAAGCCGGCGTCAGTATAGCCTAATGCAGTGGTTCTCAAAGAGGGGTCCGGGGACCCCCAGGGGGTCCTTGGGGGAGTTAGAGTCCCCCAACTAAATGATTGTTAGTGAACCAAATAGACCCATGATCACTGCTAGATGGGGGTCCCTGGCAACTGGCATATATTTTCAAAGGGGGTCCGCGGGCTACTAAGGGTCAATTTGGGGGTCCTTGACATGAAAACATTAGAGAAGCATTCGACTGTATTGTCAGTGTGGACCCATGGGCTTAATCGAAGTTGAATTTGGTCTGTGTCTATAAAGGGTCGAAAAAGTACTTAGATTTTGTACTTAAGTTGGCCTGTCAATAAGCCTATACTGCAAGGTAGAAACACTCTGTTACAAGTAAAAGTCCGGTATTCAAAATGTCCTTAAAGTATTGGTATCAAAATGTATCTAAAGTAGGCCTATATATCCTATATCCCATTTCAAGTTTTCAAATGTATGAAATGTGTAAAAACTTTTTGAAAATAGCAGATCGTGATGCATTGTGAGCTATTTTCAAATGGCCAAAATGTACAGGCTACAGTGTTGAAGTCCATGTATAGGCCTATGTTTTGTAATAATAATCAAAATCTACAAAGTAACTAATAAAGTTTTCAAATAAATCTAGTGGAGTAAAAAGTGCCAACATTTGCCTCTAGATAGTGGAGTAGAAGTTGAAGTCTTGGAAATTGGAAAAAAAAAAGTAGCCTACTTAAGTACAGTACTTAAGTAAATGTAGCCTACTTAAGCCCCTTTTCCACAGGCCCGACACCACACCACTCCACACCACACCGCCCACTTGTGACAGGTTTTCCACTTCAAGGAACTGGGTAGAGTGGTGTGAAGGTGGTACTAAACGTGGTACTAAAAAGTATCCACTCTAGAGTAGGTCTGAGCTAGGCCAAACGGGGCCAAACACTTCATAATGACTGATCACTCACTGACTTTTCATTTAGACCACCAGGCTATAGTTGTAATACATGATAATAGGTTCTATTGAGTTGTGACCACTATTATAATCTATTATAATGAATTATAATTATCATAGTAATACATTAATACTTTAAAGTGTATTATAATCACAGTTATAATCCATTATAGTGTATTATAATTTAGGATAGTTGTAATACAAATGTATATTGTATTATAATCACAGTTAAAAGGGTCAATTTGTTTCTTACCGATAGGCATGGCAGGAATTTCATGGAGGCCATGAAGGCCATGGCCGCCGTTGCCCCTCAGTTTGGCCTTGTGCCCCTCAAAAGAATGGCATGACCTGAGGCCACAGTGGTCTTAATGCCCCAGCTGACTGTACCACTTTCCCCTCAGTCTCTCTCTTGTCAATATGTAGACAGTAGACACCAGATTCTGAAATCTTAACTCTCCCCGAGTCCCCATCTTTAAACAATCCAGTGACTTTGATTGGTGCAGGGCTGAGCATAGATCAGATTGTAAATATCATTCACTGCAGATTAGGTTATCATCCCTAACCCTTAAATTCAACACATTCTTTCAATGGACTAAAATCTTGTTTTATTTGATGGCCTTCCTGCCCTGGCATTTGGCCTTTGTGCCCTCAAAAAATGGACAACATCAAAGGCCAAGTGGCCTTGCCCCTAAAATGATGAAATTCCAGGCCTGCCGATAGGGGTACTTTTGTGTAATGGAAAATGTAGATATTTTTATGTGGTGTGGTGTGGTGTGGTGTGGTGTGGTGTGGTGTAGTGTGGTGTGGTGTGGTGCTAAAGCTGCAGTCGAAAAGGGGCTTTAGTTACTTACACCACTGGAATAAAGTTAGGCAAAGAACAACAATCGTGTTGGGGTCTGATCAGGGGGAATAATGATGGGCTAATAAGGGCTAATCTCTCCCCAGCACATTGTTGAAGAAAGTTTGCGCGTCGCCTACGAGGCTGCTTAAATTAAGCTACATCCGGCAGGTTTTTGTAGAATATGCAAACATTATTTGACAAAGAACGCTGTAATTGCAGATGGTGCTTGAGGCCCGTATTAAATTAAAGAAGAAGGGGAAAAATGAGTGAAATACATGCTTTCAGAATATTCAAACTGCCCTCGTTTCAAATCACATTTCTAATTGCTTTTGAAAGGATGCCGTTTAAAAATGATTGATAAAGGAGAGAGGAGAGCCGCATGGAAGATGAAATGATAGATAGGCTACTGGGGTTGAATTAAGTTCTACTCAGTCATCACTTCTAATGAGACGTCATGGTATTGTTTCAAAAGTAAGTATGCCTAAAGTAAAAACACAACCCTAAATGACAGGCCATTCTAATAATTGTACCAGTATAATGTATAGGCTACACGGCTATAGCTACCTGTCCTATAGCCTACTATATGCCTGTATTTTTATTGACCAGGCCTATTAAAAACGTTGGCTTGCTTAGGTCTAAAACTAAAACTAAAGATGCATTTGTGAATAGGCTTGCACAGGTCTAAATGCATGCAATTGTAATATTTTCCAACAGGGGGCGTGTTGTTGCCCCCCTAATTAATAACTAAATAATAAAATACATAATAAATAAATAATACATAAATATAAATATAAATATAATAATATTTAAGCTATAAATTAACAAAAAGGCCTATTGTACAATACCCCACACACACATGTAATGCAAACAAATGAGTCAAAGGCTATGGCATGTTATGTTACGTTATGTTAATGCCACCCACATCTAGAGTTATGTATGATGACCCTGAGACTCAGAGGTATGGGAAATTGCAACACATCTTTGTAATATAAATTAAAGCATGAATTAATTGTCTATTTTGAAATAAGCAAAAAAAGAAAAGGAAGAACTGAGCTATCCTACAGTGCTCTTATAAGATTAGCGTTTATTTTCAAGGGTTTGGGCTAAAAATAACTTTTTTTTAAAGAATATATTGTAATACTAGTGTGTTTGTTCATTAACAAGGTCTCTCTTTAGTAAACTGAAGGGATAACAATGTTATACACTCAGGCAGGGACCTGCAGAGAATGTTAAAGAGGCAGGGGCTGACATTTCTAAAAGGGCCTTTTGGTGAAAATATTCACCAAAAGCTTGGAGGTCGGCTATTTTCTGTACTTATTCATGGTCTGGAGAGGGCACTTTTTACAGACGGGTAAAAGGGCAGGGGCTCAAGCCCCCTTTGATGTCTATGTGTGCACGTGCTTGCTCCCAGGAGTGAGGAGCCCACAAAGACAATTTATCTGCTTCAATATTATAGTGTTCCAATTTAAATTGTGTCTGCTCTTTTTTTATTCATCACTTCCAATTTCACTTGCTTATCCTGCATCCAGTATCCTGTATGAAGTCTCCCACCCGATTGGATAAAATGTACATCCCGATATCCCGAATCCTGACCTAAAATATATATTTTCAGTTTACTAAAGAGCTGGGGAGACCCCTGTCATCATGAACAATAGGAATATCTATTTATTTAATATAGTGAAAACAGACAATCTACAAGCTCATGCGTTACATCACGATGCGTCACAAGCTTGTAGATCTACTATTTTTGCCTTTTGTCTTTAATGACATGCCCAAAGAGACAAAGGTTGAAAGTGGTTAAAATGGAATTCATGTAGTGACATTCTGGTATGCACAAACGCAACAGAATACCTTTTCGTGGGTTCATTTTTACACTCTACGCAAGTTAAATTAACAGTTTTGCTGTGCATGGTGACATTTGATTTCTCGCTCATTTCTAATTATGATGATTTTCCATAACAGAACGCATGCCTCTAAAGATTTCAATCTAAACCACAACAACAGGAGAGCCTTTTTGAAACCAATTGGAATGCATCGCACACAGCTGCCAGAGGTTAATAAGACCACCAGAAAAGATTATCAGATAAATCTTTTAAAAATAATTTACAAGAGTTTCCTTTGCAATTCTCAAAGAATAATTCACCCCACAGCATCCATTGCTGAAAAAGCTGACAGTAGAACAAGTCGAACAACCCTGTATGTCCAAAACCGTTCTTTTTGTATTTATCATTTTAAAAAATGATTTAAAAAGGGTGAAAATAGCAGATCTACAAGCACACGTCATGTGCTTGTAGATCTGCTATTTTCACTATAGTTTTTTGTGACAGTCTTGTATGATGAAGCAGGGCTTTACTTTACGAAAAGACATACACATTTGAAACTTGGAGATACAAGGTTTCTGCCCGACAGTGACAAAGTGGTTTATAAGTTGACATTTCATTGAGCCTGTTTGACTTTAGGACATAGTGTTAATATAATGTAGATTTACACAATATGGGATTCTACTGACATTTAAAATGTAGTCTTCTCTGAAGTTAACAGAGAAGTCTAGACTGATGCTTCTGCGTCGGCTAGACCAACATATTCTATAATCTTATCTAAATTTACTTCTCTCCTTTCAAACACTTTTCCTTCACTTGTTAATTCCCCAGAAAACGCTAATGTTATTGTTAGATCTCTCCGATCACGCCATATTAATTTCAACAAAAACAACAGGTGGAAGATGAAAACAGTATAGACTGGCCGGGGAGGGAAACGTTTTTGTAGAGGCTCGATGTTTCTGTGTTAACTTTTAACCTCAGCCAGTAGTCATGTGGCATTGATGTTAACCGGAGGCTGGGTTGAATTTTCCTCTTAATGACCAAGTCCTTCCTGATTGGAAACATGATCGTGTAACTTTATGGCTGTATCAAGTACAGGATGCACTGTTCAGCCAAGTTGCGACAAACTGAGCTTGCGACGTGTAGTGACGAATAACCCATTCCCACACGGGACACAGTGTGGTATAAACTTTATATGACCTATTCATTTTTGAGGTATACATTAGCCAAACATACACGCTTAACAGATTTGGCTCGTATCATCAACTACTAGTACTATGAGGGAGAGATGAGAGTTAAATAGTCCATAATCACAGAGTTCAGCAACTGGTTCATGTGGAAAACATTCCTTATCAATTCTCCTGCACACAATGGTAAACTGCTACCGTCTGTCCGCACAGACCTACAGTATGTCACTCTTTGAGGCGAGCAGAACAGATCCCAAAACATAAATGGGCCACAATTTTCCTTTGATTGGTCTTATCACGAGGCAGAAATCTCCGCCTGTTCGGGGCCGTCATTAGGCGAAAGGCTCTGCAGTCAAAGAGTATGGTGATAACACAGCCAAAAGTACCAAAGGGTTATGAGTAAGTATGGAGAGTGATGTCATGTGAAGTGTGTTATGCTGTAGACGGGAATCAGAATGAGAGATGGGGCCATTTAGATACACCCAAATGCAGGGACATGCTGGGCCCCTGATTCAGCCCGGGAAAAAGAGTTGGAGAGGCCCTCATTGCGCGCTATAGAGAGAGATCTCTCTCTATGGCGCTGCTGCTACTCAAAGATTTGCCATTTCAGATCATGACAAGTGACAAGCCAGTGGGCCAATTACATGAGTTATATTTCGTCGTTGTCGGGTGGAAACCTTGCATGTCCAAAACCGTTTGTTTTGTATTTATCATTTTTAAAACAATTTAAACTAGTGAAAACAGACGATCTACAAGCACACAACGCCTCGCGTTGTGTGCTTGTAGATCTGCTGTTTTCACTACTTTTGTGCGGCAGCCTTGTATGATGAAGCAGGGCTTTGCTTTGCGAAAAAATCTACAAATTTGAAACTTGGAGAAACAAGGTTTCTGCCCGACAGAGACAATTTACTTTGTTGGCCACCCAGCCCCCAAAATGGAACGAAGGCAGACATTTTATTTTTAATTTTTTCCTAATGGCCGGCCTGGACGGCCGGAATGAACCGGCCGTCCGGGAGTTGTCCCGCTTTTCCCAATGGCCAGCACGTCCCTGCCCAAATGGCCCCAACGGAATAAACTCTGGTGAAAAAATCAGCTAAAGAATTAGGACCTCCATGTGCTCTCTTTTTGGTCCTGTCAGCATCTCTTCACGTGATGACATGGGTAGAGGGTGAGGAAGCAGCGGCGTCGGTTCAGAAAAAGCTAAGGTATGGCAACGTGACTGGTGAAGACACCGGTCATGTTGCCATACCTTATTATAGCAACAGGCATGATACATCTATTTTAAGATGTACATTTTATTTTTTCCTTGGGGGCTGGATATGGCAGCCTGAAATGGTTGTTCAAGTGCAGCTAAACTTGGCATGTTAGTAAACGTGCCACAATTAACAATAATGCATTGCACCTGTGTAGCTGACCTACGGAACCTGGGAATATACCATTTTGTCAAGATGGGGAGAATACAAGTGGAGAATATAATTAAAGTGACCATTTTGTTACATTTTGCATTTGTAGTTATTTTACTGTAATTTAACAACATAATAACCAGCACAGATAGACAAAGAGACATTCATGGATTTATATTTAAAAGTAACTATTATTTTCCCCCCTGGACCCAGGGTATGGCAGGGGTATGCAACTGCCATACGTTGCATACCCCTGCCATACCCAATTGACGCCCTGTAAGGAAGTAGAGACTAGTGAGAAGTGAGAACGAGATAGAAAGAGCGGGGAGGAGGTTGAAGTAGGCGAGAGATAGGAACTGAACGAACACGCAAGAGGCCCCACGGGCATCTGCCACTCATCTGCCATCCAACTGATGCAGATCCTGTTTGATTTTTAACTCCTTTAATACTTGAATGTATTATCTGGGGTGTGATGGAAAATAAGTCACTGTTTCTGCCCAGAGCCATGAAATGTCACTCATCGGAGTCGGTGTAGTGGAGACATGCTTAAAGGCTCTCTGTGCATCTGGCGTAGACATGAGAGATACAGAGAAGATTATGCTTTATTAGCTGTTCATGGATGCTTAATTGCAAGATCAAAGTTAACCACGTTCCATCGGTGCGAGACAGAACTGATTTCATTATGGTGAAAAATATCAGCAGAATGATGATGATGTCATTTGCATATACTGTAGCAAGATTCTTTTTGGAATTTTCCAAAAATTCAGAAACATAGTTGGCCATATGCATGGCTATTCGGAGTCATGAATTCCATTTCACTATTATGTTTTAATGATTGTGAGGTGTCAGAATAAATCTAATCTAAATCTCAGTCATGAATAGACGGAACTCACAAGAACACACAGACAAAACACCACCTCGAGTGAGTTAGGAGAGTTGTAGGATATTCTTTCTTCAACCGAAAACATTTTTGATAATGCGATTACAGACATACCCAGGATGACCACAACACGAACAAAACATTAACACGACGCATGCAGGGGATCCTGAGTAAGATCGCATAACACATAAATCTGACCCAAGATGCTTTTACTGCATGGCATCCTCGCTCTCTCTCTCTCTCTCTCTCCCCCTCACCTTTCCTTTGTCTCTGTTCACTGTATCTATCTGAAATAAAGCATAAAAGTCCATAAATAAATTAGAGATGTGCCAGTTGAGTGATCGCGATCGGCCGATAATGTCTCTATCGGCTTTGATCGGTATCGGCTTTGCCGATCTACAAGCTAGATCAGCTATTTTCACAATATTTATCTGTGGGACTGAATGTAACCTCAGCTTCAACTCCTACAAGTTGAATTGGATACTAAAGGACCTCAGCCAGCAATATCCTACAATGTCAATGTTTTGTAAGAAGAATCATTAAATATATAAATGCTGCTACAGTAACACAATAGAAGAATTTATAGATTTGACGCAATCGGAGCATCTCTAAAATAAATCATAAAGAAATTATAATTATATTATAAGAAAACATCATGCTAGATGAGGCCTGTTGTTTTGTTTGCTCTTGCAGGTGAGCCTGTCTTCAGCTACAGCAGACAGGTGATAACTCTGACACAGATGATGTGTCACAGAAAGTATTTGCTGCTCTCAGGTGTAGTCTCTCTGCCCAATCTCAAACCACCAAGTCCTGTGGTTGCTGGCTATAGATGGTCACTTCACGGAGCGCCAGCGTGCTCTTGAATTACACGAGGATTGTATTTCTATCAGAGGAGTAAGAGTAACAGAGTTCCTCAACCCTGTTACGCCCGCCCTCGACTAAATTCAGTCCACAAACTACAACAGTAATCCCAGCTACGCAGCGCCACTGTCGGCGGTGTCATTTACAGTGGCAGCAGCGATATCTTCGGTCGTCTCGGAAAAGACTATTAGGCACGACCAGCCTTGAACCCACAAATCCTACACCAGCAAATGTGATAGACATCTTGGTTACTGATCAAGAATTCAGAAACTGAGAATAGGGTATCCTCTCAAATAAGATCGAACACACGCACGCACACGCGCGCATGCATGCATGCACGCGCGCACGCACGCACGCACGCACGCACGCACGCACGCACACACGCACGCACGCACGCACACACAGACACACACACACACACACATTCTTTCGTAAAAGTAAAGCCCTGCTTCATCACACAAGGCCGTCGCTCAAAAGTAGTGAAAACAGCTGATCCACAAGCACACAACGCCTCGCGGATGCGAGGCGTTGTGTGCTTGTAGATCGGCTGTTTTCACTAGTGTAGTACATTTTTTAGATGATAAATACAAAAAGAACGGTTTTGGACATACAAGGTTTTCACCCGACAACGACGACACACACACACACACACACACACACACACACACACACACACACACACACACACACACACACACACACACACACACACACACACACACACACACACACACACACACACACAAACACTTCAATAGGTGAATGGAGAGTTCGGCCATATTCTGTAATAAAAATAAGTTGTTGTGGTTAGTTCATTTGTGACCGCGATTATTGCAGTCATAAGGTCCTGCGTAGGTCCAGCAGCATCCAGCGTGTGGTTGCCACGGGTTACCGTGTGATTGACAGGGCAGGTACTAATCTGAGCCTCGCGCAGGAGGTGTGGCAGCCTGCCAACGTTGGCATGTCGCTGACCCTTAATGACCCCTCTGTGACGGCCTGGTCTCAGATGACGGTCTCTCATTTTTTATGTCTTATCTGAGTGATGATGGCGTCCTGTCTGCACGCACGCACGTACACACACGCACACACACAGAGGCGACAGGCGAGTGCATGCAAAACGCAAATACCATGCAACACACAAACTCACCCCGCTGGTTATGACAGCTCTGCATACTTGCGCTGATAAGCAGCCATCCGTGGTGGCAAGGTGGTGGTGGTAGTGGTGGTGGGGGGTTGGTCTGCCTGTTAAGGACCCCGACCGACTCCGTGACCCCCACGGAGTCATAGGTCACAGGGCGGGTGTCAGGCCGAGGATGAGGGGGGGGGGGGGGGGGGGCTGCCGTGGTGGGCCAATCAATAGAGGTGTTGTTCAGACGTGTGAAAGAGTGAAGTCCGATACCCGCCTATACCTCCCGTATACTCACCAAGACCAAGGGCGTCACAAGGGGGGGAAAAGTGGGACTGAGTTACTAGGCGCTGCACTGAGTGCCGCGCCGCGAGCGCGTAGATCTGCTATTTTTGAAAAGTTGTGGAAATGTGTGCAAATCTTTGAATATATATGTATTTTTTAAGCAGACATATGTAACTCAAATTTTGCTTCTGGGGGGGTCCCTGGAACTAAATATTTTGAGATGGGGGTCCGTGGCCAAATACATATCATTTTGAGGGTCCTTCATATGAAAAAGTTTGAGCACCACTGACATAGAAACATGGGTTTTTAAAAAAAAACTTGCACAAATCTTTCACGATTAAAAAAAAAAAAAATAGCAGATCTAAAAGCTCGCAGTGCAGCGCTCGGTGAGCTTGTATATCTGCTATTTTTCAAGAGTTAAAGCACAAAAGAATGTGTTCCCAGTCTAAATGGGTTAAACCCCCTCCCCCTATGAAGATAATTCATGGGGGTCCCGCATTGAATCCTTGTACCCAGGACCCAGAATTTGGTGCAACACCCTTGTTGGGCCGAGCTGTGCCTCTTCCTCTTTCCTCTCCTCTCTCCGCTGCTCTCCCTCCATCTTTTGGCCAGACATTGCAGAGCCTTTCTCCATTCATCACTCTTCACCCATTGCGGCAGCCCCCCGTGCACACCGTGTTGCACCACAATGTCACTTAATTCTGCACACACATATAGTGGCGGGAACAGGTGGCTGCGCTCCGCATGGCTGCAATCAACAGGTGTGAGAGAGAGAGGTTGAATGAGGCACAGTGAATCAGATGGGAAGAGCCCAGGGACGTGCAGAGAATCTTATAGAGGTAGCTAGGGGCTGAAATCTCTAAAAAAAAATCTGAAAATATCGAAAATAGCTGACCTCCAAGCTCACACCGCACCGCACTGCGACATGTTGTGAGTTTGGAGGTCGGCTATTTTCCAGTGCTTGATACCACACTGAACTAAGCATAATCAAGTCAATACTGGAGATGTGGCGTATACAGCATGGATTTCTACTCAGAGAGGGTAATTCGTTCAACGTAAGATGCTGCATTCAAGTTCAGGAGAGTTTGGACGAGGCAATTCTCTTTAATGCTGCCTTCAGGTATGGCATGGAAAGAGGGCATTTGCATTTCTTTCACCATAGTGAAAACGGCATTCATGGTCTGGAGAGGGCACTTTTTAGAGACGGATAAAAGGGCAGGGGCTCAAGCACCCTTTGATGTCTATGTGTGCACACGTGCCTGGAAGTGCTGTGGAGAGAGAGAGAGACACACACAAAAGGATGGATGAATAGTGAGCTATTGTAGGAGGTCTTGTGTTTGTATCGTTTGCCAGTTTATTTTCTTTCATTCTTTTTATTTGGGGTGGGGGTGGGGGGGGGAGATGAAATAGGCTTTTAGGAGGCAAGAAGACTGCAGGAATCAAACACTTCCTGTGCTTTAAAAGGAAAGCGGGGAGACTTCCTCCCTCATATGCAGGTGGGAGAGGCACCATCAGGACGGAACAAAGACAACAGAGTCTAAACATGGGGCTTTATGCCGTCACTGTCTGCACGCGTGCAGGGACGGCGGAGTGGATATACCGTCTACGTACAGTATATGTATTCGGTTGTGAGCGTGCGTGTGTGTGTGTGTGTGTGTGTGTGTGTGTGTGTGTGTGTGCGTGCGTGCGTGCGTGCGTGCGTGCGTGCGTGCGTGCGTGCGTGTGTGTGCGTGCTCTCCTCAGATTCTCATGGGGTGGTAACATACACCACAGTGATGCGGTGGGGGGTGAGAGGCTCAGTGGTGATTTTGTGGCGCTCACACTGCCACTGGTCATAAGGTTAAGTGCCGGAGACGCGCACACACACACACACACACGCACGGGCGGGCATGCACGCGCACACGCCTGCACACACACACACACACACACACACACACACACACACACACACACACACACACACACACACACACACACACACACACACACACACACACACACACACACACACACACCTATACTTACTTACACACATACCTATACAAGGAGAACACACATACAAACGGAACACTGGAGCCATTGACTAGAATGCACAGAGTAGGGGCCACTTGGGGGGGTCTCTTTAACACACACGCCAACACACACGCGCACACACACACACACACACACACACACACGCACGCACGCACGCACGCGCACACACTCAGCCAGTATAGGAGCTCAATGTGGAGTCTGGCCACACAGGCTTTGTGACTAACTAGCATCCTTTAACTTTAATGTAATTCTGGTTCACAAACCGAGATTCTTTTATTTTCTCTGTAGGAATGAACTGTTGAGTGTTTTGATGCATAAGGTTTGCCTGAGTTCAAGTAGACATATTTAAGTAAACATACTGCACTGTATATGAAGCTGTATCCACGAATGATGTCGCATGACCTACAGTCTCTATTTTTGTCTGTGTCTTACCCCTTATTCCTAAACTTCTTTGCCTTTCTATAATATTTTGAAAAACATTTTAAAATATTTCAAACAGCCGATCTACATTGACACGTTGTGAGCTTGTGTAGATCGCCTATTTGAACTATTTCATGTTTTTCAAAATAGTAAAAAAGAAAAGGGTAAGGCATGGACGAAGATAGGGCCTCTATACTGTAGCTGTATAAAGCTCCATCGCGCACCAGTGTCGCTTGCCAACAAGAACTGATTTTCAAGCAAAACCGTCGTACGAAGTATGAATTGCATGGGCTTACACAGGGTGAAAGGCTAAAGTGTTTAGGCACTGTCTATACCTCCATACAGGCTCCGGTGCTATGCTGTGGAAGCTAGCAGTCTTAGCTTGGCTGGGTTGCAGCAACGTCTGTCTTTGTGTCTTTGTGTCTGGGCCTGGGGTAAAAAAAAAAGAAACACTGCTGCCACGCTTTTGTCTTCCTGCGATCGGCCTCTAATGCCGCAGCGCTAATTGTTTAACACAGAAACACGTCTTTTCTCCCCTTTAATGTGTTTTGTTGTTATTGTCGCCGATGCATTTATTACAAAACCTTTGTTGATTTTGAACGCACCCGCCCCTCCCCTCACGCCCTCCCTTCCCCATTCCTACATCCCTCTCATCCTCCCCTGCCTTCCCATCTTCCTTCCTCTCTCTCTCTCTCTCTCTCTCTCTCTCTCTCTCTCTCTCCCTCCCACCAAAATGCCGCTATGAAAAAAAAAAGTCAGCAGAAAAAGGGATGTCTGGCAAGTTGCATCATTTCCAGAAACAAACAGTGTGAAACCGTGTTAGCCGGCCTATTAGCATATATACATAAAGAGCGTGCGTGCGTGCCCGTCTCCAAAATAAAAGGAAAACACAAAAAGGAGCGAGCGTTACTCTCCGCTACCCGTGACGGAGGTTTCTCAAAGAGATAGTGCTCTGGGTAAACATGTGATCACCACAGATCCAATCAGCTCAAACAAAGGGGATAAGCAATGGAGCTGGATGAATGCAATTGCACGTGTATTTGTTGTGTGTGTGTGTGTGTGTGTGTGTGTGTGTGTGTGTGTGTGTGTGTGTGTGTGTGTGTGTGTGTGTTTGTGTGTGTGTGTGTACATGTGTCTGTGGCTGTCTGTGTCTGTGTGCCACATTGTAGGTGTGCATATGCAATATAAAGTGCCGCGTTGTTCATATTGCAAAAGTGTAGTGCAGGAGAAAGAGTGAGCCAGGAACTGCTCCGTTATCATTTGCATCATAATGGCCAACTGATATGAATAGTGCCGTGTGTTGATGCTAAGCTGTTCCCCCAGTCCCTTACCGTGCATGGAAATTGCTTACCTTTACGAAATGTGTCTCCAATCGCGCTTATGTGCTTGCATTGTTTTGCGTTTCATCATACTTTCTCCTCTTCACACAGAAAGTGGTACCAGAGTGTCGTAGGAGTGATTTAGATGCTGCCGGTGGAGATAACGCCGGTGTAGACTAGAGATGGCTGGCTCAGAACATAGGTAAACATGAATAAAGATATCATGAGCCAGAACATTTGGGAATTGACTTTATTCTTTCCTCGCCGGTTTGTTCCTCCGAAGTTTCCACACAAAACAAACAGACTGAAAGCAAAGCTTATTTATGGGAGAGCGTGAGACAAGAGAGATGGAGACAGAGACAAAGACAAGTGATAGACCAGAGGGAGGACAGATAGACTCACAGGCAGATGGTCGACATGAAGACGACTTTGGAATCGCGAGGCTCGACACAACACAACTAAACTGAGAATAATCAAGTCAATACTGGAGATGCGGTGTAAAGGCATGGATTCTACACAGAGAGAACAATTCTTTCAACATAAGATGCTGCATTCAACACTGAGCGAAAAGAGCAAGAAAATATCTCATGTGGATTCTTTCTGGAATACGGACATTTCCAACACATATCCTGGCTTTTTTTTATATGCACCATATCTGGTCAACTATGAACCAAACATACATCATGAAGACAATATGTTGTACTAGGATACAAGCAACATTTTATTTTTGTCATGTATATGTTCCGTAAATGACCGTAGGTCATATCTGTAGATATCTGTCATATCTTTACAGTGGATCTGCTAGAGAATACTGACCATGTCTGAGGCATATTTAAGGTTATGTTGACATCAACCATATCTTATCAAATATGGATTAAGTATACAAAGTATGAATATATGTAATACAGTATATATAAATATACTGACATCCTATTTTGATAAGAACAATGGCAAATTATGTAGCATATCATCAACGATTTTCATATCAAATAAACTTACTACAGATTTTACCATTTGGCTCTGATGCATATACTGAGTTCCATGGAAATGCCATATCTGGTCAAATATGAACCAAATATACATCACGAAGACAATGTGTTGTACTAGGATACAGGCATAATTTACATTTTGTCATGTATATGTTCCATAAATTACCTTCGTCATATCTGGAAATATCTGATCACAATATTTTTCAAGAATACTTGATGTGTCAGATATTGAGTTCATATATGACCTCAAGTCATATCTTTACAGTGGGTCTGCTAGAGAATACTGACAATTTCTGAAGCATATAAGTTAAAGAGAGTTTGGGACATGACAATTCATTTGAATGCCTTCAGGTATGGCATGGAAAGGGGGCATTTGCATTTCTTTCACCATGGTAAAAACTAGGGCATTCACGAATAGTGATTTTTAGTATTCGAAGTATTCGACCTCAAAGTATTCGAATAGTCGAATATTCGACAGGACTGGCCAAACTGTCAAATATTAAGTAAGCAAAAGGCGAACGGTTATCTGCGGAACCGAGTCACATTAAATGTAATACATACAATTCCAAGTGCTTTTCAAGGTGGGGGTCCCCAGTTCAAATATGTTTATTTTGGGGGTCACGGCCTGAAAAGGTTTGAGAAGCCCCGGTATAGAGCATTAACAAATTCATCCACCAGGGTCATTGACAAGTCATTTTTATGACTTCCTATCTAGCCAAGCTTTATAAACTATATATTTTTTAAAGAGAAAACAATACAAAAATAAAAATAAGCGAATATTCGACTTCGGTGAACAACGTTGAATAGTGACTTTGATATTCTAATATTCAAATATTTGGTGAATGCCCTAGTAAAAACTGCATTCATGGTCTGGAAAGGGCACTTTTTACAGATGGCTTAAAGGGCAGGGGCTCAAGCCCCCTTTGATGTCTATGTGCGCACGTGGCTGCACAACATTAGAGGACACGTCCAAAGACACAGCAAGAGAGAGTCTCTGACGACGGAGTCACAGCACCCCATGCCCCCCCCTCCCCTCCACTTCCCTCTCCTCCCTCCCTCCCTCAAACTCCCCAGGAGGCTTCAGAGGCCCTGTACATCTCCGATAAGACCTCCTCAGATGGGGGGGGGGGGGGGGGGGGGGGGCTACGGGGGTGGAGAGGGGGCTTCAGGGTCACCACAATGGCACGCTCCCGATAGCACTATCAGCTTATGCTAATCACCCCGCTAAGTGTTTCGGGACGAGCGTGTGCGGGGGGAAGCGGCGGGACGCTATCCTAAAACACTACTTAACCTGCGCCGTATCGCGATGAGCCTCCGCTCATTCAAACCATCCCTCTCTTTATTTGAGAGTGACGACACCGACATGGCACGTAGAGAGGGAGAGGGAGACCAAAAGCGAAGCCCCAAATTGATTAATCATGTCACAAATTGATGTTAAGCACCATCGCAGATATGGTCCCCCCTTTTTGACCAACTTGGCTTTTAAGGTATTGTTCTGCCAATAATGGGGAGGATGGGGGGCGTCGGAGCCGCTTTGGATGTCTCGCTGGGAAGTCTTGAATACAGAAAGAGAGTGTAATGTAATTGTAACGTAATAAGTAAGGAGCCATTGTTACCGTGGGCTTACAGTACATGACAGGTGGGAGATAAAGGACGTCTCGCGGGCCTGACTCCCCCAACCAACCACATGTTTCAAGATGAAAAAAAAAATCGCTGATAAACGCCACCCTGGGAACAGACTTAGATTAAAGAAGAATCCCAATCATAGTAGAATGGGAGATCCCATTGTCTCCAAGTGAAACATCTACCTGCCGAGTAGAACAGGAGACCTTTTGCTCTCTCGCCTTACATTTTCCCCCATCCCTGTGTTTGTCTCTTGGCCTCTTTCTCCGAGTTTGAATCATGCTCAACAGTCTCGCCTCCCTCTCTGGCATTCCCCGTTATCATTTCAGGAAGATTTCATCACCCCATTTTCCCGGACTTTTCCGTCCTCCCGCCAAACTTTGCGAGGTGAAGGCCCTGTATCTCTTCCTCTCCTCTCTCCATGTCCATCCATGTTTACTGCTCCCCTCCCTGTTTCTCCGTGTCTTTCTGTCGTGTCACTCGTGTGTGTTGATAGGAGGGATCCGGGGGACCCAGGGGGACATGGGGTGAGGTTGGTAGATAGAGGACCCCATTGTGGTCCGACGGGAAATGCATTGTGGCTGGATTTGTCCAGTTTTATGTAAAAGCAATACTCCTTTCACCTGAACTAATACAAGCTGTAGCGTAAGCCCCTTACTGCCATGTGCTGCATTTTCCCCCCCCTAATCTCTCTGGATTCAGCAACGTCCCCACATACCTCAGGGCACTCACTGATAAAGCCTTAACTCTATACTACTCCCTCTCTCTCTCTCTCTCTCTCTCTCTCTCTCTCTCTCTCTCTCTCTCCTTTCTCATTTATAGTCCCTCACTCACTGCCTTTTCCCTCTTTCTCCTGCCCCTTTTTCTCTTCTCCAGGACACCGACGGAGCAGCCTAGCAAAAAATTAAAGTGATCAAGAGATTTAAGGGCACAAGAAGAAAATCACTTTGTGAATCCCATCTCGCAGAGGAGATGAGAAATGTTGGGGGGACAGAAGAGAAACGAGGAGAGCGGAAGCGAGAAGGAAGGAGAGAAAGGGGGCATTCTGAACTTGGCTGTGTTAAATCAACTTCGACATCATCTGACGTTTTCCGTGGCTATGCTAGAGGCAGCTTTTACTCCCAGGTTGAGTGAGGCGACTGAGGTGAGATGCAAGTCGAGCCAAGTCAGGGTTACTTTTATTATCCCCGAGTGGGAAATTCGATTGGCAGCAATAAAACCCTTCATGTTAAAAAACTTCTGTATAGAGACAGACAGAAGGAAATACAATACTCACAAAATATATAAATCATGTATGTTTGTGTGTGTGTGTGTGTGTGTGTGTGTGTGTGTGTGTGTGTGTGTGTGTGTGTGTACTGTGTGTGTATATATATATATATATATATACTGTATATATATATATATAGTCCACCCATCAGAGACTATATGCAGTATATTCTGTGTAAATACATACCGTTGTTTCCTGTTGAGATTGGCACATTTCACCCAGGTTTTTCATCTCACTCATGTCACTTTGTCTGCTGACCTCACTCAGAGCAAGAAAATAAATAAAAATATAAATCAAAAATTTCATTCACAGGAGGCAAGCAGTGATGTGCACTGCATGTAGTTTCAAATGCACTACATTGCAGGCGCTTTTTGAGAGTGAAAATACGAAAACACGTGTGTGACATGTGTGATCTGGGCAGCTTACTCCAGGAAATGTGCCAAGCTCAATAGGGAACAACGGTATAGGCTATATCCAAATGTTAAAGGCGTCACGCACGCACGCACGCACGCACGCACGGACGCGCACACGCACGCACGGACGGCGGCAGCGACACACACACGCACGCACGCACGCACGCACGCACACACACACACACACACACACACACACACACACACACACACACACACACACACACACACACACAACACACACACACACACACACACACACACACACACACACACACACAGAGAGAGTATAGCTGCTAAAAGCCGCTCCACTTCGAAACTGATGGTTTGATTTTCAGATTTTCAAAGCAATTAGTGTCTCAGTGGAAGCTACCTCCTATAGGACCTATACGGACCAAAGCACATACTGGCAACAGAAATGTGGTCGTGATTCATTTGTCGTGAACATGTGAAGCCGTATGCTTCCAAAATAAAACTGCAAAATACAGTGAAAATTTATTTTTAGTTTAGACCAATTTTTTATTGCTTTTTACACCTCTGAAGTTTAGAGGTCTTCCTCGTCTTTTCAAATGTTGCTTTTCCTTATTTTTCTTCTTTCTATCTCCCTTTATCTCTTTCATACTTTAGGTTGTCTTTGCTGCTCAGTGTTCTCTGGTTTCTTCTCCTGGAACTATTTATCAGGGAGTCCAGCGGTCGGTCGGCGGTGTGTGTGTGTGTGTGTGTGTGTGTGTGTGTGTGTGTGTGTGTGTGTGTGGGGGGGGGGGGGGGGGGGGGGGTATTTAGTATTAAGGGTACACACAGGCAGTGCAGCGGTAAATGTCTCACCCCCTAAAAAGTTACGTAAAAAATGTGCTATCTTCCCTCTCCTTCACCTTGTCCTTGCTCTAGTCTCGTCCCGTCTTCATCCCGTACCCACTCCCTTTTATCTCGCCTCTCGTGTCCTTGTGTGTCCTCTCCCCTCATCCCTTCTTCCTCCATATTCACTTGTCTTTGAAGCGGCCGCCCTCTATTTCCTTCCATGCCATTACAGGTCGAATTAGAGATGGTAATGCGACGCACGTACACACAGACAAATGCAGCAAGCACTCTCACATGCATGAACTACTTTGTACGCAGGTGCAGAACAGGTGCATGGTAACAGGCCCGAGCATGTGAGGTATGAGAGGAGTTGCATCGCTTCTCAACTTTTCTTTCTTTACAATTCTTTATAATAACTAGAAATACTGTTCCTACGAAACAGTGTGGGCTCACATGTAGCATAAATGCTTTTGGCTGAGGGCCCTGCCTTTGTACTGTCGAGGAGAACTTGACTGATAGATAAATAATGAGGATAACATACGTGTTATACCGACCTGTTGCACATAGAACACACTGTGAAGTTGTTTACAAAAGGTTACAGTACAGTAGCTACTACGGGAAAGAAAATTCCATTGGTGTATAAAATACACCAAACTGACATGTACAGCTGAGATGCTTTTCTCATTCTCTTTGCTCTTTTGCTTTTGCACTCTCTTTCTTTCCTAAGTCATTATTACTTATTATTTTATCTTTAGATGTGTTGTTTTCTGTTGTTCTGCTTTATTGTATATTTATATCACTGCATTGTCAGTAAGGATGCCGAACAAAAATAACTTTTACTCTTATGTATCTGTACAAAAGATGTAACAATAAAGTACAACCTTGAACCTTGAACCTTGTTATCTTACGTATGGGCATAAAGATCCTTTGTACTTTCGAGAAGAACTTGACTGATAGATCTTACGTCATTTTGAGGAGAACTTGACTGATAGATCTTACGTCATTTTGAGGAGAACTTGACTGATAGATTACATCATTTTGAGGAGAACTTAATAATTGATAAATAATGAAGATAACATACGTGTGCTCGCTTTCAGCGAGCCCACAATCATTTACAAAAAGGCAGCTGATCTATTAAGCTGTCATTCTGATCATGCATTACAGCCCTCAAATAATATATTGTTGATCACAAACGCTACACATTGCGTCCTCTGTGTGTCATGCAAACAGTTGATCTACTTCACACTACTTGGCAGAGAGAAAGGGGGAGAGAGAGCTTACCGGTTACAGGCCTTGTCATTGTTGGCATCTGGTGGTAGCTACAGTATAGCTAAATCACTAAGGCAAGGCTTGAGGGTTCTGGATATAAGAAGCTTGTTCAATAAGGAAAAGGAAGAAGGCAACAAGGCAATGGCGATGCTAGGGCTGTCACAATTATTACATAATCGTCTAATCGTGATTATTTGACATAATCGTGATTATTTTTCATAATCGTCATAATCCATGTTGAAAAATGTTCATATATTTTAAAAAGTCAAAAATAGTGGAAATAGACGATCTATTTGTAGATTGGCTATTTCCACTATCAATGTTCTTTTTTAAGTATAAAGTTGTCAAATATGTCAGTAATTTCTTTGTATATTTAGGTTATGTGTCATATCTGCCATGTGCAACTTCAAAGCCTAAAAGCCAAACAGAAATGTCAATGTCAATGACAAAAACACAATTAAATCGTTAATCGCAATTATTTGTGTGACAATCGTCGTGTAAAATGTCATAATCGTGACAGCCCTAGGGCGACGCTAGAGAAGGTGCAGGAAGAATTATCTCCTGCTGCTGCTTCATCTACAAGCTCAGATTGGTGAAGAAGAGGGCACTTCAGCTGGCTAGCAAGATCTAAGTAATGAATAGCAATAGAATGCTGATTGTTGTACATGTGAAGCTGCATTGAAAACTGAACTGTAACTTGCATTCATTCAATAGGGCTGTGTGTTACTGTGTGATAATGAAAACTGATGACTATTTATCTAGCCTCTATGGGAAAGAATAATGTATTATTACCAGTAAGACTCCCTAATCGGGAGATAAGCGACCGTTGGTCGCTTATCTCCTGTCACACTGCTGACATCAGTATGACATCACACCGTACACAAATGACCCTTATATAAGACCGGCATTATCTACCGACAGATTAGTAACAAGATGTCAAAATCGTTGAAGGTGACTAAGTCTGACCTCACAAGCCCCATATTTGGACACGAACAACATATAACTCCATATATAGAGACATAGCTGCTGACATCAGTATGACATCACACTGCTGACATCAGTATGACATCACACCGTACACAAATGACCCTTATATAAGACCGGCATTATCTACCGACAGATTAGATGCAAGCAGGATCTCGACTCTGACACAACTCATCGGCTCATAAGCTGGTTCTCCCTCCATATATAGAGATAACCGACGAATCTCACTAAGTCTGACCTCACAAGCCCCATATTTGGACACGAACAACATATAACTCCATATATAGAGACATAGCTGCTGACATCAGTATGACATCACACTGCTGACATCAGTATGACATCACACCGTACACAAATGACCCTGACGGCACACATAGCAACCATGTTTTTTCACCTTAGCAACCAACTGTTTACCATAGCAACCATGGTTTTTTACCCTAGCAACCAACTGTTTACCCTACTAACCAACTGTTTACCATAGCAACCATGTTTTTTACCTTAGCAACCAACTGTTTACCCTAGCAACCAACTGTTTACCACAGCAACCATGTTTTTTTTACCCTAGCAACCAACTGTTTACCCTAGCAACCAATTGTTTACCATAGCAACCATGTTTTCTTACCCTAGCAACCAACTGTTTACCCTAGCAACCAACTTTTTACCATAGCAACCATGTTTTTTACCTTAGCAACCAATTGGTTACCATAGCAACCACTGTTTTAGACCACTGTTTCTTGCCGGTCTTATATAAGGGTCATTTGTGTACGGTGTGATGTCATACTGATGTCAGCAGTGTGATGTCATACTGATGCGGAGATATGAGCAGGGCAAAGGTGTGACGTGTGACCGACGGACGGACGGACGGACGGACGGCCGGTGGAGGTTTTGATACCAGTAAGACTCCCTAATCGGGAGATAAGCGACCGTTGGTCGCTTATCTCCACAAATAGGCCAAAAGTTTGTTTTACCAATTATCAAGAACATACGGGCAGTTGACAGTTTGCCATGGTTACTCATTGAAGTTGAATCTCCATATATGGAGATAACCTACGCATCACACTAAGTCTGACCTCACCAGCCCATATTTGGGCATGAGCAACTTATGTCTCCATATATGGAGATATGATGACATCACACAGTCCTCAGCCGATGATGTGGCGTGATGTCATACAATACACAAACGAGCCCTACAGTATAAAGGGGCAATTCTTGCCAGGAAAGAAGCATTTCTTCGACTCAGACCTTATCGCCAGGGTTGGCTTATAACAGCTGTCGGTAGATAATGCCGGTCTTATATACTCATTGAAGTTGAATCTCCATATATGGAGATAACCTACGCATCACACTAAGTCTGACCTCACCAGCCCATATTTGGGCATGAGCAACTTATGTCTCCATATATGGAGATATGATGACATCACACAGTCCTCAGCCGATGATGTGGCGTGATGTCATACAATACACAAACGAGCCCTACAGTATAAAGGGGCAATTCTTGCCAGGAAAGAAGCATTTCTTCGACTCAGACCTTATCGCCAGGGTTGCCCATATTTGGACACGAACAACATATAACTCCATATATAGAGACATAGCTGCTGACATCAGTATGACATCACACTGCTGACATCAGTATGACATCACACCGTACACAAATGACCCTTATATAAGACCGGCATTATCTACCGACAGATTAGATGCAAGCAGGATCTCGACTCTGACACAACTCATCGGCTCATAAGCTGGTTCTCCCTCCATATATGGAGATAACCGACGAAACGCACTAAGTCTGACCTCACAAGCCCCATATTTGGACACAAACAACATATAACTCCATATATAGAGACATAGCTGCTGACATCAGTATGACATCACACTGCTGACATCAGTATGACATCACACCGTACACAAACAAAGGTGTGACGTGTGACGTGTGACCGACGGACGGGACGGCCGGTGGAGGTTTTGATACTAAACTGCGACCTAACGGCCGCAACTAAACTGCGCCCTAACGGTCGCAATAATATCAGTGTCCTATCAAAACTAAGCATAAGCACCCAAAATTAAAAAACAATTAAAAAAGAATGTGCTTATGACCTAATCTAACCATTTAATGAACACAACAAAAATAATAATAATAAAGATCTGTAAGATTTTGGTTGGCATTTGAGATTCAAGAGGTTTTATTTATACATGCAGTGAAATGTGGGTATGGCACACTCCTCCAGGACTATGCCACCATCAACATTTTATATACAGCTATATGAACGTAATAAAAGTACATAATAAAGGTTACGTATCATACGAAGGTACCAAATTCTAGTAAGTAATAATAGTGTCCAGTCGAGTGTAGAAACAAACAAACAAAAAACAGCATCAATATGCATATGCACACATCATTGGTCTAGACTAGAGAATGGCCATAGACTAACATATATATACAGTATATATCATTTATCATTTGGAATTGCATCTTCCCTGGGTTATTACTTATTACATCTTTTCATGACCAGGACAGGAGCAGAGAATGCAGAGGAGATGAGGAGTCTGACAGACACCAAAAAATCTACCGAAGGTGACGAAGAGGAGAGTATCTGCTAGACAGATAAGACACAGAGTTAACACAGTTTGTCACGGCACAAAAGGAGCCCTTGTCACACAAAAGGAGCAGAGACTATGAGACCAGGATTGGTCCATTTTCAAAATTGAACGAAAAACATTTGCAGCAATCAATCACCAGTGTACTGCGTACATGCTTAATGGGATGTGATTTCATAAGATACAGTAAGAGTGCAGAAAGCAACTAGTTGTTGTACTAGCAGTTCTAACAGTGCTGTTGTTTACTTTTGATTGCGTCCGAAGGTCGCATTATACCCAGAAAAACCTCGTAGCTTGTCTGACTGTCTGTACCGAAGTGATGTCAGTGTGATGTCAGTGAGTCACAGTGATGTGGTACAGAATGACTCATATATGGGCATAAAAAGGATGTCACGTGACATCACTTCCTGTACTGACAGTCAGACAGACAAGCCAAGATTTCTCAGGGTATAAAAGTCCATATATGGTCATTCCCAGAAAAAGAAAAAAAACTTTTATGTCCATACATGGAGATTTCTGATGTCATAAATTCCAGGTCGAAAATGAGAATGTTAGGGTACCATATATGGCCCATATATGGAGATCCACAGGTATCAAACCAAGGCCCTAACTCACCAAGGCCCTGCTTGGCATTACTAATTAACGTAAAAAAATGTTATGCCCATCTCCATGTATGGGCATAACATATATTGTATATATATGGATACATATTATTAATAAAGGATCAAATAAAATAAAAAGTCCATATATGGTCATTCCCAGAAAAAGAAAAAAACTTTTATGCCCATACATGGAGATTTCTGATGTCATAAATCCCAGGCCGAAAATGAGAATGTTAGGGTACCCCCTTATGCCCGTATATGGAGATCCACAGGCATCAAACCAAGGCCCTAACTCACCAAGGCCCTGCTTGGCATTACTTACGTACGTGTTATGCCCATATATGGAGATTCCTATATTGTCAATATTAAGGACATTATTAAGGATATTATTATTGATATTATCAATATTAAGGACACATATGGGAATGCCCATATTTGGTAATGTCCATATATGGGCATGTTTTGACATAACATAATTATCATGAAGGGGTCTCCATATATGAGTAACTGGTCCCATACATCACTGGCCAGATGGCCAAGAATTGGCGCGACCTCGCCCTTTTAGGGAGAGGTCGCATGTCACCCTGAGGTCGCAAGTCAATCTGAGGTGTCTTACTAGTACAAAAGGGTAATGGCTTCACAACGACGCCATTCTAAAGGCAAGTGTTGACCGCCACATGACGTTTAGGACAGGTGGTTCTCAACCTGTGGTTCGGGACCCCCAGAGGGGTCCCAAAATTATTTAATTTGTTTAGCTAAATGTTAACATTGTTTTCTCACTCAACAGTAAACAGACCAACATACAGTATAGTGTATACAGGGTATCTGCACATTTCTAAAGTGACAATTTATTTACTTTAAAGACCTTTTTAGTACCTTTGATCAAATTGTCAAATATAGAAGCAGAAATTGTGAAAATAGCCGATCTACATGCTCACAACGCCTCGCAACGCTATCTTCACAAAGGAATAGATCGAGTCCAACTAAATGTAATGCCAACTCCTACAATCCTACAAAGTGCTTGTGCAGGGTGGGGGGGGGGGGGGGGGGGTCGTCCCCAGTTAAAATATGATAATTCTGGGGGTCGCGGCCTGAACAGGTTGAGAACGACTGGTTTAGGAAACAGGGGGATTCGTTTAGCAATCAGGGTGGTGGTGGGTGGAGGCCGCGGTAGGTGGTGGTAATGTGGCCAGGTATCACCGCTCCCCATCAGAGAGCGGTACTATCACAAGATAAAGAGGAGGGAGAACAACACCACGAACAAGATAGGCCTACAGCCGGAACGCTAATCTCCAACAGTTATCAAAGTTTTCCCCCTCTTCGCTAATAATATCTCCTCTCCCGCTTCTCCTCTATTACCCCCCCCCCCCCCCTGCCTTCCTCACCACCCAGAGCTCCTCCTCCTCCTCTTCCTCTCTCCCTCCCATTCTGCTACCCCCCCCCCCCCATCATCACACGACGACTCGACTCCTCTCTCCCACACCTCGGCATTGTTAGTGACCGGGCCGCCCTGGCAATGTGCTGCGGTGTGATACTGAGAGAGGGCAATCCAGTGGCTCATAAAGACGAGCCTATAATCTCTTCTCTCTGCGACAGGTCCACCACGGCGGCCCTCCCCACCCACGCTGCCCGGTGTGCGCGCATACACACACATACACGGGCACGCTCACACACACACACACACACGGCCATGCACGTCTCACCTACACACCTCCACACAGCTACAGCCACACCATGTCCCCTCAGCTCAACCCTACACGCACACACACACACAAATGTACGCACGCACGCACGTACGCACACACCTCGCGCGCGCACACGCATACATACGCGAGCACGTGTGCGACAACTTGAAGCGCGAGCCGCACCCCGGAATGACACGCACCATTATAAATAGTCTAATCTATATGGTAATAGTGTTGTATTCTACACGCAGAGAATGGGGATAAGATAACATTGTGACTTCGGGGTTTGTACTGCCTTCTATGGTAATTGTTATCAAAGGTTATTTGGGATGACATCGCCGGCTCCCCGTGATTGGCTGGGGCCCCTGTTATTTATGATATGAATTATGATAACCATGATGTCTTCTCCTCGCTCCTCTCCTCTCCTCTCCCCTCGCCCGCTGCCGCTCCGGACGCCAGATACAATAAATTGCTATCGTTAATCACCGCGCTTTGTTCCGCCATGATTACCCCCCCCCCCTACACACACACACACCCACCCACCCACCCACACACAGCCAACTCCCCGCTGCAATAAGAGTTTTATTTAAGGAAAGAATATGGATTTGTCATCCCTCTCACTGGCTAAATGAAACTGACAATATTTTATGTTCTGACATTTAATTTGTAAAAGCGGACGCAGCCAACATTTGCATTTTATGACACGCACGCACGCACACTCTGCCCCCCCCCCCCCCCCCCACCCCCACCCCTCTCTCTCCATCCTCTCTCTCTCTTTCCATCGTTCTTCTGTCTTTATGTCTGTGTACACATGGGATGGAGGTGACATTTGTGAATCAGGTTGGGGCTAAAAAAAAGGAGAGAAATGAGTAGTCAATATTTGTGAATGTTGTCCACAATGTTATGTCGTAGGCTACTGTACACTACACATGTATGGTGCAACTGGCTGCCATCAGGCCTACATTTTATTCACTCCTTTCCAGTCAAAAAAATCACACCCGTGTGAACTGAGCGGTGGTCGTGGAGGCTGTGCAACAGCACTACTGGGTGGGTGCAGCGGGGTTAGTGTGCTTTACAATGCTGTAGTTTCTTCACACACTCTAATTTATTTGACCCTAAAACATTCAGTTTGTTAATAATAATAATAATACTTGACCACACATGCTGACCCACCCTTCTCCCGTGTGTGTGTGTGTGTGTGTGTGTGTGTGTGTGTGTGTGTGTGTGTGTGTGTGTGTGTGTGTGTGTGTGAGAACAACAGCGCCCCTCCCTTAACATGTGTGGTCAGAAAAGGTACTGCAGGCTTGAGGCTACATACACGGACGGCCGGACGGACGCATACACACACGGCCACGTATAGGAGACGGTGAAAATCAACGTGGCGTTTTGATTGACATCACACTGCAACACAAATACCAGACGGCAACCAAGACACTTAAACAACTTTCAACCTGGCATCACTATTTTGGGCTTCCAAAACTTTCAAAACGTTTGTAGATCGGCTATTTTATTCATAGTGTGCCAACATATAGGGCTTAAAGGCCCAACCCTATAGGCTGGTTTGGTAGTTTGTTTTTAAGTTAAGGATAAAAACTACAACAGATTGAAGGTATGGCAAGCTAGTAAACAACACGCACGGACGGACGGACGGACGCACGCACGCACGGACGGACGGACGGACGGACGGACGGACGGAGGGGAAAACATACTCTCCCTCAGCCTTCGGCTGGTGGAGACAATAAAAGTATAAATAGGAATGATGGACAGATCAGACCCGCACACTGCCGCTTGCAAGTTCAAGAGAGTTGTTTAATGAATAGAGCAACGTTACGGTCGTGAGACCTTCCTCAAGCACTTTTTATTAATAAATAAATAAAATAAAACAAATGTTTAAGAAGTAGTGAAAACAGCGATCTACTAGCTCAAAACGATGCGCGAAGTGTCGCGTTGTGAGCTTTTAGATCTGCTATTTTCACTAGTTTGGGTCCCGGGCAAACCTCTAATTTCTCTTTTGGGTCGTGAGCTAAAAGGTTTGAGAACCACTGATCTAACACACACATTATTCATTACATTAGCTGCATCTGTGTTGCTTACCTCATGGTGTGATATTAACTTTGCATTAGGCAGCTTGCCATGTTTTTACTCTTTGGGTTTCACCCCCCTTTAAAGGAGTAGTTCATCCCCAAAATTCCTTTTTTTCTATTGATTACTCACCCCATGGAGACTTGATTTCAATAATATTTGTAGTTTTTTGTCGCATTCCTAAGACAAAAATGTGAGAAAAAAATAATAATAATGGAACCCCCACGGAACCCCCATTGATTCCGGATGGCATTTGGGTCACCATCCGGAATCAATGGGGACTAAAATCAATGATTTACTAAAATCAAATTTTTGTCTTGAGAATGCGACAAAAAACTACAAATATTATTGAACTCGAGTCTCCATGCTGTGAGTAATCAATAGAAAAAAGGTAATTCTGGGGGTGAACTACTCCTTTAAGTGCTTAGACTAGATCGACTATTTTCAAATGGCCAAAATGCTGAAGTGGTTAATGAATGTTTTATAATAATAATCAAAATCTACAAAGTAACTGGTAACTAAAGCTGTCAAGTAAATGTAGTGGAGTAAAAGTACAACATTTGGATCCGAGATGTAGTGGAGTAGAAGTAAAAGTATTGGACATTGGAAACACTCAAGCAAAGTACAAATACCTAAAGAAAATTGGTTTCTAACATTTCTAGCTGTTGCTGCTGCCGTCGTTCACTTACGCTTTAATTTTGAAGAGCCTCGGAAGCTTTGTGCGTGTGCACGTGAGTGTCCACTGACGATTGAGGAAGATAATCCATTTGTTTACAAACGCTCGCGAAACTAAATTCCAAACCAGGGCCGACCATCGCGGTAAAGTGTCGCCATGAAAACAAGCAGATCTCTGCTTCCCTGGCGTTCTTTGCACCTTATTCATAGATAAAGCTGTTTCTATGTTTCAGCCAAGAATGGAAGTCAATGCAGCCTAGACCATCCATTCTGTGTCTCTGCGAGCCACGGTGTGACGTATGGACCAGGGTCATTCACAGACAACACAACATGCGCGCAGCACGCTGCACAGTTAACCCTTTGTTGTCTCGTTGAGGAACGAGACAACTCCTTTTGGCAGAGCACCCCTTGGGTGTTAAGAGCGAGTTAAGAGCTAAGGGATGTAAACAAACCTGCACTGCATGACGTTACTTCCCTTAAACTCAGCACTTCCGCCAAATTCGTTAGACAACGAACAGCGCAGGTCGCGCCCAGGGTGGCAGAGGGCAATTTATAAATACTAGAAGCTGGGCCGCCCTTCGGGCGGGCCAGCGTCTAGTCGGCGACCTGGCCAACTCGGGAACGATGTAAATAGGGAATTAATGCCCCGCCCTTTAATGCAAACCCCATTATACCTGTTGTCATAGGACCCGTTTTGACCATCTGTTTGCCTGTGTCCATTTATGCCCATATATGGAGATATCTGTATCTATCTGTCGGCGTCCATTTTATGTCCATATATGGAGATCACTGCAGATATAGTTCTGGGTCCATTTTATGCCCATATATGCCCATATATGGAGATATCTGTCTATTTGCGTCCATTTTATGCCCATATATGGAGATCTCTGTCGCTTTTTGTTTGTTTCTTCTTTAAGCAGAATACGCAGCCTGCTTAAATCTGCATCATTCAAGTCATCCTCCCAGTCCCACGCTTTGTTGCTTGTCTTATGTTTGTCTTTTTCTTTTTTGGAGCAGACCCCATGAATGCCCCACCCTTTAATGCAAACCCCAATATACCTGTTGTCATAGGACACGTTTTGACCATCTGTTTGCCTTTGTCCCCTTATGCCCATATATGGAGATCTCTGCACACACAGTACCGGTTGCTGAAAACTCTGATGTCAGACATCAGCGCCGCATACGGGCATTCATTTTATGCCCATATCTGGAGAACGCGCGTGCCGGTGGGAAGAACGGTTCTCGAGATACGCGGATTACATACATACATACACATTCACAGAGATTTTTTGTTGACTCATGTGGCGTACGTGATGTCAGAGCCTTTTATGAAGTCATTCACAGAGATTTTTTGTTGACTCATGTGGCGTACGTGATGTCAGAGCCTTTTATGAAGTGATGACACAATGAGTCAGCGCTTGCGCCGATTTCCTCCGGAACAGCCTGATGTCAACAATCAGCTCTGCTGCTTGTCTTATGTTTGTCTTTTTCTTTTTTGGAGCAGACCCCATGAATGCCCCACCCTTTAATGCAAACCCCAATATACCTGTTGTCATAGGACACGTTTTGACCATCTGTTTGCCTTTGTCCCCTTATGCCCATATATGGAGATCTCTGCACACACAGTACCGGTTGCTGAAAACTCTGATGTCAGACATCAGCGCCGCATACGGGCATTCATTTTATGCCCATATCTGGAGAACGCGCGTGCCGGTGGGAAGAACGGTTCTCGAGATACGCGGATTACATACATACATACACATTCACAGAGATTTTTTGTTGACTCATGTGGCGTACGTGATGTCAGAGCCTTTTATGAAGTCATTCACAGAGATTTTTTGTTGACTCATGTGGTGTACAGTACGTGATGTCAGAGCCTTTTATGAAGTGATGTCACAATGAGTCAGCGCTTGCGCCGATTTCCTCCGGAACAGCCTGATGTCAACAATCAGCTCTGCATAAGGAGATTCCGAACGTTTTGCGCCGGTTTCGGAAAACCGTGCGTCGGGTCGGGTCAAGGCTCGGCACTGCACTCCGCGCCGCGTCGGGGAACGCGAGTGCCGAATCTGAAGCCGGTGGGACGAACGGTTCTCGAGATACGCGCAGAGATACATACACGCAGAGATTTGTCGCATTTATAGATAGATATACTGTATATATATATATATATATATATATATATATATATATATATATATATATTTTTTTTTGCAATAGCAGATTTATCTGGTTTCCAGGCCAGAGATGTAGAAACAGGTGCAGGTCAAAGGTCATTTAAATAGGAAGCTGTCATTTCCACTGGGCAATATGACACCAAAATACCTGTATCTGTCCCTGCTTTACTGTTGAGTTTCCATTGAAATCCACTTTCCAAAAGCAGATACACACACAGTCACAATGATTCTCACACACATACAGAGAGAGAGAGAGAGAGAGAGAGAGAGAGAGAGAGAGAGAGAGAGAGAGAGAGAGAGAGAGAGAGAGAGGCTTTGGGAGATAAACCTTGGTGAAGTTGAGCTATTTCCTTTTCCTGTTTGTGTGGTGCCAGCCTGCTGCCACCAAGAATTTTGATAATGCCGGCCCCAGGCCCTAATATGCTGCGCACGGACGCATGCGCACGCACGCACACACACACACACACACACACACACACACACACACACACACACACACACACACACACACACACACACACACACACACACACACACACACACACACACACACACACACACACACACACACACACACACACACACACTCTTACTAAAACGGACTACGCCCCTGTTATTCGGCCGCTGGCAGAGAAAAGCCCTGTAATGCATGTAAACACGAACTCCTTAAAAAACAAAAAAAGGCCCCTGGAGAAGACTAGACTTTGAATGACTTTGACCCTGTTGCTGTAGTTCACTTCAACGTGTGCACACACACACACACACACACACACACACACACACGCACGCACGCACCCACGCACCACAAGCCAGTCGGCCAGTGGTCTAAGTACATTTACTTAAGTACTGTACTTAAGTACACTTTTGAAGTATTTATACTTTATTGAGTATTTCCACTTTCCAAAACTTTCACTTCTACTGCATCTCGGATCCAAATATTGTACTTTTACTCCACTACAATTATTAGCTTTAGTTACTAGTTACTTTGCAGACATAAATTATATTATAAAACATACATAAACCACTTTAGCCCTACTTCATACCTAGGCAGTTTGAAAATAGCCGATCTACAAGCTCACAACGCGATGCGACGCCTTGTGAGCTTGTAGATCTGATATTTTCAAACATTTTGTACTTTACTTTTTAGTACTTTAAGTACATTTTGATGCCAATTCTTTTGTACTTTTACTCAAGTACATTTTGAATTATGGACTTCTACTTGTAACGGAGTACTTCTGCACTGCAGTATTGATACTTTTACTTGAGTAGAAAACTGCTCTCCACCAGCCAGTCGGTCTCTCTCTCTCCCCTCTCTCTCCAGCTCCACCTTCCTCTCACTTTCCCTGACCTTCCATTCCGGAGGGGGGGGGGGGGGGGGGGGGGGGGGGGGATGGAAAAGAGAGAGAGCGGGGGCCCAGTGGAACCTTGGGCGGCAGGAGTTATGCAGGAGTGAGCTTTGAATAATTGTCCCGCAATATGAGTGTCTCTGATTAATTGCCTGAGATAAGGTCTGCCACCCCCCCCCCCCCTCCCCCCCCCCTCCTCCTCCTCTCTGCACCCCCCACCCACCTCCCTCTGGCTCTCCTGCCTGCTTGAGCTCTCATAATCAGCCTTGGGTACAGAGTGAATAAGAGCACGAGGGAGAGAGAGAGAGAGAGAGAGAGAGAGAGAGAGAGAGAGAGAGGGACACAGGGGTGTCACACCAAATTCTGGGCCCTGGGTACAAGGATTCACAGCGGGCCTTCATGTTCTTCATAGGGGGAGGGGGTTTTAAAGGACAACTTTGTTTTTTTTACAACATGGGTTCATATTTTAGAATAGGGTTCATAGTTTTAGTTAGTCATT